>NC_141219.1:22966388-23566388 GCF_054856515.1 Filicampus tigris | reverse complement strand
GTTTTGGTCCGATTTGCGTGTTGCTGAGTTGTGATGTTTCCGAGGTTCATGAAGCAAGCGAGTGGAGCAGCGGAGAAAGAAGAGCGCGAGCAGTTGTACTTGGATTAATAGAAATGTGATAATTAAACTACATCTGACGCCGTGTTCCTGGAAGACGCTACAATATGAAAATCTCGCTATTTAAGTTTGACGTTTTTGCTCCCTTGATGCCGTGTATGTTAGACGTGCTACCTGCCGCCCATCTCATGTAGCAATGTCGGCACACAACTTTCGGACTTAACCACGTTCCTTTTCCCCATCGGCCATTTTAACAGGACAGCCAGAATGTTCCCGAACAGGAGACCGCAGTGTATGGGGGGGACCTTCGAGCTCTGGCTCTTTACTGGCTCTCACTGTTGTGCCGACACTCTCCTCTCCTGCGCAACAGTCAATAGCACCCGTGCGTAAGCTCGCGCTAATAAGTGGACCGAACCAATCGCAAGTGGACCGAACCGAACATGCCATACCGAAACGTATTAATACACCCACGTGTACCGTTACACCCCTAATGGTTAAAGTTTAGAAGGATGGATAGATTTAAGTCCATTCGAAACAATTGCTTAGTTGCATAAGGGAAGCTGCTTTCAGACTGTCCCTGAAAGTAACACTTTATGGAGATGGCTGGAGAAATAGATATATAGATAGATAATTTCATCTGGGGAGGGAAATTAGATTTGCAAGCTTCATAGTAGGGCTGAACGATTATGGAACATTAGCTAACTGTGATTATTTTCCTAAATATTGCGATTGCAATTTGAGTTACGATTTTTTTTTCCAAGGTCCTTTTCTCATGTATTTTTCAACAATTAATCTTTATTTTAACAAACTATCAGATCTGTTATGCTTTATAGAATGCTGCTGTAAAGGCAAAATGAAGCATTAAATCATAAGAAAGACAATTTATCTACCATAATTACAGATATAAACTTAGTAAACTTAGTATTTTGATGTGCAGTTTGATAACAACAACATAAGTCTGACACACAGGTGTGGTGTAAACATAGGTATACTATACTGATACTATACTATAAAGCAGGGCTATTCAACTAAATTATTCAGGTGGCCACATTATCAAAAACCCAAGGGGCCGGGGTCCGGACTGCCGCAGTGACTTGTAGTGGTGCAATGGATCACATAAGTCACGGTTCGGATCGGTCACGGATTTTGAGTCACAGATCGGATCGTTTTTCGGATCAGCAAAAAAGAAACTTGGCATAAAAGTAAAAAAAAATCAACTCCTAATGTCTAGTATGGCCGATTAACTTAACACAATACAAAGCAGGATACATTCGGACCGTTCCGTCCGTGGGACAGAATGCCCATCTCTGCCTAATAGTACATGTACTATGTTTGCTATGGCTGGGTACTTAGCAAGACATGCCATGCTGTGATTCAATGTTGCAAGCTTGTTTGGTGGGCTGTGTGTGATATTTGATATATTTGTGTGTGATATATTTATTTATACTCAAAGTAGTTTTAAAACCATTACTTTTATAGATTTACTTAAGCACAAAATCGGAGTTGATACTTCAACTTCTACTAAAGTCTTGTTAAATCCCAATATTGTAACTATACGTCTACTTGAGTAATGAACAAATAAATACTTTTGACACCTCTGCTCAAACTGTTCCATCGTGTGACTCCACAAATGCAAGTAGGAACACAAACTCCTTTGTGTTGTTTGTTTGCTCCTCATTTTGAAATTAAATTCCCTCCTTAACTTGTATCCCCCTTCCCTTTCAAATACAACGAGGGATTTAAAAAAACATAGATTTCCAGGTAATATATTTTTGGGCCATTAAATAATATTTGTACTCTCTGTATTTCCATGAGATGTTTCAATTTTAATCGCTTTGAATGTAAGAAAAGTGGATTTGTGTGATCCATATCGTGCCCTAAGAAAGACAAGGGTCTTTCCCTCTTTTATTCCCTCTTTTGCAGAGTGATTAGTGGATATATTGCACTTGTGTAATCATGACCCCAGAAGCCAGAACCACAAGTTAGATATGGAAGCAGTGTTTTGTGACCAGGGCCTTCTTTGCTTTATTTTAAACTATGATGCTTCATGACACTTTGGTTTGAACATGCATGTCATGTGGTGGGATGGACAGAATTCACTTAAACTGTGTTTCTTTGGAAAAAACTTGGTACCAGAGAGAGTATTGTGGCAGAAGAGGCAGTGTGCATATTTATCTAGCAACCATTTGTTGTCATGCTATATGTTGTATAGTTATGTTAGCTTTGGTTTTCCAAGGGACTGAAAAGGAAAACTATCTTAGGCCTTGTCTACACGTAGCCAGAGTTAACAACCGTATATCATCCCCCCGCCTGCGTTGGACTACACTTCCACACGAAATCGCGGAAGTGCGTTTTCAAACGCACACAAAGCCTCTAGGGGGCAGTAGTTAGCCAAATACTGTCCATTCAGAAGGAACTTCCGTCCTTTGACGTCACTTCTACGAAACCTAAAACACGGCGCCAAACTCGTTCGGGAAAACCGACAAGAGGTCAGAATTGCTTTTAAACCTTTCAACGAGAAGCAGTGGTTGGTTGCGGACAACTACGTAAGCAAAAAGCGCATCGAGAATGGCTATAACCAACGCAGCGCCGCGAGAATCAACGTTGACTCGCATGAAAAGTCGCGCAAGTGACGTCAAAGCATTGCTGTCACACGTTGACGACTTAACTCTGTGTAACCGTCCACACCAAAACGCGGATCCGGCGATATCTGGAGATATCCGCAAATCTCCACTGCATCCGGAGTTTTGCGTTTTCACTGAAAAAACTCCGGGGACGCGTGGATAATAGGGCTAACCGCAGGCTTATATCCGGCATTTAAAAAAAAAAAACGGCTACGTGTAGACAGGGCCTTAGACTATTTGTTCATACATTGTCCCTTTATAGGTTTTTGTATATGTAGATAATCTGACAGCTGAGATCATGGAGTTGCCGCCACTGCCGCCTGCTCCTTCTCCTCCTCTTCCCCTTCACCCAACAGTGAAGCTGAGGGCAATGAAGCAGACACAGCCGGATCACATCATATGCGACATGATAAAAGCTTTATCACAAAAGATAGTTCTCTGTTATTATACCGTGCCGCCCTGACACTAAGAGACATCATTCGGTACACAGCAAAAATGTCACCAAAGCTCCTTTGGCCTCGTACAGCGAATGATCTGACACTTTAAGAGTGTGGCATATATGGTGCCACACGTTTTTTTTCTTCATTCTTTGCGGCATGGACAGTTGGAATTACAATGGAACACTCAGACAATGACCGTGTTGAGGTCATGTTAAACCTGCAGCAGAGAGATAATCTCTACCTGTCAGGACATCATTGCCTTGAGCACCAAAGCACAGTGGCTCCTGCCAAAACATTGTTGTTTGGCGATGGCACTTCAGCACATGATTGGCTCAGCGCAACTCATAAGACTCTTGAATGGTCTTGACCACTGCTCAAGTCCTTGAGCACGACACAGCTCTCGCTGACCTATAAATTGAAAGAGAGAAATATGCATCCCAGGAAACAGTGCTGAAGTACCTGCCACACTTGTCCGGGTCAATAATGACTTTTGAGGAACAGACACTCTCAGGTAAAGGGACAACACACAACACCAATGGTATAAATATTTAGCAGGCCATGGGTGGTGATTCAGAATCTTTACCTGAGATTTCAAGACAGAGAATTAGATAGCGATCTGTTAATCCTCTTCCACTTAATCTTGTGACATACACACAAGGAAAGAGGTCTGGTCCACACAATTCTGTGTTACAGTTAGACCTCCATCAGAACAAATACACTCAAACATCCTCCAAGAATTCTGCATTCTTCCTCACGAAGATGCCTGAACCCCAAGGTCAAATCCTAGGTGGACAGGTTTTAGCATTATGTTGAAGCAGGACACAACGCTACCCTCTACAAACGTAGGCTACTTGCCTGTTATTGATGCCAGCCCAACAGATCTCAACACTCTCCACACCACCTTGACTGACATCTTGAAAAAAAGAAATTAAATGATCATAGTCATGGATCAAGCCATACACAGTATGCCAAATCCCAAGAGATCTGCTGGCGGACAAGTTCATACATGGACAGCCTTGACATAATGATGAGAGAGATAAGATGGGAGGGTTTCACACAGCCACGTTAACTGATAATGAACTGAAAATGTATTACAATAAAATAAATTCTACAGCAGCGTATGGTTTGAGCACCATTTCTCATAGTCATGGCATGGGACACAATTCCCCCACAATTTCCCCACAATTTCCCCCACAATTTCCTTGTGGGAATACTGTTAGTCAGTTAGTACTTAATGAATTAACATTTCACGTAATTGATATGTCACTAAGATGGTTAAAATACAATTTATACAGTGTGCAACAAAATTTGCAAATTGCTTATGTTCAACAAGGTACTTTTCTTCACGATTCTAAAATTTGCTTACTGTCGTACACCATAGAGCACAGGTGTCAAACTCAAGGCCCGGGGTCCAGATCCAACCCGTGACATCATTTTATGTGGCCTGCGAAGGCAAATCATGTGTTGGCTTGACATGTTCCTTTGAAATTGTCTTCACTGTGAACACAACATATGAGATATTGCAAGCATTTGCTAACAAGCCCTCCTTTAAAATACATTAGAAGAATAGTTGAACAAAGTATTTACTGGCTTCTGGTTTCAAAACTAGTCATCCATCAATTTGTTGTGTATATGTGATAATATAAGCATCATCAAACATGCACACGGCTGCTATCAGACCAGTATCACAGCTGTCCAAAACATGAGAAACCTACAGTATATGATGTAGGTATGTTACAAAAACAAACGACAACAACAAAAATCAAAACACTTACAGTATATACAGTATCTAAATAGAACAAATCATTGAATAGTGATTTGTTACTGCACATTTTAAGCCTAATTAAGTCTCAATACAATTTGTCATTTAATAAAACACAAACATTTCTAGCCACCTGACCTCTGAAACCAATGAAAGAGCATCATTTAAGGGACTTGTCAACTACGTCCATGTTTGCACTTCCTGAATGGAGTGACCTGCGTGCCACCTGCAGCGTCTCATCAGTAGTGCGCGGAGAAACCGATGTATTCAACTTATGCTCACCACGGGGACACATACAAATCCTTCCTGGACTCAAAAGACCAAGATTCCTTGCGGATTGAGCATGCGTAGAACACAAACCAATGCCTGGCTCAAACGAGGTAAACCGATCGTGTTTATATGAAAAAATAGTCTGTTTGGAAAAGAGGTAACCCGAGGGTCTTATTCTGGTTTTTAAAAACCCCAAACAAGAGCAGAATGTGTTTTTTTACGGACGTTTACGTGGCCTTTCAAAACCAGAATACTGCCAATATTCGGGTTTTGAAAGGGTTATTGATGACATGTACTTGTAAATGGAGTCAACGTAATTGGTTACTGTTACATTTATTCGTAGGCTGAATACAAATTAAGAACATCAGTTTTCTCTCAAAGCTATTTTCAAAGTCAATGGGCTTTATTTTCGCGCTCAGTGTAAATGTACCGCGAGGTGCAGTCTAAATCTGCACAGAGGCGGGCTAGACCCCTAGTATCCCCTTCGGGCACCCCAAATATTTGTGCCGCGGCCAGGGCGGAGTGATTTGAAAAATATAATAAGAGTTTGACATTGGCTGTTGTCATATTTTTGAATGAAATATGATGACATCCACCACACGTTTGTGTAGCACAGAATCTGTCTGCCTGTGCACCGATCAAATTCACCTTGCTTGTCATCCCGGTCCCTTGTGTTAGTCAACCAGCTCCCTCCTACCGTCTGTGTCTTGTCCAGGTTTTCCTCGTATCGTCAACTTGTCTCTATTTAGTTCCCCGCTTTCTTTCGGTCCTTGTCAGTTCGTTGTCATTTGTCTGTTGCTGCTGTGTCAAGTCCGAGTCCTTTTCCCGAGCTTTTGTTGAGTCCTTCGATCCTTGTTGTTTTTGGACTTCAACATTTTGTTGTCCCACTGCCTTGCTTGCCTTTTTGTTTTCTTTAATCAAATACAAATACTTAACATTGCATTTTGTTTTTGCCTCCTGCGTTTGGGTCCTCCTCCTCCACGATAAATATGACACGAGCACAGCTATGTCTATAGAGCCCTATATTGTCTTTTATGCTGAGTAATTTATGGATAACATCGTACTTGTAGATGAGTGTGTGGTTGTTGATCACATCTTGATTCAGTTGTTCAATCAATACTGTTTATCTGAGCTGGTTAAATTGGATTAATTCGGGATTGATTTTTTTTGGCCTGATCCTCTTACTTATTTATACCTTCTCTATAGTGCAGCTGCGGATCTGTTTTATGCTGACTGATTCTGGTGTTATCCACAGAGGCCTGTGCCATATTAAGTTTAATTCTGTGAGCTATCTGAATGTTTAGAATATAAACAAATTCTATATAAATATAGAATATAAAGTATAATTCACTTAATCGACATTATTAACTTAGATTGCTGGAATTATGACCCTACACTCAGAAGCAAACACACTGGATTGTTTCTTAATTAAGCAGTATTGGAAAATCACACTAACAAAAATGAAAATGTTTGCATTTTCATAATACTGTAAATTTCTGTGATAGTTTTACTCTCTCTGCAATAAGGGCAAATTTGAAAAATGAAGCATGTCCTGTGATGCACCGGCAGCCAGTCCAGGTTGTAATTTGCCTTCAAACCAAAGTCAGATGGCATAGGCTCCCACCACCAGCGATCATGTGTATGGATGACAAGATGGAAGAAAATAAGAAATTAAAAGCACAATGCAAACAAATCAAACCTTTTTCCCCGCATACTGCCTTTGTTTGGCTTGATGAATTTACAGAGGCACACATTTACTGTGTTGGCTAAAATACATTTGGGATGGTTTATTATGAATTATTACATTCAGCCTTATACTGTAAGATATCAATAGGATGCACATCAGTCACATTACATTATATTGACCCCAATTTTTTTTTTTTTTTGCATCCCCTTACTCACACTCTTACTGCATACTTGTACATACACACATACAGCACTGTACATACATACATACATACATACATACGTACTTTATGTACAAATACTGTACATACATACATACACACACATTTGATAGATTGTCTTTGTCTTCCCTGTGAAGTTAACAAGGTACCTTTTTCCTGTCACAGCCTTCAAATTAGTTGCCATGGAAACAAAAATGTTGGAAGTCAGGCGCAGTACTTTACCAATGCTTACTTCCTCCTGTGGTGTATGTTTTACAAAGAAGCTTTAAGCGTGTTACTGATAGCACCACTATAGCTTTCTAAAATTTATGACAAAAGTGCAGAAGTGTAAAATGTCAACATATGTTCTCCTTTAACTTCCTCCATAGCTGTTGGTCTTGGTCATTAAGGTCCCATTTTGACTTTCTCACTTCATATGACAAAAAAGTTGTGAAATGTCAAAACAGTGATAGTTATTGTGTGATACATAATAAGCAGCTAAATCCATAATGAATTATTTATCAGGATGAGCTACAGCATGTTTGTTGCTTAAAAATGCAGCTACTTCATTTCTGTCATAACCCTGCATGTTATTAGCTCTTAGAAGATATGCTATTATTCCAACTTGTATCGTTGGGGTAAAGTACAGGACATTAAATCAATTTTCTGTGTTGAATAGAGCATGTTTGGACAAGGAAATAAATTCATGCTAGATCAACATCAAGAAGTCAACACTTGAAAGTATTAAAGTGATTGATCTATAAACATTGATCTCTGCTGCCGGATCAATATTTTATAATTCTATAAGATTTGTTCCATCTAATTATTGAGTATTGTATTGAAGGAATGGTCCGAAAACAGACGATTAAATAGATGGGGAAAAAATGGGCTTAGTCCGACTATTATCTTAAGTTTCCCGTCTAACGTTTACCACCTACAAAATGGGCGTCCGTCATAGGCGCATAGGCAAACCGGCCCGTCACATAGGCGGTATGACCAGCTCTGCATGACTTCTTCCTTCAATGACACAGTCAGGCTAATATGTGAAAAAAGCAGCCCTCGCCCATAAATTATGGGCAACATTAAGATGTAGTCATAAAAATATTTTTAAATCACTACTGAGTTTTTCAGGGTGGTGAAATTTAGTGATGACATCATTTTTACCTATTTACCTATTAAATAAGTACCAATGTTCAGCTCAATCAATGGTCGCTTTAATGTAATCCCAACAGTCTACTTTCATTTCGTAGCTGTTGTGTTGTAGTTAATCAGACACCTTTTTAAACATTGTAACCTATAACCTGTGTATCTCAATTAAAAAACAACTCCAACCCCCCGTTAATGTATTTTCACAAGTGTGCACATGCTCTTATAACTGGGGAAGTGACAATGTTCAGAATTACCCAATCACATTCAAACTCATGCCTCAGATGAATCCAAATACAGTTCAGCTGTTTTAGTAGGCTTTCACAGAAATGCTTCTAGTCACATTTTACCACACAATCCATGATCCGCAGAGAGCTTCCACAGCTCAAATGGAGTTCACTGTGCAAATATATCAGAAGAAGGGTACAGAAGAATTTCTAAAGTATTAAATACACTATGGGACACTTGTAAGACAGGCATCATCAAGTGGAGCAAATATGACACAAAAGTTACATCCACCCATCCATTCATTATATACACCGCTTACCCTCAGAGTCACAAGGGTCGCAGGGAGTGCTGGAGCATATCCCAGCAGTCTTCGGCAGTCGGCGGGGGACACCCCAAATTGGTTGCCAGCCAATCGCAGGGCACACAGAGACATACAAACAACCGCACTCACACCTAGGGGCAATTTAAAGAGTCCAATCAACTTACCATGCATGTTTTTGGAATGTGGGAGGAAACCAGAGTACCCGGTGAAAACCCACGCAGGCACGAGGATAACATGCAAAATCCACGCAGGGTGAGCGGAGCCGGGATCAAACCAACGACCTTTGAACTGTGAGGCGGACGTGCGAACCAGTCGACCACCGTGCCACACACTAAAGTTACATTACTAAGAATTAGAAGTCACTCCAAAATGGATGAAAAGACAAGAAGAACACAAGCCAGATTTTGCCAAGTGACATACAGTAACTTAAAAGAGCTGCAGAAATTTCTGTTAAGTAATGACAGTTTTGTACATATTACAAGGAATGCAATTTTATATTTTTGCTCTTTTTCGTGAGCTGGACCAAAGTTCTAAAACATTTTCAATGGTCCTACACAAAAGGCCATTCCTCTCAAATATTATTCACAAATCTGTCTAAATATGGGTTGATGAGCATTTCTCCTTTGTCACGATAATCCATCCCGCCTCCCAGGTGTGGCATATCTAGATACTGATTAGACAGCATGATTATTGCATAAGTGATTGATCTATAAACATCAAACACATGATCTAACATTATGATCTATAAACACACACGCAAACACGCACACATACACTTATATACACACACATTTTTCAAGTGCGTTGTACATTGTAGCTCACGTCAGTCGTGGATTTTATTTTTAAATGAATCATTTTGATCTCGTTTTTTTTCTATAACAGAAAAACGAGCGTTGTCATCTTGGGGGATAGAGTTCAATCATTCTGTGGAGAGATGGGACTTCCACTGGTTGCAGAATCTCATCTTGATATCTCTCGCATTGAGATTGCCTCTAATGATGACATGCCTCATTAATCCAGTGGGGGAAATGCCACCCCACTGCCTATTCCAAAAGATTTGACTCTATCGGTTTAGCAATCAGCATTTTGTTCTAAGTGTCTTCTTCACAGTTTGACCGTAAGATCCAACTGCTGTCGCTAGAATCTGGACTAATCTCTGAACATAATATTCCTCCACATGAATGTTGTCACGATACCACATTTTAACCTCGATTCGATGCTAGAAAAAACGACTCTATAACGATTTTGATACCACTGTGGGGGAAAAAAAATCACCTTATTATTGACATTTTTTAGGTTGAATTTTGAAATAGGTAACGCTCATCAATTTAACAATCAAGATATCTTCAAGTGCAATTTTATCATCTTACGAATGAGTTAACATTAACTCATTCACTGCTAGACATTTTTAGACCCTCTTTTTTGACAATCCTACTCCACATATTCAAGTACCAGAAGCTCAACAATAGCCAATGGCGGCGGCAAAATATGATGTTTGCCATCAGAAGATTTTGCAATTTTTAATGAGCCAACCCATATACGCAGCTCTGCTGCTCATCCCACAAGTGCATGTTGTTTACAAATGTGGCACCATTCAAAAGGGCCATAAACAGACTTTCCAACGGCAAAAGATTTATTGTCGAGAAGCAATATTACAAGGAAGATATAATCTACCAAACACAAATTTTGTTTGGGTTCCGTTTATGAGGAGTATCCAGTCACAGATGCAAGAGATGAACAGCAGGTTATGATGCAGATATATTTTTGTAACTTGTGGATGTTGTTGTGGCTGGAGGGAAAGGCTCCTGTTCTCAGTGGGTCGCAAGAATATAGATACAGCTTCCAGGTAGGAAAAGAACAGGATCCGAAACAGGTATGCAAGGGATGCGGAGGAGGCAGGAGGTAGAACAGTGCAGAGTAAGTATATCAGAATATAAACTGAGTGAAATGCTTGTCTAATACCCCAATATAATCAATATGACTTGCAAAGCAGATCTATAGTATCCTAATCATCTGTGGTATTGAAGAAAGCAATCGTTTTTGTCAGTGTAAATACAAATAATCATCTTATTAGCTGCCTGCCTCCACAGTCACTAAGCTGTACCCAGCATTTGTTTTTGTCAAAAGCGAGCAGCCTTCTTCTACAGACTTCACATTCACAATATCTATATATATATATATATATATATATATATATATATATATTTTTTTTTTTTTTTTAAATCAACACATGAATGTTCAGCTGACAGTGTTGTGGGTAATTGGACAGGCACATGCTGTGCATTTCAAAGAACAACAAGCTCGGTCCACTTTCTATAGCATGGTGATGGCTGTTGACTGCCTCCGGTTATTTGTTGTCAGAGCAAACCAATAGGCTGTAGATGTGAATACCATTCCCACCTCACAGTTATTTAGTAGATAAAATTAATGTAATATGTTTGTTTAAAAAAAATGTTTGCTTTGAACACACAATGCATGAATACATGGTCCCTCAATGTTCTGGTATGAATACATAAGAGAACAAATGAAAGACTTTTTATGCCAGTTTTCATGTTGTGATTAATTTACACTATAAATATTACATTCGTATCTTAATTGCATAACACCAGGGTTGGCTTTTGGCAGGACGTACTTAATTTGAACTTTGCAAGGGGGTGTAGTGAGCCTAACACTTTCACTATCACATATATGCAATATTTTCCGTGCAATGAAATACAATGGGCACTATGTTGGAAGACCGGCGCCCAAGCGCTCGGCGTAAAAACGGGCGTAAATTCATTTTCATGCTGGCACAAGTCTAGTGATGATGACAAAGTGAGATCCATTTCATGTCATCTTATTATATTGTATTATTATATTGTCTTTGTGTAGTATTAAGTATCGCTGAAACATTTGAACACCATACGATTTTAAAACATGAAAATGGTTAACCGTTGAGAGCATTTATTCAAAATGAATAAAAATGTAATTGCTTACATTACTTTGGCAAAGCAACTGATATAGTTACAGAACTTCTACTACTAACTGTAACCAATTGTATGTCTCAAATAATCTTCCCAATGCTGCTCATATCATAAAACGAGTCATTTGACTTGGCATGAAGTATTTCACGTGCTCCTCAGAGATGTTGTGCCGAGTGTTCTGTGTCTTCTCGATGAATTCCACACACAAGACCTGATGTGAACACTCCGCTGAATATATTACTTTGCACACTGGGATTTCACTTGATATTTTTCCATTGTTTTGATGGGACGGGTCAAAGCTGGATGCAATAGCTATTCATCTCTTAATCATAAAGAAAAACATTTGGAATAATGTATATGATAGAACCCATCTCATGCATATTGCATTGTGATCTCACACTCTTTAAAGTCCATCCATCCATCCATGAGCTAAACCGCTTCCGTTGCATTTAGGCTCACTTAGTTGTGTTCCAAAATACTAAGCATATGCTGTTGTTCTTCATTTTCATCAATGGTCGATGCAATTTATATTGAGTAAACATTTGTGATCTTCTTCTTCTTACAAGTATTGTGTACAACAGTTAAAAAAAGACAAAGATTTTAAAGAATTCCACCCCCCAAAAATGGTCTACTTTTATTACATACTGCATTGCCTCATTTGAAGAACAAAACTTGACACCAAAATATTTTGTCAATCAAGTTGAATTAGCCCAATTTTGAAATCACTTGCTTGTTCAGTATAATCGTAAGTGCATGCAGAGTTTCTGAATCACATTTCACAATTCTTGCCCCCTCATAGAACTTCCTTTTAAGGATGCTCCGCAGGTTCTCAGTAGGGTTGAGATCAGGGAATGATGGTGGCCACACCATTTATTTTTTCTGCTGTTATACTTACAGAAGCTAAAGCTTCAATGGTATTTTTTGCAGCGTGTGATGGTGCTAATCTTTCATGATAAATATCTTACTTGCTCTAGCTTTCACCATGTTTTGTTTATCACTAAACGTGTATTTCCGGTGGGTTGCGCCCCAAACAGCGCACATACAAGCACTTCCTGTACTACAAAGACCAAGATTCCTTGCGGTTGAGCATGCGCAGAGTGTCGTATTCCGATTGGCGTATACGTGTGCGCATATTCGGGTTGGAAAGGGAGCGACCCAGGCATGATATTCGGAATCTTAAAAACTCGAATAAGGGCATATTTGTGTTATTGCATAGCTTTTAAAAATCCGAATAATGCCAATATTTGTGTTTTAAAAGGTTTATTGGCTGCATGTAAACGCAGTCACTGTCAGGCAGCCAAAAGCGGCCCACCATCTAACTCCCCATTATTCCAGCCCAAATTGTCACTCCGCCACCTCCTTGCCAACGTTGCAGCGTCATTGAGATATGGTGGCCATCTACCCAGAGTCCAGAACTCCATCCATCTGGACCCTTCATAGTCCACAACATTCATCATTCATGTACTTCTGAGCCCACTGCAAACAATTTGCTTGTGAGCAATGTTAGGGGTTGCTGAAATACAGCTTTATGCATGACTACGAGCCTTTGGAGGATCCTTCATGCCGCTCATCAGTGGCTTTTTAACAGCTGCTGTCTTAACATTATGCATCTACCTGACAGAAACTTCACTTCATTGGAATAAATCCTTTGCTCTCTGAGTCACACACAAATCATTTGCAGAAATAGTGTGATGCTTGTATTGAAATCTTTGTGCTTTTGCAAGGCATCTCATGATTATACACTTTTTAGCATCGGAAAGATCCTTTCTCAAATATGCATAAAGCGGTGACTTAATAATGTCGAAGAATTCATCCATCCATTCCTATGCACCATTTTTTCTGTTCGGGGTTGCGGCGTGCTGGAGCCTGTCCCAGCTGACTTCAGGCAAAAGGCAAATATAGAGAAAGACAACCATTCATTCTAACCGTCACTGAGTGGGAACTGAACTTATGCTGCCTGCACCCAAGTCAGGTGAATGAAACCATCTGTGACGTGGAACAATTACTGTTACTTTAATTAGACTCATTGTTGATATAAGGTTGATATAAGTGACCTAAAAAGAGAAGAGAAACACCATTTTTTTTTTTTTTTTTTAATTTCACACATGTATAAAATATAGGAACAACTGTTATTTTGTGCACACTTGTGAGAGAAAAAAAGACACTTCACACAAACATACAAACAAAACACAACATCGAAAAAAGTAACAAAAGAGAAAGTAAAAACCAAACGTTGGTAACAAAAAAAAGTTTGAAAAGTCAAATGAAGAAGCATAAACAGTAAGAAGTGTAAACTGCAGAACTTCCACATGGAAAACACCCTAAAATGTTCATTTGACTTAAATAATAATAACAATAATAATAATAATAATAATAATAATTGAAAGCGCTTTTCATAGCACTCAAAGACCCTTTACGACAATAAATAAATGAATAAAACCTACAAAATACACACAAATTCCAAAGCACACTAAAATCAAGAAAAGAAAAACAAAACAAGAAATGAGTAACAAAGATTAAGAAGTTAAAAGGGTGACGGAATAGGTGAGTCTTGAGAAGTGCTTTGAAGGATGGGAGATCTGCACAGTTGTGGATGTGTTGTGATAGAAAGTTCCAGAGGGTGGGGGCGGCAACAGAGAAGGCTCGGTCCCCCCAGATCAAATCCTATATGCATGATAATTTGGAACACGGTACCAACTGTACTAGACTGTATGTACACACTAATAGGACACACTGGCCCAGTTTCCCGCAAGGCTTATATCAAGCCAGGAGTAGGCCTAAGTCATATAGTAAAGCTAGGCTATTTAAATGGCTTGCATGAGCGTAGCTTAAATTTATTTGAGTTGGTCCTAGACCAGGGGTGTCCAGCTCCGGTCCTCAAGGGCCGCTTTCCTGCCCGTTTTCCAATTCTCCTTGCGGCAACACACCTGATTTAAATGATCAGCTCATCAAGCAAACTCTGGAGAAGCTTGATAACGATCATGATCTCTTGAAACAGGTGCGTTGCAGCTGGGATAGATGGAAAACGGGCAGGACACCGGCCCTTGAGGACCGAGTTTGGACACTCCTGTCCTAGACTATGGAATTCAGGACTGCTTTGAGGGAGGAAATTCTGACCCTGAACAAAGGCTGAAAGAAAAAGAACACGTTCAAAAAACTATACAGAGTATGAAAAAACTCTACTGAAACACGTTGTGGGAAACCATGCTGTTAATGAAAGTAAAGGCCATACTGCTGCTATTGAACAGAAGAAAAGGACTGCTTGAGCTTCCATTTGAATGAATTCAATGCAAATGAAAATGTAACCACAAGAACGGTACAACAACTGCAGGTGAGGCATTTCTGTTGTGATGTGTATCTCACAAGATTTTATGACATTGCTTACATTCAACGATATGTGCCTTCATAGACTCTGTGGAAGAACATCAAATTAGATTTGAAAAAAAAAAAAAAAAAAAGCAAAGCAGAGACCAGAAGAGAATGATTTACTACTGGTGGTGGACCCCCACCAAGTAAAGACAAGACATGAATTTGCTGACTTGTTGACTGGAATAATAGAGGACCAGCAACCTCTGGGTGGTTTACCAGATGATGACCATTTAGACCAGGGGTGGGCAATTCTGGTATCCTGCCTGTTTTCCAACTCTCACTGCTGTAACACACCTGATTCAAATGATCATATAATCAGCAAGGTCTGCAGAAGCTGGATAACGATCCTGATCATTTGAATCAGGTGGGTTGTACCAGGGTGAAATAGAAAACATGCAGGATACCGGCCCTCGAGGGCCAGAATTGCTCACCCCTGATTTAGAAATTGGACGAGAAGAACTGAGCCCAAAATATATTTATTTATATTTAAAAAAAATGTCTCACTTGAGAGTATTTTTGTCACCACAAAAGCTTTGTTTTAGTTTATCATATGATTTTTCAGTATATCATTTATTAGTGCTGAGAAAAAAATATCACGATGGATCGTGATACTTTTCATGCCGATACCAAGTATCGATCCTTGTGTTCCTTATTGTCTGTCTCTCGTTAAGTTATTGAGTCCACCTGTGCTTGTCATGCCGGTCCCTTGTGTTAGCCAATCAGCTCCCTCCTACCCTCTGTCTTGTCCAGGTGTTCCTTTGTATCGTCAACTTGTCTGTATTTAGTTCCCCGCTTTCCTTCAGTCCTCGTTGGTTCGTTGTCATTTGTCAAAGTCAAGTCCAGTCCTAGTGTTTGTTTAGTTTGTCTTGGTCCTTCTTGTTTTGGTATTATCCCAGTACCTTGTTTGCCTTCTTGTTTTCTTTAAATTAAATACTTTATATTGCACTTCATTTTTGCCTCCTGCTTTTGGGTCCTCCTCCACGCATACTATGACAGAATATTGTTCATTTGGATATTCCAAATACTCCTTGCTCCCTTTCACAAACAGTACTAATTTGAAGTTAAGCCTGCCTCTTTGCATGATTACTAGAAATTTCAATTGAATCCTGGACTAGCTCTAATCCGCACTCTTGCAATTGTCTTTGCCTAAACCAGAACAGGCTAAATCTATGACTATTTTAAAATACACCTGTGCAAGTGGCTTAAAATTAGGCCAGCTCAAATAGCATTCTAGTCGAGGACAAAGTTTAAGCCTTTTCTGTGAAACCGGGCCACTGTGACTTGATTGGTAGTTCAGGTTTGCTCAAGTTCCATTGCCGACATTTCATATTTTCCATTCTGGACACACATGGAAATTGATTTTCACAAATCAAATTTAAGTCATTCATTTGATATGTCTGACTTTGGCTGTGTAAATCAGATTTCCAACTGTTCTGCGTGTCAGGGCATGAATTTCAATGTGGCAATTCAATTTGATTTCCACTCAACACTACTGGATATATCATCTACACAAACACTTGTATTCTGTCGCAACACAGCAGAGTCAGCTTCATCTAGCAACATGCAGTGGTTGGATCATTTCAGTAAAAGAGGATTTAGTTAAAGCCATCTGCAATGAGCGAGATCTATCAGTGGCTGTGTATGGTCTGTCAAATAGTTTATAAACCATTCGGAGTGGCCCTTCATGCATACAGTATGTGTCCTTGTCACTGTTTTATATGCAATGCATGTTTGGCCTGTAAATGCATATAGAGACATATATAGCATTGCCCGTCTTTTTCCCTTTGTGGCAGTATTATTCCTTTCATCTCTACATATGCGGTACATACATACACAGACAGCATATTTGTCTTTTCTTGGGCAGATTTTGACTGGCATTTAAGCACCCCCGCCGCTTCTAGCGGGGATTAGCCATGGAATGCAAATAGTAGATGTAACACAAATACATCGGCAGGTAGTGGAGGTGCTCATACGGCAGATATGGAGCGCAGATCAGTCTGTCATCAAGATGCGTGCACCTCAGAGAGGAGACGTGTGAGTAGAAAGACAAACCGATGAAAGATATATTCATAGCTGTAGATCAGTGGAATAGACTTCCTCTGACACGGTTGTAATATTCTTATCAGTTTATAAGGAGGGTAAAAATACTACACGACAAGGTTGGATTGTTAATATCCTTGCATCTGCGTGATCGTCTGTGTTTCGTAATTAGCTCTGTGGAAGAGGACTAATGAGGAAGCCACTACAGAGTGGAAGTAATGGTTTTATCTTGTGAACAGCTTGGATGTCTTGCTGCTACCATAATTCACATACATGTGCCCAATTCAAATGATCTGTAAGTCGAAAGCACGAGGGGCTTGCATCTCAGTGCACAAAGCGTGGCCCATAGTGTCACGGTTGGGAGAGTATGGTGTGGAAAACCCCGCGAACCCATTAAACACGGTTGTGACACTGGTCCTCTCATTCAACATCTTGTAGAAAGTCTTCTTTAAGGCGCGACCAATTCCAATTTAGATTTCAACTTTCTGTTAGGTGCAATAACCTGGCGTTTCATTGCAGTTTTTTTTTTTTTTTTATTATCGTGACAATGAAGAAAGTGGGCACAAAATCAGGTGCATGTCACAAAGTAACTGTAGAGCAATGAACAGAATTAGCCTATGCCTCGAGGGGAATTGTTGAAAGGCACACCAAAAATTATCGCCCAATAGCGTTGGATTAAATGTGGAAACTGAATAATTGATAGGCGAATGCATTATGAATCAGAAAGAATGTTCAAACATCGGATCACCACCACTTCTACTGCATGTCAGCAATCTGTACAAATGCACCCAACATCACAAAACTGAGAGATAACTTTGGTCAGTGCTACTTGAAGAGGGTGGGAAACGAGTGTGTGGGTTGTTAGCGACTGTTCCAGTTGAGTAGACCATTTACTGTACATTTTATTGAACAGACTGTCTGGTAAGTAGTTTCAAATGAACAATCATTTTCATTTTCACTTGTCACAAGATGTTAATTAGATAATTTAACAGATGTCACAAGCGCTCCATTATATTGATAGACTAGAAAAATATTTGGGTTTTATAATTAAATGCATCCGTCTGTATGTGGTGGCTGATGCAATCAAATAAATTTTTTCGAGAGGCATGACAGTGTCACAGAGAGAGAAAGATGGTTTTAAAATCAATCATTTGTCCATCGTTTCACAATTCAGTCAAAATAATGGGGAAAAACTGAAATCTTCATGTGTCTGACAGTCTTTAATTATGTGCTTTGGTGCTATTATTATTCTTGTGTGTTTCCAGTAAGCTGTCACAAACACCTGAAATTTCAGAAAGCGAAAGTTGAGCCAAACAAATGCTCGTGCTTTGTCATTCTGATGAGTGCATTTCATGTCTAGAAAACAAGCTAAGTGTGGATCTTGCTGAGACCAACACCTCAGAATATTAAAATATATTTCCATCTCATGTGCCGAAACAAGCTACATCTGATTGAAATGCCCCATGAAGCAATTCATATTTGCGTGATCAGTAAATCAGTGCTTTACTGTCAAGGTCACCTTCTAGTAATATTTGAATTCAGCATACTGTTATGTAAATGTATCAACCTTGATGAGCTCAGTTTCCACCTTTGAACATAATCTAATCAGATGCTCTATGATAGAGGATGGGATTTTTTTTTTTTTTTTTTTTAGAGAAAACTCAAGTGAACCAGTGCAATTAAACTAGAAAGGTCAGTTAGAGAAATCAGCCATCCACCCATTTTCTAAACCACTTAGCCTGTTTTTTGTTGTTAGGAGCTGGAGACTATCCCTGCTGACTTGGGCCAAAAGATCATTTGTACCCTGGACTGGATGCCAGTCAGTCACAGGGTGCTTAAGACACACAATAACATTCACATTGACACCGTCTTTGAGTGCAAGCCAACCCCACTGCCTGAACAGAAATCAAAGGGGTGATCCACTACAATGTCTGTGACTTATAGAAATCAGTATTATTTAGTAATTCATTCCAATCACCAACTTCAGTTAGACTGTATACTGTATGTATTTCAAATACTGTATTTATTCTCTGACAATCTCAGAGTACAGTGCAAAATGAGTTTGGGATAACATTTTAAGTTTGCTGAACAATGCAAAGAAAACATTTACAATAAACCAACCTATTAGAGAATATGTATGCAAATCCTTTGTCGCCAATGGCCGTATGCGCAAATCTGAAATCATGTAGCATTACAACAGCCACGACATCTACAAATTTGGCTCGAATAGCATCATGTTGGGGTTGGACATCAATTATTTTGTGGTTGCATTTGCTCAAAACTTCTATCAGACAAACTGCTGTGAATGATTCGATGTGGCTTGTGGCACAATCTCATTCTATACACTTGTAACGCTAGTCTAGCATAATGCGTATAGAGTGTTCTGCGTGGCCTGTTTTGTCATTTAAATGGGATATTCTCAGGAGCCTTGTATTCCATCTTTAAACAAGGAAAAGCAAGATAGCCTCATAGCCCTTTAAGACTGCACAGGGACCACAGAGCAAGACGGTGCACTTTGTTTAGCTCTCTGAGTATAGCTGTCCATTAGCCCTCCTGCTTCGACACACTCGATTACCAGTATGTTTCATACGTGCCATTATCTGGGAAATATCGCCATTAACAACAGCGATGAATTCCATCATGCAATGTGTTGCGACCCAAATGTGTGTATTTGCACACGTTGAGCCACAGCATCTGCTGTGAGTTGTCACTCACTTTTGGATGTGAGAAGTTGTGTGTGTGTGGGTGTGAGAGAGGGAGAGAGAGAGAGAGAGAGAGAGAGAGGAAGTAACTGCTCACGTGAAGGAGGTATGCTAGGTTTGGCAATAACATGAATGACAACATAGAAAATGATGATCCAGTTTCAATCTTAATGAGTTTCCTGCTGTTCAGTTCATCCCAGCCTGTATATTTTAGAAAAATAACTGCAGATTATTGCAATTAGTAGTTTCATCAACATAAGTGGGACACATATTTCTTTCATGTAGTCTCAACTACAAATACAGATTATGAATAAATACCTTTAATATGGCTGCATACACAGAATTTTTCACTAACTGGAAACATTCTCATGTGTTTTTCTTTACTGTAATAATTTTCTGAATGAAACGGTCAATTATCTTTTATTTGAGAAAGTGCTCAATTGTGCTTTTCAATTCAAAATCTGTGATTTTGCCATCTGAAATGTCATGTCATGTCATCTTCCAAACCGCTTATCCTATATAGGGTCGCGGTGAGTTGCTGGAGCCTATCCCAGCCGTCAATGGGCGAAGGCAGACTACACCCCGAACTGGTCGCCAGCCAGTCGCAGGGCACACATAGACACTGTCACTGAGCGGGAATTGATCCCACGCTGCCCGCACACAACTCAGGCGTGTGTACCACTACACTATCAGCGGACCTTCCATCTGAAATGTGTTTAATTCAATGTATTGATTAAACAGTAGCCTATATTGATAGGCTCTGTGATTGACTAGGAACTAGTTCAGGGTGTAGTTTGCCTTGCACGCAAAATCACCAGATAGGTGCCGGCTAAACTGTGTTCAAATGCAAATTTAAATATATAAACTGGAGGACTTGTCAAGTCATGAGGTCCAAGTATACGTCAAGTCGAGTCACTTAGATACCAAGTCCCAAATCAAGTAATTCCCGTGTTTTTAGCAAGTCCTAAAAATAGCAACTCGAGTCTGACTCGAGTCAAGTCATATGACTCGAGTACCCTATCTCTACCAGCCCCCCAAGGTCTAAAATCAAAGGTGCCCCTCATCCCAAAATGCTTGTTTAACATACCTTTAATTAAAAACGCCTAGTAATGCCCATGGTACATAAATGTCAAAAGAAAAAAGGTAGCTGGTCCATCTGCACATTTCTGCCCTCCACTTAGCAATTTAAAAAAAGCAGGTCCCATCAATATTCCTCATGCGGTAAAAAGGCCAGCCAGTCTAATTGCTAATTACCTTTTTATCAGTGACGTTGTCCGCCTGCGCTGGACCCAGGAATGTTTCATGAGAAAACACCATTAGTTCAAATGTCAGGCGTACAAGTCACATCCAATCTACAGATGCCGCATGGCAGAAAACCATTCCATATTTAATGACGCCGCTACGCGTTCATTCAGAAACGTCCCTTTAGACCCCCAAAGCCACCGACACAGATGTGGAGAGCAAGCGTTTATTTTAGTGTGAATGCGAGCCGCGGTGGCCACTTCATATTTATGTACACATAATCGCTCTTTAGGGTACAAATCTGTGTCGGTTGCAGCTCCGCGGATGCTGCATGAGGTCGGGCCATGGGCAGAGCGGGAGATGGCAACATGACTGAAGCCAAGCATGCACGGAGCGGTTGGGCTTGTGTACAACAACAGCGTCTGAGTTTTAGACAGGAAGTAGAGAGCAGAAGTAGATGAATCTCTGGTGCAAGAGCCTTCCGTGTGGTGCTATGTCAACAACACACGCGCACCAGGATTTGTGTGTGTGTGTAAATGCGCATTTAGAATGCGTGCGCATAATCTGGTAGATGGCCAGGTATGATTGGCGTGCGCTCGTGGGAGGTCAGGGCTGCAAGAAACCGATTGGCCGCGTTTGATTGTAGGGAGTGGCTAGAATATGAAACGTCTGCTCCTGCCTTTTGCTTGGGCAGGTTTTTGGGGACAGCTATCAAGGAGACGTGGTGTGAGAGAGATTGCGCATGCTGAGCGCAGAGCATCTGAGCTTGAGAGAGAAGGGACAAGGGAAAGGGGGGAAGGGAGGGGGAGCAAGAGAGAAAGAGAACAGAAGCGAGTGAATAGAGAGGGAGGGAGCTTCAGGCAGAGAGACTGGTGGACCAGCTTTCAAACACTGCAGTCTTTCTTTTGCTTCTTGTGAAGAAACTGTCCCCCTTTCCACTGCCCGTCTCCCCCGCTGGACGACTTGCTCTCCGTACCCACCTAGAGAGGAGGAGACAAACGCGGGAGGGAGGGACCAGAAGACGGGACACTTTGCCTTAGTAGTGAGAGTCTGGAAATTCATTAAGAAGCGTCAGCACTGACGGACACGTTGTGAGGCGCAAGAAGAGAAAATGAGAGAGTTGAAGAAGACGACTTGATGCGCCGTTTGTGTGGGCAGAGGAAGCGAGAGGAGGAGTAACCGCTAGACACTTTTGGGGGTAGAATTGGCAAGTTAGGAGAGGGTAGTAGATTGGGGATTTCGATCCGCAACGAATACTTTGCTCATGTACATTATCCATCCTTGTGTGCTTGTTAATGTTCCATTCGCACTCACACCCGTAGCCGTCTCTTCTCACTGCATGTCAGCAAAATCACGTCTCACACATGCATGGTGCTGAGCGCTTGAGAAGTTGCCGCGGGAACACGATCAGCAACTTCTCATGAGATCTGCTGGATATTTCTGTATCGTCTTGACAGCCCGAAGCAGCTGGGCTTGACAGGGCGGGGGATGTCAAAGCTCTCCAATCATCTGCCTGATTAAAGTCATCCGAGATGAACCTGCTAACAATTTTATCTGCCACGGCGCGACACCTGTGTTTGAGGGATTAGTGGTGGTGGTGGGGGGAGACAGGGATGGTCAGATGTGTGCGCTTGGATTAGGTCCTAAACACGCAAGAATTACACAGGTGTTGGGGTAGGATTATGCAAACTCTCCTGCTGCATGCAGTGACATTATAGGCTTTAGGAATAAGGTGAATGACAGAGTATTATCTCCAACAGATTAGTTTTTATCAGGCTATGACTCTTGGGATATAATTTAATCAGCTGCTCCAGGATTTGAAAGTGTTTAGCCTGACTTTTGAGGTAACCTGAGGATAGGTGAAAACACTTTCAGCGCTCAACATCAGCCCCCAAGGACTTTGGCTCCCTCATTGGGAACTTTGCACAGTGCTGAGTTAGCTAGCCGCTTGTCAAAACTTGCATTATGAGACGCTCAAGCACGGATGAGACGCCGTACCGGCGAAGCCCGTCTCTGGACAGCAAAGCTGACACACCGCCGTTCACCTCTGGCTTCCATCGCTTCAGCGGAGAGTTTGAGTACAAGCGGCCACCGTTTGCGTTTGGCTTCACCACCACAAAGGGCCCACAGACAACCAAGGGCCGCTGCGCTCAAGGGAAGAAGTATGTGGTGTTTTACCTGGACCTCTCCTTCATCTTCCTCCTAGAACTGCGGCGCTGCAGGATGGCTGAAGGTTGTATGATGGCACTGCGTTATGGGATGGTCTTCTTCAACCTCCTGTTCTGGGTAAGACATGGCATTTTGTTTACTCTGACTGACTTACATACTCTTTGACAACTTGCTTGATTTCCACTGCTTTGGATTTCTCGTTTCGGTCTTTTGTTTTCATGTAGCTTTGGCGTATTTGTGATGTGGTAATGATGTGAGAGGAGAGAGTGAAGGTGATAGAGATAATGGATTTCAATGTGTGCAAAGCTCGCTGTGTGGGTGATTCAAGCGTTTTCTTCTTACTATTGTATACTTCGAGTGTGGGTGTACGCCGTCTTATTTGCTGTATTAAGCTTTGGCTTACTTGGAGCGTGTTTTAGAGTACATGCACTTAATCATAGTGTTCTTATTGTGCAGTAAACCCTTACCTGGCTGCGCTTTGCCTGCGTGCCGGCGCAAATGTGCACCTCAGCATAAAGATCGAAGTGAGCGTCAGTCTGCGGTAGCTCGCTGATCCTATCTGTTTGCCATGGAGATGTCGGAGGTGTTTCGTCTGCCTGTATCACTGGCACCCCGATAACCCCACAACAGATCATTTTCACTCACACTGTTAAAGCTGTCATGTTCCTCCCGAGCGGGTCGGATATGAAGATCCTGTTGTGTGTTTTGGCCAACACCACCATCGGGAAATCTCTTCTAACTTGTCACATAGTTTGTAATGGATTCTGGTCCCTATGGCTGCCTCGCTGGCACTTTCTTTGATTTGCCGTATTGTTCTGTTCTTAGTGGTAATGGAATGAGCTGAATCCTGAAATGCAATCTCGTTGCCCAGATGCAATCTGCCTTAGGCATCGCGCAACCTCTTCACTCCCAAATCTTCTGTCTGCTGTAAAACGGAGTGGAAGAGAGGTCACAATTTGTTATTAGCGCAGCTGTGCGCGTGCTGGCGCTGAGAGAAAAATATTGACCACTTGACCACACTGAGCTATTGGCCTCTCCTCTGCAGAGAAGCCAATCATGTTACAAACCTCCAGGTAAGGAGTGGTAAAGCCATTCAATATGGAGCCCGCCTTCTTATCTCAGTCACTGAGGTTGCTGATGGCCAGTGCCTCATTCAACACTGGGATTTTGTCAGATAATTCAAAAGTGAATACATTTGGAGTTCCTTTTCACCTATATTAAAAAGTATGATGTCCTTCTTTTGATTCAAACATGTATAGCATTTCAAACTCCGAAAAAGTCATCGTTACAATTTCCACTCAAATGCATTTATTGAGTGAAACCGAACATGGTTAAATAAAAGATCCTCATATTGATACAGTGCTTTTCTGAACGTCAATGTTTAATCGCGCACTGAAAGCACAGAAGCTGCTGATGGTGGGTTTTTAATTGTGTTTCTACAAGGCACAAATACTGCATAGACACAGAAACAGCAGACAAGACGGGCAGACAAAAGTTGTCCCTAGACTTCATGAACCCATGTGTGAAGGGAAATATAAAGCAGGCGGGAGTGAACAGGCTTATTAAAAAAAAAAATCAAGCCTATTTAGAATGGAACGTTATTTTGATTAACAAGTTATCATTTCACAACAGAAATCACATTACCTGCTCATTTATTTTAAAGCAAAATGGCTGATTCCCGCCTGGCTGCGCTGTCCAATATATAAATGCTTCCTCTTCTACTCTGTCATAGTTTAAAATCCGATTCAAGCAAGGAAAACATTTGGATGGTCCGTAATTACCATTTAAAAATCAACACCAATAATGCAGGCATAAATCACAAGTCATTGACTCAATACCATTTCTAAGATCATCAACATGCTTTCTGGATTCAGGAGGCTCAGTTTGAGATTAATTTGAATGTTTATCCTGCAAGCGTAATCTGTACAGTTTCAATTGGCTGCGTGATTGCTGTTCACTGTCTAGCGAAGCCTAAAACGCGATGTGTAAATGTATGGCATCAAATTAAAATCACAATAGGTGTCTTTGCAGGAGGTGTAGAGGCTCAAGTGTTGACAACAGTTTTTCAGTATATGAACACAAAGAGCAGAGAGTTGATAAACAGCACCGACAGCGGGAAGTGGGACGATCAGAGGACGACAAAGGAAGCATCCGCAAATTCACACTCTATTATTTTGTATATCCACGTGGTAGTCTTGTGCTCATTCGTGCATGCGATCTGAGCTAGGCCCATCTGCTCTCATATAAGACTGGCGTTAAAGTGAACTGCTTTCAAGGCAAGTGCTGGAGCCGGGACATTGCGTCAAACTATGAATGAATGTTTTTATGAAGTGGGTCAGACTTTCTGCGCTGAAGGCAAAAAAGACGATAAGGACATGTGCATGGTGATGTTGACTGGAGGAGGCTGACAGCTCCTTTGCACCCACACACGAGCTGCAACTTTGCTCAGGTTTTGCTGCAGTAGCCAAAAAAAAAAAAAAGACTGACAGGAAGATGCACTCCGTCACAACTTTGAAGCCGCACAGGGGATGAATGGTTAACACTACTGCCTCAAATTAAGTTCTGGGTTTAATTTAGCATTAAGTGGGCTTTCCTTGGGTTCTATACAGTTCTGTACAAAAATGTTCATTGGCATGTTTGAAATTGTCAGTACTATGATTAACTGCGTGGTGTTCCGTTCGGTGTGTACTCTGTCTCTCTCATCATCAAGTACTCAGGAATATTCTCCAGCCACTCTCCAAGCCTGATACATCAAAGCGTTGCTTCAAGAATGGCATTCAGCGTATTGCTCAATCATTCTCTATCACCAAGGGAGTGATTAAAAGCGCATATAGAGTAGCTGTATATATACTGACATGGAAACCTTCTTGAAATACAAGGAAAAACCTTATTCTGGCAAATAGTAAAATAGTTTAAAGCGCTTAAGTACAGCTGTTACATGAGTGAAGCGCTTTCTATAGTGAAGCAGTTAGGTAGGAGAAAAAAATACAGTATTTGGGGGAAATTATGAGGCGAGGCTTTAATATCTCATTTCATGGAGACATCACTAACGATGACGTCATGTCATAACCGTCCGTAAAAAATGAATCGATCTGAACCATGGCTGAATTACTACGATCGCCATAAATGTCCACTTTATGCATCATGTTTCAAGTAAGATTAAATTAAAGTAAAATATAAAGTCAATAGTGTTACTCAAAAAAACTTTGCAGATTCGATGCTCTGCTGCCAGCACCTTCCCTCTGCCTGCACCGAGCGCATTTTGGGCTCCGGATGTCGTCAAAGTCAGTTATATGCGACCTGGCCGTTCAGGCCGAGGCCGCATTGATTAAATTCGGATACGTATCCGATCTATGGCCACCCGTTAAGATTGTCATAAAAAAATCAGATACAGATCGCATGTGTGTGAACCTAGCATAATACGTATTTTTGTCCAAAAGGCTAAGACTAAAATGGCTGTCAAAATAACACTATGAATGATATTTTATATTGGTCATATTTGTTCGAGCCTAACTGGGTTTGAAGCCAAGTTAACTGCCACAGATGTCAACATTGTTAATTAACATTAAGACAAAAAACAAGTTTTTTCGCCGCTCATTCTGGTTCTGATTAAAAAAAAAAAAAAGAAACACTGGAAGAAGACAAAATAATGATGTGCTTACATGCACCAGCAAATTCCTTTAGTAGAAAGCCATGACTTGTGGCAGTGTTTCCCAAACTTTAATTGAGCCAAGGCACTCAATCTACCATGGAAAAATATCACGGCACACCACCTAACAAAAATGTCACAGAAAGTATGGATGATGAAATAATGATGATCCCGTCTCAATTTATTCACAAATGGACTTACTCGGTGTGAAATGTGAGCCTGTTTAATTGAGCACAAAGCTGATATGCTCGCAATAAGCTATTACTTACTCTCTTTTATGAATGGCAAGAGCAAGTGGATACACAGGTTTATTGTACTTATTGGCATCTGATGAAAGAGCATTTTTATTTTTTATCAATATATTTATTACGTTTCAGCACAATTACAAAAACGCTATACAATGCTTAACCCCATCCTTTCCCACACTCCCCCAAAAAACACTCTCTTATGTACTTGGCCTCTTAATTACCAAAGATCACAAAGCATATACCTGACCATTCATATAAACAAATTACATGCATACTAGTACAGCTTTCAATATCCATGATTAAAGTGGACACCCTATATAATACCGGTAATAATAATAATAACAACAACATAATCATAAATTGTATAAAAAATAAAACTAAAAAATATATATGTATACATGTACATACATACATACACATGCATATATATGTACACATACACACACACACATGTATATAAAAATAAAATAAATAAAATAAACAATCAGGTTACCAACTGTGGTGTAAGTGAAGTCTATGTAATAGTTAAAAAGTGTCCAATATCGGCTTTTTCAATGAATTGTCTAAATGGTTTCCAAATGTTGTCATATTCATCCAGTTTATTTTTAAGAAGAGTCTCTCCACTGCCATGCACTGTCCCATAGACTGGATCCACGCTCCAACTGTAGGTGGTTCCGATTTTTTTCCAATTAAGAGCTATGTTCCTTTTGGCCTGTAATATGGCAAAGTCTGTAAATTTACAACCTCGGATACCCTGGTATAAAAGTTTTGGGATGTACATGCATTATTACCATCTTAACATCCAGAGGGACTGTTGTGGACAAAATGAAACTAACCTTACTCAATACACCCTGCCAGAATTTCTTAATCTCATCGCATTGCCATACACAGTGCACAAAAGTCCTTTTGTGGAGACGTCGGTGTCTGCATTTAACATCACTGCTACATAGGGCGCAGAGGTGATTTTAACCATAGTCCCTTGTGAGGATAAGCGGATTGGATAATTGATGACGACACATGCGCCAGAGTAACGAACACAAACAACAATAGACACCAGCTTTGAGGAGTGCTTGGATGAGGATGCCAGTACTTCACAACAAACACAGGAGTCTTTTTGTTTTGTTTTGTTTTTTTTGCTGAATAGCCCATTTGGATTATAAATGCGCATGGGTGCGTGTGCACGTGTTCATCGACATGTATGGCCCAAAGCGCATGTGCGCAATGCATCCCGACGTCCTCAAATGTTTTATGAATGGAACAACATGGACATCTGCCGTCTTCGTACGAGTCCACAGCGGCCGGCGTACGTGCAATGTGGAAACTGGAGAAGACTGAAAAAAAGTGGGTGACTTTCAACCACAATGTCTAATGTACTGCCCGCGTTTGTTGAAGTCTTAAAACATATGCTCTCACGCAAATGCGACCAGATGAATGAAAAAAAATGAAATGAATAACTCGAACCCTGACTCCATAATGTTGCACCTTGTAAAATTGGAGGCAGTTAACTTCAAAGAGGCAGCTGGTTTACTCAACTCTAAAAGCAGCCAATCATATTGTGCCCTGCTTAGACGTCCCCTCTAAAAAGAAAAGAAGAGCTCATTTCTGGCGACAGGCAGTATTAGCGCTTATTGAAACCTTGACTTTTTAAAACCATGGTAAACCGTCAAATTGGTAATCAGTCCATGTCTAGTAATGACATTAAACGGCCATTAAATTGAATCAAAAAGAATTAAACCGCTTTTGTCACACCGTATAAGTTGAATAGCCTTTGTGCTGCTCTTTCTGGTGTGCCTGCCTTGTTCTCGATTTGCCAACGTGCTGCTTATTGTGGAGTGAGTTGAGCTCATTGCTGTCATACAACACTCTTATCATAATTCAAAGCAAAAAATTGACGACGACTCCAAGGTTCGAAATAAGTGCATTCGCATCGCAGTTTGCAATAAAAAGCAAAACTGAGAATTACAGATTTTAAACTTTTTCTGATAATTGACAGTCCCAAAAAGCTTTGCTGGGCTGAACCCACGTGCATTAACATAACGCAACGCGCTAATGTCCCGTACGTGTGAGAAGTAGGGAAGAGTACCTGTGTCTGTTTATGGTAATAAATGTTTGTGTATTTGATAATAAATAAAATCTAAAATGTGTTAATTTAATCTTTAGTTTTTTCAAAATATAAATCTTGATAAATGAATCAAAAAAAAAAACATCATGAATTTAAAACAAAGGATGGAGTGAAAATAAAGATTGAACATTTAACAAGTAGTGAAGTATAAATAATACAAACAATACATTTGTACAAAATACAAAGTGTGAAGCAAAGTTCTTTAAAAAGTTTGTTATATTGTCACATTTTCTTGGTTGATAAAACCCTTGCTTCAGGTCCCAGGGATTAGCCTGCTGTAGCTTGTAGCAACCTGTTTTTCACGTTATCTTATTCCATCATCAATATTATTTATAGGACCATGAATGGAAAAAAAAAGAAAAAAAGATGTTGCAATCAGCTTTTCAATTGTATTTTGTTTCATCATTACTAACTACATGACCTGTTTTTGCAGTTGCATTCTGTTTCATCATTAATTAATTCATTATATTATTTTTTTGTATTATTATTGCAAACCACTGTTGGTCGATATGCAACACAGCCTTGTCATTTATTTGGTGAACGAGGGATAGGATATTTATAAGTTCTTTGAACTTCAACCTACTCCTTTTGAGTTTCAATTGTAATTTTATTTTGAAACTTGTAAATCGAGTTTTAAACATGATGCTCAAATAAAGAGAAAAAAACAAATAGAAAGTTGCTCCTCAAAATGTTATTTCCAGCCTTAGACTGGTATCTTGAAAAACATCGAAGTCGTATCTCAAGGCACCACTGTACCAGGTTGCTTGAAAGTGCTAGAAATGTGCGATTTTAGCATTTTCAACAATGCCATCTTAAAATAAAATCTAGTATATTGCTTCCCTCGCTTCCCTTGTATCACGTGTTCTCAGCCACGTTCTAAACAAAGCCGGCCTTGTAGCTACTTCACATGCGGACCAGCAGGAAAAGGCACCAGGCTTAAACCTGTTCCATTGCTTTGCACCCACTTCCAAATATGGTCACGCTTGCGTCCGGCCGCTCCGCAGTGCGAAGAGGCTTTTATCATATACAGTACGCATGAGTTCAGAAACAAGCATTTCAGCATCATTATCGTTTTTTAAGTCAATATAAATGAAAGTGAATTCCTCTCTTTTGAAATGGTGAAAATAGTCTGTAGAATGTTGAATGCCGGTCTTACAATCCTTTTGCTGTGGTTTTGATGCAAACTTTGGGCTGTGTTTTATTTCTTGGCAATGAAAAGAAATTGCCATAGAAACCTTTATTCAGAGCTCTGCTTTGTGTTGCCGTGTGCCTACATCATAGCCTTGAAAAGAAAGTCAAAGGAAGACAACACTCCTCACTAAAATGGGAGTACCAATGTGTGAAGTGTTAAATAAGCTTAAACCTTGTCCAAGTGTGTTTGAGGGGGGGAAACGTTGCCTCTTCCCAAACAAACAAAACAGCTAATAAGCAACACATGCGACCTGAGACAAATGCTGATTATCCCCTAAATATAATGGTGATGACTCTTGCATAAAATTGCAACAGTAAGGCGTTAAAAAATGTGCGAGCTGTAAAAGCTGGAAATCACCACCGGGCTGGTAAGTGGCCCAGAGTGGAAAAGAAAGACCGAAACAATTTTTAATTACTTTAGACAGCACAAAAGGCTTTTGCTCACTTTTGGAAGCGTTGCTTGGGTAGGTGGGTGATACCCCTTTCAACAGTGTCTGATTCTGGGACACAGATGCAAGCGATAGGATTGCAGGCTGTAGGAAGAGCCCGAAGACATGTTCTCTGAAGTTGTGTTTACTTGTCGTCATAATGTAGGTCAGAGCCCAGTGGAAAATCCAGGGATTGCCAGAGTTGTGAATGGATTGCATCCGTCTCCAATGATTTTGCCAGATCAATAGAAATTGCCCTTCTACTGATCTGAGATGTGTCTGACCTGCCCTGTTCAGCCCTCGCTGCCACACAATCCATCGATTCAAAGCAGGACACGCGGACGTGTGCGGCATGAGAAGCTCTCTTAATAGGGCCGCAATTTGCATTTGCTGAGTGTGGCATGTTTGTTCGCATCAACTCATACGGCAACAATATCATGCTCTCTCTGGCTTTTAGTGAAAGCTGGAAATGGAGCCGGGACACGAGGGATGTCGCACTGTCCCCCTCACCCGCCCATGTCATTATTATTGCTTTGAGACGATAACAGCTACGGCGTTTGTATTTCTCTTCATGATCAGGAATCAAATCAGATGGACCTCATATGCCAGAGTGGGATGCTCAGACGGACACGTAGGGCTAAATATATCAAAATATCCACACTTCCACAATACACCAATATTCCCATTGAATATTCACCTCAGGTTTTCCCGGGCTTCAAAGAGATCGTTAAGGCTGACCACTGGCCTATGAAATACAGATATGGCCTGAAGTCTTCAGACGCACCTCTTTTAATCAATATTAATCAATCATGGGTTGGACTAGATGTTGCCTCAATCTTAATTCTTCCCATTCTTCCAACTTTGTGGGACCAGTTTAGAGAAGGCACTTTGCTGTCCACAAATGGCACAAATGATAAGGAAAGTATATTGCAGTGCTGAAACATGTTCTTTTTCTTGATTAAGGTTTGACAGTTGACAACAGTTTGAAGTGCACATTATCACCACGTGCAGGACTTCATTGGAGCTGCACCTCGCTGAACATACACTGTGAAAAGTCAAGACAAGAGATGCTGGTACATATTGACAGACATCATATTAAAGAGAGTGTTGCTTCCCAGGGGAGTTTCCGCAAATGCACGTCCTGGCGTATAGAACTGAGCTTTCCATATCTGACCGCAGACACGTTGAGTAGTGATGGGCATGACAGTTCTTTTAAGTAAACTGAATCAGTTCATCAAAAAGAACCGTTCAAAAGATTCGTTCACCGAATCACACACACGCGCCACCTTTGCCCGGGCACGGACGGAGTGAGTTAATTTAAAATAAAAAAGCAATTTTGCTCACCCTGATGTTGCAGTAATTGTAATTTGTGAATTATTATTATTATTATTATGATCAAAAACGTTGCAGCTATAATGTATGAACGAGAATGGCAGTACAGTACGTTCACTCACTGACTCGTTCGTGAACGGGAAGTTACCTTACTGATTCCTTCATAAAGGCCAATATTGTGGTAGTATGTTCATAAAATCCCTCCTCCATCTGACGCCGGCTGCTGATTGGTTGTTTGCGAAGATTGACGACATGCGCCTGGCTGAGCTCAATTGAAATGAGAAAAGAACGAATCACTATGTTCTTTACTTGTTCTTTGCTTGAATAAGAAGAACGAATCACTTGAGGAAGTGATCCATTCACTCACGTTCAAAGAAAAGAGTCGTTCTTTTTGAACGAATCGTTCGAGACAGAACCGGCTCTGCTGGTTGCAGCCATGTAAGACGCTCCTTTTTGCCACAATTGTTTTGGGCATATTGTATAAAATCAGGTCTACCAAATTCTTAACAATCAATGAATTGATTACATTCCCACCATAGACACTCACTTCCCCAAAAGATATTTGCATGCAGCCCCTCCACTAAATATTGGCTTTGTGAGGCTAAAAAGGAGGTTGGGAAATGTTGCCGGTGCCGTAGCAGACCACATTTCTCACATCAGGAATGAATTTGGTTGTGATGCAACAGATCCGCCCATCTTTCCTCATTACCACCTGCACATTACACGAAACACTGTGAAAGGAGGTTGCCCACCTGATGACCCTGATCAAGTGAGTATCCCTCTTCCCACTCAACAAATAAGTAGAATGTTGAATATTAATTCAATCAATTCATTTCCACTGTCACATTACACCACAGAAACTTAACATTTTAACTATTGAAATGACATGAAATTGGGATACAAACCGGCTTACTTTTCACAACACTGAAGCAAGGTAAAACCAACCTTTTATTTAAAGCGCCACTAAAAATACATTGAGCTGCCAAAGGACTAATTGCTCTCTTAAGTTTTGTAACTTCGCTTTCACTGGACTAAGACAACACAAATTAAACTAACCCTCGTAGGATTTAATTACAATGAAACTCGGTGTGCCCGTCACCTTTAATCACACTTGCAAAAATACGCAGCCTGAGAGGTTTCAAAGCTTTGACAGGTTTGTGTGGTGGGACCAGGTACAGACTCACATTAAAACCTAGCACCACTAATGTCTAAGAATTTACATACATTACATATTAATAACTTTGAAGAAACATTACTGGTCCTTGGCTGCCTACACTGGCGACAGATTCAAGGTAGGTGGTGTCAAGGGGCTCTAAGATTAGCTTCCGTGGAGGTCAAAAAGGGATCTGGAAGAAGATATTGAAGAGAAAGTTGCTGCAGTATAGGCTGTTTTGGACAACACTCATGGGAATGTTCAACTTACTGCAAGTCACCTGCCCACATGAATTGCACCTAGAGTACACTAGCTACTCAGACCAATTCAGCCAGTTGCCCGACTTTTCTGTGTTTCAGCTGCTTCCACAGTGAGAAGGGTCAAAAATACCGCCAAAGTGCCTCTGTAACCCTTCTGTCGGCAGTGGTGAAAAGTCAGTGAGGTCATCTTAACCAAGCTATCATTTTAGAGCTATTTGCTGTACAAGCTCTGCAAAAAAATTCCGATGTCAACAAATGATAAATTGTACTGAAACTGTCATGTACCCATCTTTTTCTTGCTGTAAATGAGTGAGTGAGCTTCCACCACATACTCCATCACCTTTCCAAATTAGCCTGCGGCGGGAGTGGATGCAGTAGAAATACTCAGTGAGGGATGTGCTAACTCTTTGGTCAGTGTCAGTGTCAGGACATACAGTACATTCTTTCTTTCACCACATCTGCCTATCAACACTTAAAGCGGAAGTCAACCCAAACACATTTTTTTCAAGAATATGTTCCCAGCAGGCCCACTAGTTGAAACACGGCATTCTGATAAATATTGCGTTTGTGGAATAAGTGTTAATCCACTCGTTTTTAGCCATCCCTGGGGGCGGCCATTTCGTCTTCTGTCGACTGACAATGACATCACAACTGCTCACAACGACCAATCACGGCTCAGATTCAGAAAACAGGTCAGCCGTGATTGGTCGTTGTGAGCAGTTGTGATGTCATTGTCAGTCGACAGAAGACAAAATGGCCGCCCCCAGAGATGGCCAAAAACGAGTGCATTTTGCTGCTTAACTTATATTCCACAAACGCAAAATTAATCAGAATGCCGTATTTCAATTAGTGGGCCTGCTGGAAACATCCATCCATCCATTATCGATACCGCTTATCTTCACAAGGGTCGCGGGGCGTGCTGGAGCCTATCCCAGCTGTCTTCGGGCAGTAGGCGGCGCACATCCTGAATTGGTTGCCAACCAATCGCAGGGCACACAGAGAAAAACAACCGCACTCACAATCACACCTAGGGGCAATTTAGAGAGTCCAATCAACTAACCATGCATGTTTTCGGAATGTGGGAGGAAACCGGAGTACCCGGAGAAAACCCACGCAGGCACGGGGAGAACATGCAAACTACACACAGGGAGGCCGGAGCCGGGATCGAACCCACGACCTCTGAACTGTGAGGCGGACGTCCTAACCAGTCACCCACCGTGCTGCCCTACTGGAAACATATTCTTGAAAAAAAAAATTGTTTGGGTTGACTTCTGCTTTAAGCAGCTCAATACAGGCCTTACTGTATAGTTTCTCTCAACATGCGTTTAAAAGGATTAAAAAGGCCTGACATCTGTAATGAACTTAAGAACCAACACAGTGTATAACATATCAAAACATTGTGTAATTACTCAGAACTACCAGCCCACTGATGTCACTATTGAGAATGAGTTGTTGTGTACTCAACAATAACAGTTATACTGTAGACTGTTGTCATTGTACAGTCAAATTCCATTCAGTACGCCTCAACCACCTTGACGTACAACAATGAGACAAATAGACAATACAATAGGTTATTAAAATAACCTAGTGAAGTAAAATAAATGAGCACAGGGGAGTAGTATCTGTATACACATTATGGCCTGTAGATACTGTAACTAAATAATAAATTAATAGAGGCAGCAGACAGTGCAGTAAAAGGTAAGTGCAGCAGTGCAGTGCAAAGATGCAAACATGCAAAAGGGGGGAGTGCCTCAGCAAGTTCTTCGGTTTATGAGGGCTGATATTAAGATTAAGTAAATCTGTGGGATGTGGGGACTTGGTCTAATTCCCGTTGTTCATGTCATCAGCTGCATGGGGGGGAATGAGGTCTCAAGCCAGGAGAGTGACACATTAGGTGCACATGATTTGAACATCAGAATCTATAGATGATGAAAACAAGTCCTTTTTGTTTTCTACTTTGCAAAACATCGTTCAACATTACGATTTAATGAAAGCCAAACGTCTGTATTTCAATCCAAGAAAATCAACATCTATTTCAGTTAAATTGGTGTTTTTCCTGCCTGTGCTATTGAAGAAATGCTGGTTGACAAGTGGGTCTTCCAGGAGCATGAAAAAAAACAACCTTGTAGGTTCCCAGCAGCATATTGCACTCAGTCAGCCAGACAGCACGGAATAATGTCATCAGTGTAAAGACTGGCACTACGGTCTTTTAGAGAGGAGACTCTTACAGTGCTATAGATTATAAATAAGACAGGTCTTAAAAATGCTCCTTGTTGAATATAATTTCCGACTGGATAAAATATGTCTCTCCTTGACACACTGGGGTATTTCAGAAAGGTTAATCAAAATCAGATCATATATCCTCCACACGGAGAAAGAGGTTGGTCAGACAGTCATTATGCTGCTTCAATAAAGGTCAAGGATCAAATTCAAACACCAAAGTTTAGTGGGCGCAGAACATTTCGATTTATGAAACTTTGCTTTGGCTGTGCGTCTCTCGGAATTTGTGTGAGGTGTTATATTTAGTGGATTGGAACCAAGGACAATGGACTGCAACTCATAATGTGAATGGGTTATTCAAACAGCGTTCGAGCTTTTAACTTGAGCTTTGGGGGACTACAAACGTAGGCGTATGCGCGAAAATGCATGATTGAGCGTGTGTGACAGTGCAGCATGTATGTATGTGTGTGTGTGTTGGGGCTGCTTGATTATGAAAAAAATATTAATCATCATTATTTTGGTGATAATTGAAATCACCATTATTCAAACGATCATTTATTTTTGGGTACAAAACAAGAAAATGTTTAAACGTAAAAAAAAAAATTATAAAGAGAAATACATTTAAGTAAGTTCCTTTTGGACCAAACAATTTATAAAATTTGTTATGATAAAATAAAAAAACGGTGTAAATGTACAGTGTATATTCAAGTATGATTTCTTAATAATCATTATGAATAATCATTTTTTTCCCGATTATGCCGATTTTGTAATCGTGGAGTGTAATAATTTCAATTAATTGCACAACCCTAGAGTGTGTGTCTGTGTGTAAATATGCATACATATCACCCATATCATAAGCTTCTTCCGTGTAAGATCATATTGTTCACAGATCTCAGGCCTGACTTTACAAAGCACTCTCTTGCCATACTACAAAAGTGAGATTGAAATTAATGGTCATTGAGTAATCCATGCTGACAGACCTGAATTGCGAAAATGTTAAAATATTCATACAGGACACTTAAGGGCTGAGTGTGTCAAAGTGATGTGCGGTGTCGTGGAAAAAGAGCATGCGGGTGTTGAAATCGGCACTTCACTACAGACATCCCTCTCAATTTGATCGCCGTCGCTGGATCATTGAGTCACATTCCGTACACCGTGAACCGCAGCCCACTTCTGGAAGTTAACGTATTGTTTGAGTGGAAATCCATCCACAGAGTCAAACGCTTGTGAAATCAGTGTGAACGGGTCCACTTTGTTTTAGTCAAGTGAACCACGTGAGACATGAATGAAATCCAAAAGACAGCTGTGATGTGTTGAAGATCCATACATATGTCCAAGAGTGAACCTGCTTGGCAGCCTGTCTCGTTACAGATGGAGCCCAGATGGAACCGCTGAGCACCATCACCAGACCAACTCTGTTTTAATAGGAAGGAAAAAACGCTTCTTGACACATCTAATTGACGGAGTGGTTTCATGCCAGACGCTTGCTTGAGTTTAGGGTGCTGTGCATTCCCTACTGGAATGCATCCAATGTGAGATTAAACGGAATCTGGGTGGATTTTGCATGTTCTTCCTGTTGCTTATGCTGCAGCTTTCTCCCACATTCCATAACATGTGTTATAGATTCCAAATAGCCATCGGCGTTATTGTGAGCGTGAATTTAACTTGTCGATATGTGCATTGTGATTGACAAGGGATCAGGCAAGGGTGCGCCACACCCCAATTGACTGCAACAAGATTGGAGGCCCCCCCACGACCCTAAACTGTATCGAGAATTTAAAGATGGAAAAGAGAATGAAGCTGATTGGACTTCAGTTTAGTCGGGCACGAGATTCAAATAAAAAATATTGCTACTAACAAGCCGTTAGCTCACTTCACCTTTTTAATGATGTAATGGAGCCAATTTAGTCTTTGAATTATGCTGTCAACATGCTGGTAATGATGGCATTGTGAAAGAATGTACTGACTAAAGACCAGACTCATGGGACACCTTCTTCATTACTCGTAATCGTTACTCATTGCCACTTTTCATCATGATTAAACCTGCTTAGGACACTCTTTTACTTGTAAATGCAAATATAATAAAGGTACATAAGTGTTGTTAACCTTTGTGACTTTTCCAGTTGTTCCCATTATTCGCGTCATATTTTATTATAGGCCTACGCTAGAATAACATAACATTTAATACATCATTATTATAATGATATCATGCTATTCTGTTGGCCATTTTGGCAGGGATAATGCCAGAGTAATTCTGCTGCTCTGCAATGAGGGGTGCTGGTCCGTTTTGAACGCCCGCCTGTGATGTCAACAAATAAGGTTAAAATCACACATATATATTCAGGTAGGAAAGTCAAAGCTTGATTAAGCATTTTCAAAGATCAAACATGCACGTTTGACAATGAGTACAGCGAAAAGAACGTTTTACATCCTTAGTGCTTCGACTGCATAGTAACAGTCTTTTTGCGGTGTCTAAGACATTTCTGAAACTAATTGTACCTTACAACAAAAGGTAGCCATGGGATGTTACCATCGTATAGCGGAAATATAATTTATTTGAATACAATTGATAGAGGAATTCTATTCTTTGGATTTCTTTTTTTTTTTTTTTTTTTGTCGATGAAAGGAGACAAATCGTTTGGTATGTCATTCTCCTTTCACTCTAAATCTTCTGGGATCGGCACCAGCTCTTGCCATGACACTGAAAAGAATAAGCTGCATAAGAAAGGCATTTTAGGGATTGACAGGGTGGGATGTAGGGGCGCGTGTAGGTCCTTAGGTATTTATATCAAAGAAATGGGAAATTTCATCTACAAGATAACCACAGTTTTCGACACCCAATGTTGTTGTGGGAGTGTGGGATTGCCAATCTTCAGTAAATCGCAATTGACATCCACTTTCGACAAAAGGGCATGAATGTGATGCATGGTTGTCGCATTGCCTTATAGCGTCTCTCTTTCGAAGTTTCCTTCTTTTCTTTTTCAAGTTGCTTTCACATGGGGGGAAGCTGCACACTGCCCTTTATCATCCAAGATGATATTTCTGCTAGTTTAGCTAATTGTGTTCAGGGCACTTCACAGTGGTTTTACAGAAAACTCTGAGCTGAAAGAGACATTGCAAACGACAGCTCCATCCACGGTGGGTTGTTGAAGATTTCATGTGGTTTTCTCATTAATAATATCTGCAGAACTTCCCCAAAGGCCAATCTAAAAAGTGAAGTCTTTTTTACCGTTACAGTATGTTGCTTTGTGAAACTTCCTCTGTTGTGGTTGTTTTGTATAACTTGCTACTGATTCAGTTCATTTTTATTTTAAAAGGTGAATTATACAATTACTTTGTCCACTGTAGTTTTTATTGTCAACTATTTAATACAATGCACACAAATTTAATGCCACACGGATATATTAAATATAGATAGCTATACATATTACAGACACGCACACACAGACGCAAACACATACTTTGTACAAGGGGAGTGGCTCGTTACAGTGAGGTAGGTATTAATGGCCTGACCCAACAGTACCATGGAGAAGGCCAAAGTGCAGAATAATTCAAATATATAACATGTTCACAAAGGACAACCGGTCCCCCCATAATCACACGAGCAACATAACCATGAATTAAAGGGACACTTGAATGGGCTGAACATTGGCTTATATGATAGGTCTGGATGTAAAAATAATGTTTGCACTATTCGCCCCCTTAAAAGAATCTGTAGTGATTTAAAGTTTTTTTTGGTGATGACTTTTACCACAAATTGGAACGCTCACTTTTGGGGCGTGGCTTTTCTTTTTTTTTTTTTTCATCTCAGTATGTCCACGTCATAGAGGTAAGAATTGTAATATTATTTCCTGGCTTGGTTTATAACATTCTTTTGTCACCTAGAGTCCAGAAACGATGACCAATCGCCATCAAAATTCATATGCACATACCTACTCTTGTCCACTTCAACTCGTAAAAATATAAATTCGATCGACACAATATTTGGGATTTCTTGACATCACAATGTGACCTCCATTGAGGAAAAATCCATCCATCCATTTTCCTAACCGCTTATCCTCATAAGGGTCGCGGGCGTGCTGGAGCCTATCCCAGCTGTCTCCGGGCAGTAGGCGGGGGACACCCGAAATTGGTTGCCAGCCAATCGCAGGGCACACAGAGACAAACAAACAACCGCAAACACAATCACACCTAGGGGCAATTTAGAGCGTCCAATCAACTTACCATGCATGTTTTTGGAATGTGGGAGGAAAACAACCGGAGTACCCGGAGATGAGGAAAAATCACCTGCACAAAATCAAATATATTGTGCTAATCCGTTTTTTTTTCTTCTCTTTAAAACTCATTCAATGCCCAACATGTTTTTGTACGTCTTTTCACAGTCCAGCCATTCAATCCCAGGAACTCATTTATATTTTTTTCTATTTTTTAGGGTAAAAGAGGGTCTGAAAATGTCTGGCAGTTAATGAGTTAAAAGGTTTTACAGGTTGAAGTCGACAAGAGATGGAATGTGCACATGAATTTTGTTTCCGATTGGTCATAATTTTCTGACATTTAGCAACGCTAAAGTTTTGTCCGATTCCGTGTAGGCAGCGAGAGGCAACCTCTTGGAACACATTGTCTTTGTGTATCTTCATGACTTATCAAAGAAAAGAGACAAGACATGACAGAAACTGATTGATCCCCGTTATTTTGATATTATTGGCGATGTATTTACTATGATTTTGAGTAGACAAATAGTCTCTGGTCATTACGGTGAATACCACCATGACATGGAGTGAGGGGGATGTCGGGCACGGCCATGTTGCTAATTTTTGATTGGCGTTGCGAAAGTGGTTAGTTATTTACCGATTTCTACAAAACAAATTGATAAAATTAAAATTGCAAGCAAATGTAATTTTCCCGATAATAAATAAATAAATAAATAGAGCTTGTTAGTGAAAAGTGGACCATCCTAGCCTGATGATCCCTTTAATGTGTCCAGAAAAGATGTCATTATAAAAGCTTATCATCAATTTTTCTTATCCAAAAGTGACATAACTTGTGATTTTATGCATTATAAAAATACATATATTATATATGCAATTGTTATATGCAAGTAATTCCTTCCTCTTCCTCGTTAAGAGTCAGTAGTTTACATTGATTATTTTTCACGTGGCCACCCTGCAGTTTAGATAACTTCAAAATTCTGCCATTTCTTTGTCCGCCTAATATTTACAACCGATCATAATATTTTGCCCCCACACTAATAGATGTTTCTTTTCTACCATGTCTGCAAAATGAGCAACAGTGTGAATCAACAGCCACTGTGATTTATATGGAAATGAGCTAAATAGATGTGCGTCAAATTCCAGTAACAGTCAGTGGCGACAGCGGCAGCTCATTTTCTGCTATTGATAAAACAAAACCTTACATATGCTCTGCTTTGTGAGACAAATCAAAAAGCAATTATGAATATTTCTGTTTTTTTGCCCGTGCTCGATTACAGTTGTACACGCGCACACACTTACACGCGTACGCCCCCCCCACACACACAAATATTGTAGTGCTGCACAGCTTCTTGCATCCCCGGTCAGCAACACGGCCCAAAAACCAAAACCCAAACTAACCGGATGTGATTGGATTATTGTGACCAGCTGCACACGTCTCTAGGACCAAACATCACACAACCACACTTGGGACTTGTAAACAGACCTAGCATATTTAAACTATAGGAAAGATAAGTATCTGCACAAAAAACCCAGATCTCACACGATTTTCAAAGCAGTCTCTTTTTTGGGATAAATATTCTATATCTTCTATGTTCCCTTTTAAAGAGATGTGCGCATACCAGCAATGAGTCGGAGTAGACCAATCCTTTTCTTATATGCAATTTAAGTGTGCCTCAGACACGGCACACACCCAGACACACCACCACAAGTGAGATATAGGAAAAAAAAAAATCCACATATGCTGCTTTGAACAACCCCATCACACATATCGCGTAAGGTCTTTGAGGGGACAGGTACTTCATTTCAATGTAGTCATTATACAGAGGAGAAACGACTTTTTGACTTTGTAACTTGTTCTGGAAGTGTGAAGGTTGAACTGGTCAGGTACAAGTCATACCTCTTCTCCTGTGCTTCTTATTCATGTTTTTTTTTTTTTAGTCCGGCTACTCCAAGATGGTAAGACTCCAATTTTGATAACGCAGATAACCATTGATGACTTAAAACTGTCAGCCCACACTGAGGTTTAGCGTTCGAACGTCAGCTCCGGCCATTCTGTGTGGAGTTTGTATGTTCCGTGCTTGCATGTTTTTTCTCCGGCTACTCTGGCTTCCTTCCACATTCCCAAAACATGTTTTCTGAGGTTAATTGAAAACTTGTCTATGCAGTACAGGTAGGTCAAAATTGTCTCTAGGTGTGAATGGGAGTGTGAAAAGTTATTTCAGCTGGAATAAGATCCAGTGCACTTGTGACCTAAAGCGGATAAGCAGTATAGGAAATGGATGGATGGATGGATGGACACACGCAAACACACACACACACACACGTAAAAGCATTTGCTTGTGCCTATATACTGTACTAGGTGTGTGCAGATCTCCAATAAAAGACGATTTGGTACCGATCTTGATTCAAGGATGGAGCATTTTAAAGTGGAATGATTTAATTCGATATGGCACGGCTCAGTTCGAGAGGGTATGATGCAATGAGTTTGTTGTTGAAAGTAACAATCCTTTTACAATATGAATGAACATGTCAGTACTGTACATGTGGCATTTCCTTAAAATATATTGACCAAAGACTGGAGGAGAAGTGTATTTGTAACTTTTATCATGTCTATTAACATTAATAACTCGTAAGAGCTCTCCAAAACTCAAATATTAGGTGAATTAATATTAAGCTATAATAAGTCAATTGAATTCAAAGAAACAACAAATTATCAGTCACATCAAACCGATTAGAATATTTTTAATCAAGTCATCAGCCGGTTAACGCTATATTGAGAACGATGAATTAGTCCGTGTACCAATGCACTCACAGGTTTTTAATCAAAACCAATTTTCTGTGTCAAATTGATTATTTGTTACAACGCTACAAGATGAAAAGATGATACCCTTCTAATTTAGTAGGCTGCAAAAACAGAGACTTTCTAAAACCAACAAATATAAAAATTCCATCTGCTTATTGAGAGTGGAAAGAAAATGGGTGGGAGGATTCTCCGGGAGCACCTAATGGAATACAGCACAGAAAGAAAGAACGAAAGAAAGAAAGAAAGAAAGAAAGGAAGCCATGTAGGGGGTGTATTTAAATGAAGCCCGACAAAAGCAAAATGAGACATCCAGATGGCTTGGGGGGGGAAAAAAAAACTGGGCATAGAGTGATGGGGAATGGGGAATGGACACTAACTACCAGAGAGAATTTGGGATGATGATAGAACAGACAGATGGGGAGAATGAGAGAAGATGAGGGCTTGTGGGTAGCGTTGTCTTCACTGCCCTTGTTGGTGTAATTGAGGTCCAATTGCAGCTGTATGGACAGCATAGTGGTGCAGCAGAGAGTCCAAACAGGGTAGGTGCACAAAGCAGCGGATGCCTGTGTACCTTGGGACCTGTGCTGAATGCGTGTAGAGTGGTGCAGAGCCAGAAGAGCTGGCGGTGGAGGGGAGAGGCGGAGGTGGCAGGAACAGGTGGGGAAACAGCAGGTGGCGAAAGGCGAAGAAAAAAAATACAGCGTGGTTTGAGCCCAGGCATTTTTAATCGTGCTGTGAGGAACTTATTTGTTGCCAAATAATCCAGATTTGGAAATGAAACAATTCAGTCATTGTGACGTCGCCGGGCGCTGTCCGAAATTCTGGTGTTTTAAATTCACTTGTTAATGTGTTTTTTATTGGTTTATAAAGTCAGTACGGTCAATATTGTGGCAAGTTAGTGAACCACCAGTTGCTCTGTCATCAGTGTCGGAATGAGAGGGACAACTGATGGAAACAATAATGGTTTTTAAGACCGTTAACACTCATTGGGATTTGTGGGGATTTCAGGCTGCAAAACAATCTTGCTGAAATTTTTTTTTTAAATGCCCCACCCTGAATGGTTGGTTTGTACTTGAATAGATGACTGATTGGGAATACCTTTTGCTTGTGGCTGCAGGCGGGCCACTGTCCTTTAACATACGCTTACTGGACCTCTTCTGCTCCGAAGGCTTCATATTAAAGTAGGGCTGCGCAATTCATCACATTTGAATTGTGATCATGATTTTGGCTGCCGGGATGAAATTTACTTGATCGCTGGTGATATTTACATTTAGAAAGTGGGCCGTGGTGCAGATCTAATCAAACATTAAAAACCAGTGGTCAGCCAACCATCAGAGGGCGAACGCATGGTTAAGGCGTCATTAAACCGCCTAAATGACAAGCGAGCACTCGGGGTCAACTTCTACTATCTGAGTTTTCATGTACTTTAATGTTCTCTCTGCTATGATTTTGCTCAGTGGCTAATCTTTAATCAGTAATAACACACAGAGGCAATCTTGAGAAACTGCCTCAATATTCACAAAAGACATTTCCACCTGTGTGCTCTGGTCACGGCTACAGTGAAATTCTCAACTGGGCCTTGTGCTGATCAAACTGTTTCGCAATGGACAATCATCGCCATTGCTCTTTTATCAAATTGGAACCTTGGGCTGAGCATAGCAAGGATATAAATGAGACCTCAGAGGTCTTGAAGGCAGCTTTGTCAATTGTTAACAAGATAAAACATGCAGCCCAAACACAAATGTCCTCATGAAATTTGCATTCATGTAAAAGGACGCAGACCGTGTTTGAAAGCCCGCCTGCGCAGCAAGAACCAAAACATGTTCTGATTTGAAGGCTCTCTCTAATGCAAGCAGAGTCTGTGGGGTTGAAACTAATTGCCCCAGCATCTCCATCTGATGCCGCTATACTGCCTCTGTTCACTGCAAGATTTTCTGTACATTTCCCATAAATTGTTGGAGTTGACACCGGGACCTGGCAAGAAAAAGCACATTCTTCAAGGTTGAGGTTATGCAAGTAGCTTAGTGCACAAATGCTGCAGTAGGTCGGGAAAGTCATTATCCTGGCACTCTGCTACTTATTGAGGCATGCTAATCTGTCATCAATCTTTCTTTGACCAGCAATTACAACACTATCCTCATAACTAGACTTCTAATTTCAATGTCAATACTCTGTCACTCTTGATGCAAGTAAAAAGAAACATCTCTCATTCTTCATAATTCTTACTATCTGACCAAATGAGTCGCTCTAGTCAAATTGTATTGAATGCATCAAATAACTAAATTGTCGGGTGAAACAACATGTCAGGTGATTCATGTGAAGAATTCAAATATGTGATATTTGCATCTGCTACATTCACCTGCGAATAGACTCAAGATGTTTTCTCATGTAGATAATTACAAAAGTGATTTGGTATTCAGGCGGGCCACTTTAATTAGGCACTCATCACAGTTCTTCAGATACTGACACTTTCTGCATATGAACCTAAAATGCAGAGGGCCTTTGGCATATGGATGAGAAGCATCAGGGTTATATCCATTGTTAAGCAGTTCAGGGTGAGATCAAACAAGAAATTCAGTTGAATATTTGATTCAGTATACCTGCATACAATATATGTTTATTGGTCAACACTACGCTGCAATGAAGCAGAATCAAATGTGTTTTATTAAACACTCCAGGTATGATTTCTGCTTTGTTTTGGACCAGAAGAATGGTTGTTCATCTCTGCGTGTGCCACAGGACTGACTGGCGACCAGTCCAGGGCGAGTCTGCCTTTCGCCCAAAGTCAATTTTGATGGCCTCCAGCACCCTGCGACCCTGAACACGTTAGGTGGTATTGAACATGGCTGGATGGATGGAACACAAAACAAAAATGAAACCAAATAATAAAGCCATTCCATTTTTGAAACAAGTAGCTATCCTTAACTCTAGTCTGTTATTGTCTACCGATGCATATGATTGACTTTTATCAAAACCAGTGCACCGTCATAATAGGTCAAATGATCCTGCTTGTGGTTACAGAGAGCTGGAATCCCAGCTGACTGAGAGGTGGGGTAAACCCTAGGCCAGTGGCCGTCAAAACCGCTGTAAGAGCTTATATAATGTGAACATGCCATCTTCCGAGTTCGCTGCTGAATGAAAAGTGGACAGTCAAAGTCAGCAATTCCCAAAAGAATGGAAACATTTGCATTCATTCTTCCTCCCATCAGCACAAGACCCAAGTGCTTAATATGGCAGGAGATGGCAATTTCCAGGTCGTGATGGCAATTTGAGATGAAGACAACACATTTCAGAAAAAACAAAAAAAATAAATGCACAGGAATCTCCGTACCAAGTTGCGAGTCGCAAGTCGCAATTTATCGCTCACTTGTTGGTGGGGTGAATTCTGGATAAACATGAGAAGCCTTTCTCAGAAGAAGTAATAATAAAAGAATGCATGACTGCAGTGATGGACAATGTTTCAAGGAAAAAAAAAAGGAAATACCTCAAATTAAGCAAATACACCTCTCAGTTTTATTCAACCTTTTTGTTTTAATTTATCGGATTGGGAGTGATGTATTATTTTGGTGCATATTTTTTTTTTTTCTTAATGAAAAGGACATTTTGTTTTGAAATATTACAGCAATATCGCAACTTGACTGACAGCGGAAAATCAAAATTGTAAAAACTGAAAAAAAATCTTTAAGCAGCCCTTTAAGATTTGTATTTGAGTACCGACAATATCAATTGTCGATGTAGACTTGAGGTGGCCTTAGTCAAGACAAGCCACCAAATGTCTTTTTTCCTCCCACGGAACATCCCAACCGCATTCACATTCACAATTTCTCAACATATATGGATGTCATCTTGTTTCCTATGGAACAAAAGCCTGTTGGGTCTCATCTTGAAGCAGAGGGTTTTACAAGGCACTAAAGTCTCATGCGGCTCATACTGGTATCAATGGCCTGGGCCGTGAAAAAGCATCGGTACTGGATAAACTGTGAGTCTTCCCATTTCGAGGTGTAGCATGAGACCGTGAGGCAAGTCCTACAACCTCTTAACAGAACACGTAATGTCAAATTGTTGAACTGATTGGTCATTAAGTTGGATGTTTGAATTAGACAGATTTGCTTTTCTCTCTTTTTTTTCTTTGATCGGTTGTTATTGGAAGGATCTTTTTCCGCAGGCATTTGCTTACAGATCTATAATCCATCTCCCAGTTTCTAGAAATGTTCTTCTCAGAGTAAAATGAGGCTGTCATTGTCACAGGCTGTTCTACAAGGAAGACTGTAGAAACACATTCTAAAAGTAGTGCCAGTTCACATGCCCATAGTCAACATTAAATAAACATTGGCTGCAACTGAAGTTCAGAGAGTAACGACACCTATTGGTTGTAGCATAAGCACACAAGCTCCCGCTGGCTTGACCGGGTTGTGTTTGATCAATGCGCTCTCTTCCCGTATACCACTTTGACTCCAAAGACATTTAATTCTGTAAAGTACTGTGCATAGACAGCATGTTTTACCCCCTTGTTTTCTGTTCCACTCGCCTGTACTGAACTAAATGCACAGGCCCTTTGAAATACTCAGGGTGATCAGAAAGATGGGGAATCCACCGTTTTGTTGTCAATGCCCATTTATAACCGCAGGATTGGTTTGGTTGAGCCTGGTGGGTGTTGTTGATGCCTAAGGAAAGCAAGAGAGTCTGGACACACACCCCACCTCTCAGGGTCCTCCTCCTCACGTCTCTACAGACCTCAAACGTCCACCGTCAGGTCGGAAATACGTTGAATAATTTCAAAACAAATTTGCTTTCCACTTCCAGTTTCAAAATAAAGTTGTTTTCAATTTCAGGTTTCGGCGTTTTAATAAAACACGCGTCAAAATCAGAGTTTCTTAGAGTTCAATACAGGTTCATTGGCTACAGAAATATAAGGCTACATTCACACAGGCAAATGCGACCCAGATCAGATTTTTTGGCCCATATGCGACCTGTGATTTTTTATGACAGTCTGAACGGCTCAATTCCAATTTTTTTCAAATGCGACCTCGGCCACTTTCATATGTGGTCCTAGATCTGACACGTATCAGATTTTTTGCAATGTGACCGCAGTCTGAGCGGCCATGTCGCATATATCCGACATTGACATCATCCAGAGCCCAAAATGCATTTCACATGGGCATATGTTTTCTTTTTGGAGATTCATAAGCAAGGTAGCCACTTAAGAAGTAAGAGTAGCCACTTACTGTTTTCTTCCCCGTGTGTTCAAATAATGACCGTCTCTTGACTATTTCTGCTCCAAGCGTGCTATAAATTATGACATTTCTGGCCTGAAGGTGGAGGTTTGAGGTCTGCAGGGACGTGGGGAGGAGGGGCCTGAGAAGGGAGGTCTGCAGCCAGACCCTTCTCAACGAAGTGGTAATAAAGACTTCCTCATACTCGGCGCGGGCGACAACGGCCGCATCACGTGACCGAGGCGTAGTGCAGCGCGGCATGTTGGCGACACGTCTGCGACGGCATGCGCTTTCTCTCTCGTGATTGGTCTGTTATATCACATATTGCGATGACGTACACTTTTTCCCGGCTAAGTTCTTTGAGGGCAACTTATTTGTCACCACAGAGCAGAGGATCCATGACGCAGCTTGTTGCTGCTGCAAAGCAAATTAGTTTGGCGTCCCTTTTTTTCTCTCCTCTACAACAGACCTCTGGTCCAGCCGGACTATGCATCCGTACTTAAGCTTGTATCATTGAGTTTAAATAAAAGACATTCAAAATACTTTCTTTTTCATTATTTTTTTTTATTTTACAAAGAAATCGTAATCGTAAAATCGGGTTTGAGAGAAAATAATCATGATTTTCTTGTTAGGCAAAATCGAACAGCCCTACTCTACAGTAATTATGCCGACTGGAATTGGCCATAAAAGGCAGAGGAAATTCCGCCCTAAGTTGTCCTCGTCAGTATCAGCCGTAGCAACGCCCCCCGACTTGGAGTGAAACCGCAACACATTTTCAAAACGGGTTGTGCTCGAGTATAAAGGCAAACTGCGCCCGGCATTGCCGCAGTGACATGCTCGCAGACATCACCCGTGGGAGTATAAAGCAGCCTTAAGATGTAAGGCACGGTTAGTTGAGGGGCGATAGGTGACACAGTAAGGATGTGACTGTGATTCACTTGTGACTCTTGGGAAAAGTCATTGACGAGAGTGTGGGGGAGGGAGGAGGGCAGAGACAGAGAGGTGGTGTGGTAAAGAAAAAAAGAAGACCAACACAATTAACATGTAAGTAATTACAATGTTAGAGGAGTCAAACTGCTGCAATTGGCTAGCAACCGGGTGTACCCCGCCTACTGCCCAAAGACAGCTGGGATAGGCTCCAGCACGCCCGCGACCCTTGTGAGGATAAGCGGTTTGGATAATGGATGGATGGTGTCAAACTGAAGGACTGTTAATGGCCCTGTGAAGCTGTAGCATGAAGCAAGTAAACACATGAGGGAGTTTGGGACTATCACATTTGTTTGGAGAAATTGGAGACATCTTTGGCCAAACTGTACTGATCATTTGTTTAAGCCTAAACAAGCAACTAACCTTGTTTCCCAACAGTGACTTTACAAGCTAAACTGCAGTGACTGCCAAGATCATCAAACAAAAGCTTCTTAAAGAAGTTTTCCTCACATGGAGTGGAAAAACACAGGCTTTTGATTAGATGGGATTGTAATGGCTCAAAATGATGTTAACACAGCAGCTCCAAGAAGGGGCTATTTTCTACAGTAGTCAAAAATGATTTCCACTCTCCCCCAGGAGGCTAGGGTAAAGAGAATAGAACACCCCAAAGTATTTCATTAAATTGAAAAGAATAATGCGTATTATGTTGAATTTACGATGCCTCGCAATAAGGATAGCGTCCCTGTCATTACCATGGTGTCTCACCTATTTTAATGGCCTACGTAGCTGCTCACAATTGCCGCATTTCCATTGGCAAAACCAGGTGCTATGAGGCACAGGTAGGTTTCCATGTGTGCTGATCCGATAACATATGGGCGATGTAAACCGATGTTGAGCGCTCATTGATGGCGTCTTTTGTGGATGGATACAAGACAATGCGTAGCAAAAATAAAGAAACATGCTACCATTAGCTAGAGTTGCCTACCGTCCCTTGAAAAACGTAATTGTCCCGCATTTAGGTATATCAGTACACGTCCCCTATTGAGTTGTAAAGGGACGCGCTTTGTCCCGTAATATCATCAGAGTAAAAAATAATCCGTAAAATGTCGATGGAATTAATGAACAACAGTTCCCTTTATATGGCAATTTACAATAACGATCCTAGGCCCTCCCCTGCTCTGTGACCAATGAGGTGACAGCACATTCGTGCATATCAGGATACAGAATCTGCTCATCTTATTGGTCAAGGTAATGTCGCTTGCCAAAGTAGATAGCCGAAGTCAACAAAGCAGCATGACAAATTTGTTGTCCACCGGGCAACGCCAGAGATAGATATGGTATGTAAAGAATTATTTGTTTTTTTTAACCCTCCGATCAAGGTTAATATGGGAATGTGCAATGAATGTCAGTATTGTATGGGCAAACAACATTCTAGGGTGGAATAAACAAGTACAATTGATTGACAAGTACGTTAGATAGATTAATCATACATAAAAGTAATCAATTGATGAATAATAGATAAAGAATACACACACAGCCTTACATTTATTACAAGTTCAAACAGATATGCATCATTTTTATTGTACAGTCAACATTAGTAAAAAAAAAATGTAGAAAATTCTTTACATTTTTTTTCTCTTTTATGAAGAGTAAGTGGAAAAATATGTGAAAATGTTCTGCGGAACTGATTAAAGGTGAGCTCATTTTGAGCCTCAACTATGACATGTCTTGCTCAGTGTTTTACTCTGCAGTAGTCAAAGATGTTTCTGCCAAGGCAGAAAGCTCTTTGCCCTTGGAAACCCATAGTGAATATTCTGATTGGATGACAATACAATCTTCAAAATTATAGATTAATAAATAATATATTATATATATGAATTAATTGCAAATATCACTACTTTATCTTGAGGATCGATACTTAAAATTGAGCACTTTGGATCGGAATTTCGATATTTTGGTATTGATGCGCCCATCCCTAGTTGAAGGCAGTCAGGTCGGCCGTCCCTGGCGATGAGGTGTACTTTATGAGGAGTATTTGACTGTTTCTGGCAAAGGTTTCCGAGTGTTTGTGCATGACCCGAATGTTGCTTTTTTTCTTTTTTTTTTGTCAGGGTTCATTCAAGATCGTGAACAGTTGCAACGACGTTCGCCAACAGTTTTAATGGTCTCAAACAGTTTTTCTTGTCACCAAGAATTTTGTAACATGATCAAAATCTCCTTGCAACAAGAAAGACAGTGTCAGACCATTAAAACAGCTGGCAAACTTCTGGCGAACGCTTTTGCAAATGTGTGCGACCTTGAGTGAATCAACAGCCCAATATGTAGCACATGCTGAGAAGTAGAGGAGGTCCTCATTTTCATTCGTTGCTTCTGTCTATTACCGTGTTTCATACCAAATGTGGTGTGGTTTTCGCAGTTTACTATGTGGAAGTGAAAAACCGACTGCTTCGAAGTGATGAGTGTAAAGTGGAGTAGAGTTGAAGCAAGCTGGAGCTTATAATGCAAAAGTGGCTGATAGTGGTGGACCTGCCTGAACATCGTTGGTGTTGTTATCAAAGGTGAGCATTTTACTAAATTTTGCTGGTCCGTCATTCGCTATTCCGTCATTTTTTGTGATGTACTGAATTGTAACCATCAGGCCGTCAGTCAGTCCGTCATTTAAGTCCGTCAGAAGACCACTGGTCCGTCAGTGGATCCCCCTAAAAAAAACATCAGAAAAAGGGACCTCCGCCAATGACAGTCTAATGGACCATTACTGACGGTTAGTGGTGATTATACTGACGGATAAACACCCACTTCCATCATTCGTCAGTTCACCATTTTTAATCAATATTCATTCGCCAATTGTCAGCAAAACGGACCGGTCCGTCAGTCTGACGGTATGCCCGCCTCTGGAGATAAGAAAAAAATAACATTCCCCGAGGTGGAAATTGGCATTGTTTCAACGGCAATAGTGGATACAGGACGTAGAAAATAGTAGATAAAGGCTAGTTTATCCTTTGACACAAATACAGTATACACAGTATTTGTCAATGGCTCGCTAGTTTTGATTCAGGCTGCAACTGCATGCCCCATTACAAAGGTGATTCAATGAATGCATTACAATAACAAATATTGATGCAATGATTGCGCTGTGCAATTGAACAGAATGCATCATAGTTCTTTTTAATTCTATTCCATAATATGCTGTAACGACTGTCCCACAGTAATGTTCGTGACAAAATGTAAAAAAAACAAACAAAAAAACAACAACAACATTTTGACAAACATTTTGTTATGGAAGTGAATTTCTATTGGTTGGCAGCTATTCTATTCTATTCTATTCTATTCTATTCTATTCTATTCTATTCTATATTTTGATGCCTTCTCATCACAGAGAAGGAGACCAATGAGTACATGACATGACAAATTAAGTGGCAAACAGTGACGATCTAAAAAGGGGTAAGCGGGGAGCAAAAGTGACAGCTGTAAAACACGTAGACTTGGTTATGTTCTGGTGCTCTATTACTGCATCTGGCACTTTTAAATAATATTTGAAGGAGTGACTGAAGTCCAAACAAATATGCACAGAATTGCATTACATTAGGACTTAGTTCCTTAAATTTCCTGGACACTTCAATTTTCAAACGGTGCAGTAAGAAGTGTACAAAGCTGTTATGCATTGAGCGCATCTTTGGATTCTGTCAATGAATTTGGACCTTGAAATATTCTGGGAAAGTAAACGTACTGATAAGTAAACTGGTCTTGTTTTTTTAAATACTGATTGCATGATATTTTTTTTTACATTTAGTCAGAGAAAAAGAATAATAACTAATACTAGGAATGGCACCAACACTTTACCCTGTGTGTGTAATATAAAGTACATAAGGGCAGCCTCCTCATGGCTGCGTGCCAAAACACAACTCTATAATAACCCATTTGTCACCACTACATCCATGTCTTTACTTTTTTGACACTCACAGATTATTTTCATGTCACGCTCCTTGCTCTCCCTCTTTGGCACTGGCCTTACAACTCTGTCCCCTCTTTGCTCCTTTAACGCCACCTTCTCGCTTGACATTCATAATTTGTCATGCCACAGTGGTTCTTCCTGGTCTCCTTCTCTGTCTCCTCCACGTCTGATTAGTTATGCCAACGACATTCCCCTGTAGTCGTCTCATTGGTCACTGTCCGCTGAGTTTTCTATTACCCTCTCTCACTAAGCCCTCCTGTTCACTTCCCTCTCCGTGTGTTTGATCTCATGCAGTCAGAAATTTGTTTTCCCGACAGCCTGCTGCTGAGGTGATTTTTTTTTCCTCCCTCTGCAACATCTTTATCAGCAGAGAACACAAAGAGTGCACATTATTGAGGAGCTTCATATATGGCTCACAGCTTTGTCCAGATTTTAATTCAAGAGAATTTCTTTTTTTTCTTCTTCTGCATTTCATTGGTTGTTTGGAGCATGGAGCTGAATGCAATATTAGGTTATTCGTAGAAAACAGAGGGGCGTTTTTCCTTTGTGCAATACTCATCTTCCCTGCCAGAGGCAACTGTTTGGGTTGTGTTGTTTACTCAGTACAGTGAAGAGACAAAACAAAAGAGCTGGCAGCTCAAGACACACAAATTGCATTTTTAGTCAGAAAATAGCAACAAGTCCTTCGTTTCGGCACATAGAGGACTAAGTACAATATCATCTGTTGCTTGTACGTGTTGTGAAGTATTACTGTACGATACTGGTGTTTAATCTTATAATCGCTAACCTGCATGCTGTATGCTTTTTCAACTCATTTGATGTTGATGTTATTATTGGATGTTTGTTATAAGACACAATTTATTCAGAGAGGAAATCTTTTGATACAAAACCGATTAGACATGTCTCCTTTATTGGCCATCATTTCTCCTTCTCTCCTTCCGTGACTCAGCCTCGTAGATTTGACAATCACATCAATCATATTTGCACAATGTCTTTCCTTCACCAAATCCGCCAATCTCTCTCTCTCTCGTCCTGCTGCTGAGAGGCCCGTCCATGCCTTTGTCTCCTCCAGGTTGGATTACTGTACCGCACTTCTCATTGGGATCTCTGGCGCTGCCCGTGTCCTAATGAGATAGAATAGATATGAACACATCACATCCTGCACTCAGCACCGGCTTCCCGTACACTTTCGTATCCAACACAAAATTCTCCTTCACACTCATCACCGTCTGCATGGTGAAGCCCCCGCCGCCTACCTCACTGAGCTCCTCCACCCACATACCTCGACTAGAACCCAGTCAGGCTAAGTGCACCGTCTGCGCCCGCCCAGGACTCGGCTCAAGACCGTGGGCGACGGACCTTTCGAGGCTGTGGAATGCCCTCTCTGACGACCTCAGGGCTCCACAGAGGGTGGATGCTTTTAAGAAAGGACTTAAGACCTTTCATTTTGAAAAAGCTTTCCCTGGCTGATTTTATGCAATTTTAATTATTAACTCTAACTATGATTTGATTGTATTACTTTTATTGTTGCCTGGCCTGTGCACTTTGGGATTTGTTTCCCAAATGTAAAGTGCGTTATAAATTAAATGTATTATTATTATTATTATTATTATTATGATTAAGACAAAGGTAGCCATGTAATAAAAATGTTGTGTTGCTAAATGAACATGCTGTTAGTATAAAACAGTGTTGGTCATGGCTAGCAAGGCCTTTCCTGCAGGCTTAAACTCTTTCAGAAGCACTAACTAACTTTTACAACCCAAATTGGAATATTTGTTTTTCTATTCCCTTCATTTCGTCATGTTTCTCTTGACTGGATTGCTTCCACTACTCTATGTGGATGATGGATTTGTTTGTCCAATCATATTTCAGCCTCTATGAGTTGCCATATGTCACTCTATGTCCATGGCCTTTATAATTCAAAGAGCATTAGAAATTGGACTGTTGTTGTTGTTGTTGTTTTTTTTAAGAATCGGATGTCAAATTTGTCCTCCCAAGGCGATCTGACCTTCGATAGCAGGAGCATTTTTTTCATCCCCTGATTGGTTGGTCAGAGCATGTTCCACTAGCAAAACGCATCTGTTGCAATCTACACACATAAATATATTTAATAAACTAAGATAATAATTTTTGATAAATTTATAATTTATTTTGTGTGTTTTGTCAGGTTATATATTCGAGCATATATTTCTAGAAAAATATTGATTCTGAACTGCAGCAGATGAACCCTAACCCTACTTGGCACAGTTGCGTACTATTTTATTTCTTTTTCATGTAGTGTTGATGCGTTCTATGATTGTGACGGGATGGTGTCAGTATTAAGATGTAGACGAAGTCATGTCCCCCCCTGTTGGACCTGGTACCAAATGCACCGTCCTCCAAGCTGGAGTCCCAGGTTAAGATCGCCTGCAGTGACGAAGAATGCATCAGAGCATATTGCCTGTTGCTCACTGATGGCTCCGTCGCGCTTATTTACCCTCTCCTTATCCGAACTCTGCGGTACATAAACTGCAAGACCTCATGGGTGGAAGAAAAGGCGATCCTTCTCAACTCCACGCGTGGCCAACAGCAAATAACAAATATTTCTTAATGCACATTACGTGTATAGAATGACAGCATTGGCTTTGCACAAATGTTTAAAAACCCTGCACAATATGCATGCCAGGTCAGTTGATGATGTGACTAGTATTTGGTAAATGAAGCATTGTTATCGGCATGCTGCAGCAGAACTGAGGCAGCATTATTTTGGTGGGGAAATACTCACACATGCTGACAGTGAACCCTTAATACGAGTTGACAAGTGCATAACCTGTTTTCCTACACTGAAAAAAATGTTTTGTTGGATTAAACTAAAAAAAAAAAATGATGTAATTTGTTACAGCTAAATTTATTGTTTTTCTCAAATCATATTCAGGATTTGGTTGAAAGCATAATTTTCAATTTAATATCAATCAAAAACATTTATTTTGCCAAAGTAAAAAAATAAGTTATTCCTAGTACATTTATTACTTTGGAATAAACTAATTAAATTGCTGTAATTTTGTTACAGCTAAATTTATTAGTTTTTCTTAAATCATATTCATGATTTGGTTAAAAACATCATTTTCAAATTAATATTAATCAAAGTCATTCATTGTGACAAATATAAAATAAATATGTAGCCAATTTTTTTATTTACTTTGGAATAGACTAAAATGACGTAATTTTGTTAGGATAAAGTAATAAAATTGACTAAGTTAAATTTCTGATTCAGTATGAATTAAAGTTTTCATTATACCTTAATCAATAGATTTTGTTTGGTCACAAACCAAAACATTACTTCATGAAGCTCACTACAATATATAGACATGATGCACAACTTCATTTTTAACCACAGAAAAGTTAAATTTGCAATCACAGAAACACATTTTTCACTAAATAAAACTGAAAACAACATATATACAATTACAAACAGGAAAATTGTCTTCAAAATACCTTGTTTATTGTGATTTCTCAAACCTTAAGTTGTGGAATCCATTGAAAAAATGTACCCAAAGCTTGACTTACAAGACTTGTATTTTTGTTAGAGGCACATACAACATTCTTACAAGATGACCGTTTTAGTGTTGGAAACATGAACGGTGTAGTTTTCAAAAAAGACCACTTTGTGACTTTTAAAAAAATATATATATCTGCTGTTTGAAGACTTATATTTAAAACAGTGATGTGTAAATGTCCCCAGAAAAAGAAAATCATCATTGCAATAATGATACTCACAAAGGGTTAAGGATATTCGGGTGAAATTGCTGTAACCTTTACAGTTAAACTTCATTTTCATCTACTCTAACCTTTTGCCTGGATGAAACACCTGCTGTGAATTTTGCTGTTCAGCTTCTTGTTACAGAGCAGAAAGTTGTGCACACAGTACTGACAAACCGAACATTTGGCCATGTGCATTCAAAAGTTAGAGAAGGTCAAATTTTGAGCTACGTTTTTGTGAGTCCTGTAGTGTACTTTATTTACATGATCTGCTTTTGTATTGAAATTCAACTCTAGAAAAGATATTCGTCATTGTTCTGACTAGTTATTTCCAATTACACATTTAGGCTATAGAGTGTATATTTGAAATCTAAACAATAAGCACCACATTCATTACATTGACATTAATAATTGATATTAATAATAAGATACTAATCATGAGCAATTTAGTCATAATTGAAAATAAACTGAAATGGAAAAAAAAAGCAGAAGAGATGCACCAGCTCTTTGTACGTTTTCAACTGAGGGAACCTAATTACAGGTGGAGCAGAGCTGAGGGAGCAAAGCAGAATAAATTAAGAAATAATTGTAAAGGAAGGAAGGGAAAAAACAGAATGCATGTTTGTGTAAAATACATGTTTGAGTTGCCATCTGAGGTTTGACTGCAAGTTTTGCTCCATTAACTGTTATAAAGAGTGTGACAAATCTCTCGAAGACCCAGTATGTTCAACTCCCAAAGCACAAATCTTTGAGCTTTTCGTGAATATCCGTTGACCCCATAAGTCCGGTAAAATGAAGGTGTTTTAATCTGACATTTGTCGCCACGATGCCTTGAAGAGGGACTACATTTCAGGCTCATTATCGTTCAATTTTGTGTGTCTTCCTGACTTTACCCTTGACGACAATCCTCTCTAAATGGCAACAATCCAGTACTTGTGATGGCCTCACCTTTTTTGGGGAGGGACAATAATGTGTGGTTTTTGTCACATGATTTGTAGTGAGTGCAACTTGATGTTTGTGGTCATTGTTAAAAATAGGGATGGACATGTGCTGGATTGGGTGTCTGTTGTCATTTGATGTGATGATTACTCCACACAGTCAAATAAAGACATCATTGTAGGAGGGCAGTTTATAGCGCCAGACGCAACTTTAAGTGCTCCCCATTGGTGCTCTTATAGTCTGTAGGAGACTTGGATTACAATTTAATTATTTCACACTGCAATTCAAGGGCACTTTCCTGAACACTTAGGGAAAGACTGACTAAAGGTTTGCGCATGCAAAATCAGGTGCCAACTTGATTGCTCATGGAAATTGTTGTAGAAGCTGTCCTACTAACTTGGTCCAGCCAGGACTGCATGTGCTAAAAATGCATATTTGCCATGCAGGAGTATCTGCAAGTAGATTAATTTAGCACAGGCAATGTGTTTTAATGTTTTAAGAAACCTTAGGCATAGGGCTATGGCTGCTTTTCATCTTAAATACCAAGTCTGAAAGTCAGGTGCAAACCAGCACACAAAGTGATGCCAGTGCAGAGCAGACAATGATGATCGATTTATTTTCTGTAACTTGGTAATATTTGTTTGACTCCATCCACTAACACTTCCAGTTATATCTCTTTAAAGCCTAATTTTGCACTTCTGCTATGCTCCCAAATGTTCCTTGGGGTAAACCATCAGAGCTGCCTAAAGTGCAAAATGCTCTTTTAAATATGGCCATGTCCACCACATTTACATCCTTCTGCCAAAGTGTTACATATATATATATATATATATATATATATATATATATATATATATATAGCATATGTATATATATATATATATATATATATATACAAACGCATATATATATAAATAATTTGAGGGAGGGAAGTTGTACTGTAGGTGACATTTTTGTTAATATACTGTTGATATATTTGTGTTGCTCTTTCCAGGTACAATCATTTAATGTCATTAATGTCATTTAATGGCGGAAGGAAGGAAGGAATACAGCCAACTTGCTTCCTGGCCAATCAAGTTGGCTCCTCTCATCCCTTTAATATCACTGCAGGAGAGCCGCACACAGTCTTTGACTTGCTGAAGCAGAAAAAGACTCGCTATAGTCCATGCAGGAGATTGATGCATGCAAAGTACGTTTATAAGTAATTGCAATAAGATCTCCATACCGATGATGTAAAGTTGGCCTGTGCAATCACAGCTCACCATTGTGATCCATGGTGGTCATATAGCACATTTCATATACAAGGTTACTCTGTGTTCTTCACATAATTAAAAGCTGACTTGCCCCGGCACGAAAATCAAGACATGCCATATCTTGGAGGCATGGAGAAAATGTTACCTCTTGAACTTGCAAATCAGTTCAGACTTTCCAAACCGGATTCATACATTTTCAGATGCACCACTGTGGTCCACCAGGGTTCTGTTTGATGAATAACACTGAAGCAGGCTTGCTGCATTACTTTCGATATTGATCCAGCTGAGAATGACTTTACATTTTGCTGAGAAAAATATATATTTCTTAGGTTCCCTGTTCAACTGCAAATGTGCGCGGTCTATGAAAAATATAAAATAAAATGTTGTTGCTGCTTAACTGGGTCTACACATACTTCTGATTGGGCTCTCGTCCTGGTATAGCACCACCCCTGCAAATGGAAGACCCTTAAAAATCATTTCTGGATGGCTTCTCACATAGCTAACAAAAAGCATTCTTTGGCAAACGGCTTAATGAAGCCTTTCGTAGATTGGTTCAAAGAAAGTTTAGTTAGTTAACATACTGAGTACATGTATGCAATCATAATAGCAGAGGTGGGCATTTTACTAAAATTTGCGTGTCCGTCAATCGCCATCGGTCTGCAGTCTGGGTACCCTTCCGCCATCCGTCTAGCTGTCTATTTGTCAAGCCGCACCAAATAATAATTACCTATCGGTCAGTCCATCTGTTATTTTAACCGGGCTTCCGTCTAGCATATTTAGCCGACCCACATGGTCCCAGTCAGTCTGAGTCAGTCAAACGGCGTCGGGAACGGCCTTAACCAGTGCCATGTCACACACAGGTGCCGCACACCTTACACTCAGTCAATGAATGAAAAAAAAAACAAATAAAACAGTGTTATATACCTTTCGGTCCCACGTACCCCCATATTGATTTTATTTCACAGATCACCATGCTGACCGTGTGTGTGTGTGTTTGTTGTTTTTATTTGTTATATTTTCTACATTTGCCGGCATGTCTGCTTGTGCGGCCCCTGCGTGTGACGTGTACATTAAGTTCTTGATGGCGATTGGCTGTCAGCGATGAGGGACGTACTTGGACCACGTGGGTCAGCTAAATATGCAGACGGGCACTTCGTGACGGTTAGAGGATGTCCAGCTGTGTCTGTGTGTGTATATATCCATCCATCCATTATCGATACCACTTATCCTGACAAGAGTCGCGGGCGTGCTGGAGCCTATCCCATTTGTCTTCGGGCAGTAGGCAGGGGACACACTGAATTGGTTGCCAGCCAATTGCAGGGCACACAGGGACAAACATCCGCACTCACAAACACACCTAGGGGCAATTTAGAGAGTCCAATCAACTTACCATGCATGTTTTTGGAATATGGGAGGAAACCGGAGTACCCGGAGAAAAGCCACGCAGGCACGGGCAGAACATGCAAACTCCACGCAGGGAGGCCGGAGCCGGGATCGAACCCACGACCTCTGACCTATATATATATATATATATATATATATATATATATATATATATATATATATATATATATATATATGTGTGTATATATATAATATATATGTATATGTATATGTACAGTAAAAGCAAACAGCAATAATGTGAATGCTGGTGTCTCAAGTCTCAGTATTCAGTCAGTAAAATCAATAATGTGCTTCTGCAGTGAGTTGATGGCAAGGTACAGTACATCTACCTTTAGGATGTTTAATGTGTGATTTATGGACATTTTCCCACACTTGACATAAGGGAAATAAGCTAAAGCATATTATGTGTTTGTCAGCTGGTCCCTCCACTCTGACTTTGCAGTGGAAGTGGAGGACTGCTGTCACCATGTCTGACAAACCAGGCGCCGCGGCAACAAATCAGTCTCCACCCAATCCCAGTCGATATAATGAGACCAGACCTGTAGGCAGCTGGAGGCATGCATGTGTGTGTGTGTGTGTGTGTGTGTGCGTGCGTGCCCATTTCAGGGTTTACGTATGTGTGTGTTCCAAACTGCACAGAGAGCTGGAGGAGGGAATACTCGTGAGATTAGAGATTTATTGATTACCCTTTGCAGCGTCCTACGCCCCCCTCCCCCCTTCCACCCCCCCCTTTTTTCCCTTTGCATCTTCCATGGGCCTTCTATTCTCTACTAGTTTATTTATAGTAGGATGTAGACGGCTGTGTTTTGGGCTCTGCAGATTCTTACCGTGAGTGGCCTGTCTTCTTTTTAGACATACTTTCAGAGGCTTATTGAGTGCTTACAATGTGAATAGAAAGTCAACAACCACTTAAACCAAGCGTGGTGGTAGCGAGCTTTCTCCTTCATTTTAAATGCTCCATGACACAAAGCTGTTTGCACACCATTAAAATGTAACCGCAACTTCTCCACTGGATGCTGCTGCTCCAGTAATTATGATCTGATGGGCATAAAAAACATAGAGACATATAGATGATTAAGCAGATTATGGCAGTGCAGTGAATATGAATGGCAAGAAAAGCAGCGGGTGGGCCTGCAGGTATTGGCTTGACAGTTTCTCCTCAAGTCTGCTGCAGGCTGATTTCTTTTTTTTTTTCTTTTTTTAACACCATGTGTTGCTCTGGTGATTTCCCACAGAGCTAAACTTGCATTGTATTATGGCTTCTGGCTGTTGTGATGAGCAGGATGACTTTAGAACAGCCAACTTTTCAACAGACTGGCACCTATCTCTGTATCAGGCACTGGACTAGACCTCCACCAAGGCCCAAAAATCCTGATTCTTATCCCCACCAAATGTCTTTTTTAGGGTTGTCACCATACTAAAAATGTCAAACTCGATATCGCTACCCAGTAAAATACTCGATACCCTTTTCGATACCGCTGGGATAAAAAAATGACAAATACTTTAAAAAGGCATAACATATTTTTTATTAACATGAACAAGGCTGCACGGTGTTCGACTGGTTAGCACGTCCGCCTCATAATTCAGAGGTCGTGGGTTCAATCCCGGCCTGGCCTCCCTGTGTGGAGTTTGCATGTTCTCCCCAGGTTTTCTCCTGGTACTCCGGTTTCCTCCCACATTCCAAAAACATGCATGGTAGGTTAGTTGGGCACCGTAAATTGCCCCTATGTGTGATTGTGAGTGTGAACGTTTGTTTGTCTCTGTGTGCCCTGCGATTGGCTGGCAACCAGTCCAGGGTGTATCCCGCCTACTGCCCGATGACATCCAGGATAGGCTCCAGCACGCCTGCGACCCTTGTGAGGATAAACGGTATAGATAATGGATGGATGGATGGATGGATGAACAAGACTGGCTGATTTGGCCCTCCTGCCGCCACCGCACTGGCCATACTTAGCAGCAGCAAAACACGGAACTGCAAGCAGGGTCGCAGCGTGGACTGACTGCCGGAGGCTGTCTGCCGGGTAGGCTGCACTGCCTGCAGAGTGCGCGCGGTGGACGTTGTGGGCACGCGCAGCGTAGTATCGATACCATGACATATTAAAATTGTATTCGAATACGGCATGTAAGTAGTGAGACTTTTCAACAACAGTAGTCTTCATCGATGCTACTAGTTACCGATTTGTGCAACATTCAAGACCCTCCAAATTACTATGATTCATCAGTTAACTGCTATACGTCTGATTTTGAAGGTTTTTATTTTACCCAAAATGTTCAAAAATGTCCATTAAAATATTTGATGGATTGAAAGTACTTTGGTGTTGCATTGTTCATGAATAATTTGGTAATTTTGAAGTTGTCATGACAGAGCTTGACACGCTGGTATACCATTCCTAAAAATCACTTTAGCCATAGAGTTGCATCATCCAAGCATTAACAAGAGCTTCTGTCTTTTGTAATGACAATTTATAAAGTCATACGTAAGGAAATCTAACATTATCTTCTCTGAGGATGATGTGCCGTGATCTCCATTTCCTTGAACTTGGCAAGAGGCCATACAGTGTGAGAGATCTGCTATGCCATGGCTGTACACGCAAATACTCACTCATACACTAAAAACTGATGGAGGATCATGTTGATATATTAATTAATCCACCTGCACCCTTTCGCTAGATTAAAAGATATTCCTGACTGTAAAGCGTATCTGAGTCTGTTTGCACATGTGAGCAGAACACGTAGATAATTTACATTCATGAATTATCTATGTGCATGAGTCCCACCACAGAAGTCAAGGGGAAAATTCGGTGTACATAATTTAATAGACTATTAATATACATCCTACTTTCTATATATTCTCCCTTATTCATGTCAACGCTACACCAGACCTCTGCATTGTTATCGGAGCTGCATTCCTGTGTGTATTTCGTAATTGCTGCATTAATGTTGTTTCAGGGCGGCACGGTGGACGACTGGTTAGCACGTCCGCCTCACAGTTCGGAGGTCGTGGGTTCGATCCCGGCTCCGGCCTCCCTGTGTGTAGTTTGCATGTTCTCCCCGTGCCTGCGTGGGTTTTCTCCGGGTACTCCGGTTTCCTCCCACATTCCAAAAACATGCATGGTAAGTTGATTGGATACTCTAAATTGCCCCTAGGTGTGATTGTGAGTGCGGATGTTTGTTTGTCTCTGTGTGCCCTGCGATTGGCTGGCAACCGATTCAGGGTGTCCCCCGCCTACTGCCCGAAGACAGCTGGGATAGGCTGCAGCACCGCCGCGACCCTCGTGAGGATAAAGCGGTATAGATAATGGATGGATGGATGTTGTTTCAGGCTGAGGTTAAATTGGACTGATAATCAAAATGTAATCCTGTATTAAAGAGCGAGTACCTTGAGAGTGAACTACGAGCTGTGCAGTTTGACTTCCTCGGGTAATACTTGATTCACACGGTGGGGGAAATTTACGATACATTTATTTGATCAGCTTGGTTCTTTTCTTTTCTATTTTTTTTTCATTCCACAAGGCCGAAACTAGCGACTTATTAAAAAAAATCTTGGTCACTTGTGAAGACAAATGGAATGAAAGCTCTTTCTGCATTCACAGCACAGTGTCAAGTAAGTGAATTGAACTGAGACGTAAAAGGTTTTGCTTATTGGAGGTCAGGGTATCATGCCAAAAGTCTGATTGCTGTTTTATATTGAAATATTATTCGTTGGCGCTTTCTCCTCTCCGCTCCCAACCCATGAAATCTGTCTGCCGACAAGAAGGGGAGACTTTTAATGTATTTCTCTCCAATAAGTAGAGGAATGATGATTTCCAGAATGAACAGATGCTGTTAGAATTTTATAACTGAAAGTAGGTCAAGTGTGCCATTTTTCCCAGGTGAGGCATGGCAAACAGATGAACAATAAATGGCAATGCAGTTGACTGTCTGCAGGCTTTGCATGCACAAGAGGGATGGTCATGGGGAGGCTAAAGGCCCTGATAGACCAAACCGACGTCGGAGGTCGTGAAGCGTCGTGGCGTCTGAATGCGCCGTCTGTTTGGTGTAGTGGCCACCGTCGTAGTGTCCTAACCCGTCTGTAAGCGTCTTGGGGGCGTTTACGTATGTTGAATCGGCATCGCCAGTCGTGACATTTGGTCGCTCTGATTGGCTGTTAGCTAGCACATCAGCTCTCGGAGCACCAACGGGAAGTGACAAATGCGGAAAGAAGCACGCCTCCGCTGCCTTAATCACACAAGTACAAGAGCGAGAGTTGACAATGTAAGTATTTCACAATACCGTGTCAAGAACGTGATGGTTTACTTCGCGTGGGAGTTCATTGTGAGCGAAGAATATAGCTGCATTGTTTACATTTTTATAATCCGCCACCGGCCAACATCTTTCCGATTTTTCTAACCATGAGAAATGGTGACTAGCGCCACCGATGGTATGGAAGGGTATTACATCTCACGCATGCGCAGAAGTTACTTTAATGGTCAGCATCACTGTCTGTCATAGCGGTGTGTTTTGCTAGCGTGACGTGCCGACAGCCGGCAGGACGTCACAGGGGGTAAGCGTCTGTCACTGTTGGCCAGCGTCTTTTTGGTCTATCAGAGCCTTTACATGCTCCTGTCAGAATTCAGTAATGCTCTCTGAGATGGTTTACGCGCCAAGGTTCAGTGAATGCAACATATGAGATTACATGCTATAGCATATAGCGTGAGTAGTACAATGCTACAGTATGTTCATGCTGCAAAAAATGGCCACTTTCTATTTTTTTGCCTGTATGTTACACACAGCTTATTTTTTCAGGCAATCTGAACTGCACATATCAGACTTGGGACACTTTGCTATGCAGTCCGAGTAGAAGCAGCTTTATTTATATAGCGCATTTCATATACAATGTAACTCAGTGTGTTTGTCCAAGATGGAATACATATCTAATGTTTTGCAGTGTCACCATAGTCATTTCATCTGAGCTCACAACACACAAACAGAAGTGTGCATTCAGGCCTGCAGTGTCAAGTTGCACCACGAAAAGAATGGATGCCAAATTCCTTTTTTTTTTACAAGGTAAATAAATATTGAAATATTTGCTGTCTACATATGCAAAATAAAAACCAGTGTGCTGGCTTGTGCAGAGGCGATGGCAGTGATGGAAAAAGTCCAATCTCGAGTCTCATTACAGCTTGAAACGCACTGAAGTGGATGGGTTGTAAGGACAAATAGGAATCAGTTAAAGTAGCACTCTTTGTCTGAGTGTGGGTGTCCAACAGTCAGCTTTTATTAGACCACCGAATGACAATGTTACAAGGGCAAGTTCTGTGGTAAACAAATTGATAGTTTACAAGCCAAGAGTTTGTGGAGGAGCACCTTGTTGTCACCGTGGAGCTGCTCACCCACAACAAGCCTGGCCGTGAAATTGTTACGAATTAGCTGTGAGTAGCGTCATCATCACCATCTCTGATATCTGATTTCTGGCGAGGAAGAAGCACTTTCAGATATAATAATAGGTCAGCTAAGCAGTAAGAGTAAAGATATGCAATGCAATGATTGCAGACTTTTTTTGTGTTCTGAAATTTAATACAAGCAATTATATTTTGTGATGTAGTTGGATGAATGTGTTAATAACACACGAGGAATTGATTGCTGCTACTTAGTGTCACTAGTACTATTAAAAATAAAAACGCTAAAAAACAGAATACAAAACAGAATATAGACTGAAGATGAATACACAAATGGACAGTACAGAAAGTCAAGAAATGAAAATGGATTTGTGCTGTAATTCTGATCAACAACAGATAAGTGCAGCTATGAAGATTGCGAGAGATGACCAATGCAGTAATAATCACACAAAAGAGATGTGCAAAATGGTGGCAAAAGTGCTAATCCTATAGGACAATTGCAGTCGTAACTCTCTTGATTTTGAACTCCCACTTCAGGTCCTGAGAGATTGTAGTTCCCAGGAGCTCAACAACTGCCAAAGGGCAGTTGGGAAAGCGTACGGGGCGCTGTTATGAAGGATTTCTCTTCAAGCCCACAATCATCTTCAGTATTTACAGTCGTGTGCTGGCTGCACCACAGCACCAGCTGCTGCACTTTCTGTCCATATGCAAACTCGTGCCATCGTGATGAGCGGCGGACGCAACGTAAACAAAAGCCGGGCAGCCGAGCCAAGCTATGGCTAAGCTAATCGCTAACAGTGAGAATAAATGCTTCAGAAAATAGATCGGGTGGATAGTAAACGCTATGGCTACGCTCACACCGCAGGGCGTGATGCTCATTTCTGATTTCTTGCTAATTTGATCTTTTTATGTTGTCGTTCACATTATAAAAAGATGTATATATATATATTTCTGTAAATATGAATGAAAGGATTCCGTGATGTGAATCAAAGGACGACCTTGAGTGACATGCACAAAAAAAACATCACTTGGTACTGTGTTTAAGGAGGTAAATATGGTTCCGCGTGTAGGGACTCATTTTATCATCTCATATCACCAGAGTAGCGAGGCATGAGGAGGTAGAAATATTTTGAGGGATTTGAGATGACAGCCCTCTATCTCCTCATTTTATAGAGACGTCTACTAAAGATGATCTCATGTCTTTGCTGTGCGTAATAAATATACTGTCTGTGTGGCCGGGTTACACTATGACCACAAATGTAACATTTTATGCTTCATGTTTTAAGTTGGATTAAATCAAAGTCAAATGTAACAACAACAACCAAAACAACTTTGCAGATTCTCGGACGATGTCAGTAGTTCCCCGAGCACTACCTCGTGCCCGCGCGGAACGCATGTTGCGCCTTTGATGAAGTGGCATATACGTCGGATGTGTGCAGATGAGTGTTCATGCTGCAGACGCATCGCATACATATCTGATTTATATCCACAAAAGGCCCAGGTCCCATTTGAAAAAATCGGAATTGTACTCTTCACACTGCATTAAAAAAAATGTCGGCAAAAAAATTGGGATTGAGCTGCAGTGTGCACACGGTAGGTTGAAGTGCAGCTATGGTGATCATTTTAATCAGTTGCTTATATTTTGTTTCTTGAAATGTCTTCAAATGAAAATGGCCAGTAGAAACAAAATGTTTAGGGCCTTGCCTTTATTTAAAATATGTGTGTATGTCCGTGCAATGTGCATTGATGAAATGTCACTGCTAAGTAGGGATGCCATGATTAGTCGACTAATCATGACTACGTCGATGATCAAAATCGTCGACAATTAATTCTAATCGTCGACGCGTCGTTTATTTATATATTTATTTATTTGGCACGTTATTTTTCTTTCGAGACTGCCGCGTCTCGCTCTTCTCCCGCTGGCTGTTTTCCTATCTGCAACGCACATGCGCAGTGGTGATAATCCGGGTGTAAACAGAAGCATTGTGGGTAAAGTAGTGCAAGCCTTACACACTGTAAGGGCTAATTCGTGTTGGCAACAGAGTGCGAAAGTTACGGCGCATTTCACCGAATATACTCAATACAATACAAACCTGCCTTTCATGGCAGCACGATGGGGATGCCCAATCATTTAAAAAAAGGAAGCAAGTTATGGCTTATGCCTGATTTCATATCTGACATAGGCACAGTTGTGTCTAGAAGCTAGCTGCAGTTAGCATACACACGTTACGGTGTGTTTGATTTAACGCTCCTATTTGGTACGCTAACACGTCGTAGCATCTTCTATGGATTAAGCAGCCATTATTCAGTAAACTCGCGTTGATTAACAACCAAAACTCTGTGTGTTTATGCCCGTGGTAGACATCGAAGCAGGAAGCGCATGTTTGCTCCCTCTCTCTCTCTCGCTCGCGAACGGAGTAAAGCGTTCATGAAATGAGAAATATCAGCACTCAACACAAAAACGACATATGTGCCACTCATCGGCATCACATAACAATAAAATCCATATTTAAGTTTGTTGTAATATATTATGCTCTAGTGCAAAAAAAAGGTCTACCTTTTTTTTGTTGCAGGTGCATACCACAATTTGATTGTGTGAATCAATTTACTACTTTTAAATTATGCATACTAGTGAAAAGAATAACAAAACCTTTTTGATAAAGTTTAAATTAACACAAAATTAAAAACCAATAGCGGCACGGTGGTCGACTGGTTAGCACGTCCGCCTCACAGTTCAGAGGTCGTGGGTTCGATCCCGGCTCCGGCCTCCCTGTGTGGAGTTTGCATGTTCTCCCCGTGCCTGCGTGGGTTTTCTCCGGGCACTCCGGTTTCCTCCCACATTCCAAAAACATGCATGGTAAGTTGATTGGATACTCTAAAAAATTGGCCCTAGGTGTGATTGTGAGTGCGGATGTTTGTCTCTGTGTGCCCTGCGATTGGCTGGCAACCAGTTCAGGGTGTCCCCCGCCTACTGCCCAAAGACAGCTGGGATAGGCTCCAGCACGCCCCGCGACCCTTGTGAGGAGAAGCGGTACAGATAATGGATGGATGGATGGATAAAAACCAATACAAGTGTTTATTTTAGTTTTTCTTTAGCACAGAGCATTTGCCCTATTTACACCTATCGGTTATCAGTAACAGTTGGAAAATAAAGTTCATTGTGCATCCCTAATTGTAAGCCCCTGAACATGCTCCAGATGTAGTCAGGTATTTTATTATTTTGTTATATGTTTCATTGCCGTAATGCCTCAAAGGTTTTTTTCATTTTAGCAGGCAAAGTGAGTTTTATTGACTGCCACCGTAGGGCTATATTTCAAGTATGAAAAGTGATAATAATAATAATCACATTTGTGAGGAGACAACAGCGTGTGACACTTTGATGTGTCATAGCAAGTAAGTCTGTAGTTTGATAACGCTCTTTTTCTTTTTTTAGAATTCACATCAGAAAGCCTTTTTGTTAGTTGGGGTTGTTGTTCAGGTAGCAGATAAATATGAAGATGGCTTTCAAAGCTTGCAAGTGCTAGCCTTGATTTGTCCAGCCCTTTGACATCCCTTAAGTGCTTATTGGTACAAATGATGAATCCAGCGGTGCTTTTTACATAAAGCAGCAAGGCAACAACACTTGACACTTTTCCACGGTCACGAGGTATTATATTCAGGTTCCTGTTATTATTATTATTATTATTATTATTATTATTATTATTATTATTATTATTATTATTATTATTAAATAAGCTTGTTGTAGTTGAGTAGAGTAGTTCAGTTATTCCGCCACTAGTCTTACATTAGTAACACCAGTGGAACCACGGTACCGGTGGTAAGGAACAAGGGCAGAATTGTGATTTCTCTATAGATACTGTTGAACTATCAGATGGATAGATAGATAGAGTGATAGATAGATAGATGGATGGATGGATGGATGGATGGATGGATGGATAGATGGATAGATGATAGATACTTTATTAGTCCCCAATGGGGAAATTCGAGGTGTCCGGTAGCAAGAAGTACATTCATACACAAGGTACACAGTCAGCCAAAAAAGAAACAAAACCAAGGGTATAAAAACATACAAATAAATAAATACATTAAAAGTTAAAAAGCTCCTGGCAATGATAATAAGAACGCATATTAGCGAAGTCCATTTAACAGTCTGCGGGGTCTCTTGACCTGCATTCAAAATGTAATCCTGCAAAACAATCCACATTTTCATTAAATGTACCTGTAATCTGATTGTGCTTTTTTTTTTCTGCGATAGTAACTGTATACAGTTACATTTTGTTTGTATCCTGAATATCTAACGCTGGTGCATGTATTCCGTTACTCCCCTGGCCTACTTGTAGAGCCGATGACTGTTCTGTTCTTTGTAATCTCAATGCCAGTTACAGACCTATGTACTTTATCCTCAATTACGTATTCCACACTCCTTTTAGTCCAGGAATTTTTAAATAGTATTAGACACATCGAGTAAATGAAATCCCCTAATAAAAGATGAAACATTGCCAATGAGCTGCTACACAATAAAAAGTTATATACTATGACTGGGAGTCAACTTGGCTGCTTGTCTTTTGCTGCGTGTGAGTTGGACTTAATAAAAAGGAAAAAGAGAGAAATTGATGAGAACTCCATGGGAGATGGTTTTGTATTCATCATCATGGTCTGATGAACTGGGAATAGTGTCTCATCTTCCTTGCTATGGAAACTCACCCAAGAATCATCAATGGTCATATTTGAATAATTGAATCCCTCTGTAACATTTCTGTACTTTTATTACATCCTGTCGGTCAAAAAGGTGATGAAAACATCTCAGTTACCTCTTCTGTGTCAGTCTGTGAGAGATGGCCAGTATGTACGGTATATGGCCGGTATATCTTTGTAAATGCGGAAGTCTGGTTGTACATTTGATATGGAGACATGTCTTAAATGAACATGCGTTGCAGTTTGCAGAATATGAGTAACATCCATGTTATGAGCATATGAGCTCAAAATGTTCACCGTCATCTAGTCCCGGCATTCCCTTTCATCCTTCACCCATCACTCGGTAGCCAATCTTCATTAAAGGACACACTCTGTGGTGTATTAAGCCTTTGTTGTGAGTCACACGAACCCCCAGACCCTTAATTTGCTATCTGCTGAGATCTCACAGCTGTGACGGATCGTGAGCAAAACCGGAATCAACCATACCAGCTCCTTTAATTTTTGCTTTGCCCTACTTCCAGTTGGAGAACTCATTAAATAAGATGTTGTACTAAAGCTAGAAAAAAAAAAAATCAGGGGGAAACAGTAATCTTGTATTTTAGTTATGTAAATCTTAGAGCCTTTGGGAGTTGGCGCAAATTGTAATGGTGTGTGTGTTTGTGTTTCCCGTAGACATATCTGAACCCATAACTGATGTGCATCATAAACATGCTGCTCCCTCCACAATCTTTTGTGTTCCTCACAAAATGATGCTCCTAATAAGCACACATAGAGGTTAAAAACTGAGCCGCTGTGGACTCGAGCAACCGATTTGTTCTCTGAGAAGCTGAAGTGTTCACACAGTAGCTCCTAATTCCAACTGCTTTCAAATATTAAAACCTGTATGTTTCTTGCTGAAATTGCTCGTTTGTCTTATAGTAGTTCACATTTTTGTTCGGGAAACTCATTCTTCTTTTAAGTCAAAACGCAGTCAGGATAGTGGGGAGAGTCCAAAGGATGTTCGAATGTTCAAGTGAGAAAAACACATGTCACAGCAGGAAAAGTCAAACAAATAAACGTCACTACTGAACTCCTATTTTAATTCTGGCTAAGGGATATGAGATAACACGCTGCACAAGTGAATTTTCTTTTACAAGATTTTAGCATAAGTCTGTATCACATAAAGTCACACTATGTAGTAATTTCCCTTTATCATGCATCCTTCGAAATCATTGTGATGGACGGTACAGTGGGTTGTAGTGAAGAGAATATTGTCTCTGCCATTGCCATGGCAACTCCACATCTCCTACTGTCGTGGTTTTACTATAGCAAAAGAAATAATATGAAAAATATCTTTACTCTTACATTCATATACACACACACACACAAAACACGTGCACAAGAAGAGAGATGTCAGAGTCAGTCAAATTCTTGTCCAAGCAATTTGAGAGTTCTGTGCATCTCTTAAGGGCCCTTCCATAGTGCAGCTAGTCGTAATGTCCATACTTTGGGTTTTAATGGGTCATCTGATGCAACTGGAAGGCGATCAATGCAGGTTGCACCCTACCTGTCGCAAAGTCAGCTTGTATATGCTCCAGCTCACCCGCGACTCTAATGAAGACAAAGCTACAGAAATTGGATGGATGGGTGGGCCAATGGCTGAGTTATTGTACTTGGTAATTGGTGAACCAGCCCGAATGAGTCTCACATTTAGACTGAGCATATTGACTAACGTCTCTTAACCAACAATTAACAATGTTCCCTCCTGAAAATACTCCCTATTTAATATCACAAAATATCCTATTCTTGGCATGTTACATACAGTCCTTTCTTTACTGATTGTTTTTCACAGATGTGACCAAATCACACAAATGAATGCAAATTTGTAAAACAAACACCTCTGTGAATACTGGAAAATAATTTCTGACAAAAAACAAATTTTTCTCGATAGCCTCCTCTCTCTGGTATGCTGTCAGTGAGTTTCAGCTATTCTCTATGTATTGCCGATCAAAAGTGCTTGTCAATTATGTTTCATTACATTGCACCTAAAACAAAATTGTTTTCATCGATTTAACAAAGACCATTCTCTAAATGTTGAGCACAGTCTTCAGCTATCATTTGTTGGTAAATAAGCACATCACACATCACATCACGCATCTTTCAACAAGTTAGTGAGGACGCAAGCGTGTGATGAAGGGATGCCTTTGATCGGCTAGACTAGAGACTTGAAACGCACCTGAGTGCTACTTAGGTCTAAATATATAAAAAAATAAAAATAAAAAATAAAAAAAATACAATTGATAGGCCAAAATAGCTGAAAAGTTACAATTGAAAATAAACACAAGGCTGTGAATAATTGATTGTTGATGATTGGTTGAATTTCCATCAGTTGGTGCAATTGTAGCATTATGAAGTCCTGGAGGGAATGGCAGAGACATTTTTTTTATTATTGTAGCATGTAAATCTCAAGTTGTAACTTTCCAGTCTCAAACAAGTTACTGGGGGAAAAAAATCAAGTCGTCACCAAATTTCAAGTAAGTCGAGTCAAGTCATTACTTGGTTCAAGCAAGTCGTAAGTCAAGTCTTAGGGGCTGCCGCTCCCTATGTGCAGATAACGCACAGTGCGTTGGGCACCATCGTCTGTGGGGAGCTCCAATTTGCGTGAGGGGATGCATTGTGAAATCATCAAATGCATCATGTCATGCGTGAATTTTCGGGCCATGAAAAACGGTAGGGTGGGAGGCACTGTCGGACTTTTCATCTTAAGGCATCCAAAAGGGTAGAAGCCGCATTGAGTCAAACAATCTTGCTCAGTCACAACATACAGTAACAATAACATGTTTTTCCATTGATCATAACACAATAAAAGTACATTGATTTCTCTAAAAATCAAACAAACACACAAATTTACATCTGAAAAAATGAATCAACTTAATAGTATGAAAGAAATATATTTATGCTTACATTATTTAGAAGAATGCATTTTTTTACTGCAAGGATAAATATTGAAATATGTTCTTTGTGGGAGTAAACATGAGTAATTGACACATTCAAAAACTACATATGTTGTTTTCGGTGACATTCTGTTTACCAAATGCATTGATGTGTGTAAATGGGTGAATGAGAGGCATTGATTCTGTGTACTTTGTAGGTTGTCGCTTTTTCAAGTTCCATCAAGTTGACGTGCATTAGTTTACCCCGCGGGGGGCCATGCCACATCAAATATGGCGGAACTGAAAGTGGTGTCTACTGTATACATTTATATGCTTTAATACTGATTTTTTTTATGGTATGGTTTCAAGATTACAGTCTCTCTAGTGTCTAATCTATCACTTTATTTTCTTCTTAATGAAATGCATAACCAACATTGTGTTCAGTTAATATTTGACCAGCTAGTGGTGAGCTAAACTGTCAAGCTAACCATGCTAGCTTAGCTTCATAGTTCATAGCTTACCTGCGTCTGACAGACAAAGGTAAATGTCATAGAATGTTGTGTCTCTTACCTGTGAGTTCCAAACCTTGCATGTTGCTATTGTCTTTTTCCCAATTTCATCAAAAATGTAATCCTTGAAAGCTCGTCTCAGAGTGTTGCCTACTGGTGGCCGGCATGCCGGGTGTACGGTATGCACGACACAAACAAATCCCTCAAAAATCTCTGAAGGTCACAGACGATGTGCCTTGTTAACCTGGCAATGTTAGCGCTGTTTTCAAGCCTCCACCTGTGTATCTTTTTGTTTGTTGCCCGACTGACAGTATAATGTCTCTTGTGTTTCCTCTGCAGCTGGGAGGATGCGGCATACTGGGGGTGGGCGTTTGGCTCTCAGTGACCCAGGGAAACTTTGCCACCCTGTCGGCATCCCTTCCCTCCTTGTCGGCAGCCAACCTGCTCATCGCGCTGGGAACCATCATCATGGTGATCGGCTGCCTTGGCTGCGTGGGGGCCGTCAAAGAAAGCCGTCCTCTTCTGCTTGCTGTGAGTTATTTGTCGTCATCGTGCCTGCTGCACATTTGACACATTGATATTCTTTGCAAAGAGATGGGGATTCAACGGATCATAGCACTCATGATGTGTTTCAAAAGGTTTTACATTTAGTCTCAAACGGCTGCTCTCAGGGTGACAACATACTCAGAAAAATGACCTTGTGCTCAGATAAATGTAAAGATTCTATCTCAAGAGTCCGCTGTATAATCCAACCGGAATAGAAGGATGCATTTTATTACATCATTTCTTTTTTACACTAAACTGCTGTATGGATTTTAAAAACTGATCATTTTGCTCTCCATATATTCACATAAGTGTGAAAAAGGCAATGCTCTTGACCTTCAGAGGCTTTCTATGACAAATGTCAGTTCGATAGAGCGACGTAACTCCAAACAACATAACATAATACATCAAGAAGCTGTTTGATCTTAAAGACAAAGATGCAATTTCCTATGCTAAAACTATTGATAGTAGGTTAAAATTAATGAATATTCTAAGTAACATTTTAACATCATTTAATATAAAGACTCTTATTCAATGATCATCTTTGAGCACTGCCTTTCACAGCTGATTTTGGGTAAGAGGTAGAGTTGAAACGCGACCCTACTATGTTTTTTTTAAAAACGCATCTCTTCAAAGTACTTTAGTTTACCTCACTAATGTTTGCCCAACAGCCAGCAAATTTCTTAACTAATGCAGCAGCGTTACTTCACCATGCACTGGTGTTAGTGGAGACCATCAGAAACATTTTCAAATGCGACAACAATAGGACAGCCGTCCGTTTCAACTCCAAGTGCAGACATACTGGATAGTCACTCTTTTCGTCAGGACATGGAGCTTACTGCCACATATAGCTTCTGTCAGCTGAGCTTGTAAATACATGTGTATACATACATTCACTGGCCACGTTAGGCAGGGCAAGGTAACTTTATTTATATATCACAACCCATAAACAAACTCATTGTGCTTCTCTCAACCAAAAGCACAACATCTAAAAGCATTAACAAACATAACATTAGAAGACATTCACAGATTAGAGAGATGAAAAGCATCGTTTTTTTTGTCAGAAACTTTGTCCTATACGCTCATTCAGAGCATCCCAAACATGCTAAATGGGAGACGTGGCCGGTGAGTATGTGGGCCATGCAAGGACTGCAATGTTTTCAGTTTCCAGGAATTGTGTACAGATCTTTGCGACATGGGGGGCCGTGCATTATCATGCTTTAACGTGAGGTGATGGCGAATAAATGGCACACCATTGCATCTTAGCATCTCCATATGCAGCATTTTCAACCCTGAAGAATATCTGAGACCAGCCACCTGAACAGCTGCTCCAACAGTTTGCATAACCAAAGAATTTCTACACAAACTGTCAGAAACTGTCTCAGGAAAGCTCATTAACATGCTCTTCGTCGTGAATCGGGGTCTTGATTTGAATGATGTTTGCTGTAACTGACTCGCGTGAGTAATGACTTACATTTCATAGCGTCTAGGGCTGAATGATTATGGAAAATAATCTAATTGTGATTTTTTTTCTTAAACATTGCAATTGCGATATGAACTTTTTTTTTTTTCCAAAGTCCTTTTCTAATGTATTTTCAACATTTAATCTACTACAACAAAAAATATCAGCTCTGTGATGCATTATAGAATCATGAGGTAAAGGCTGAAAGGTTCTGGGGTAACCGTTGCCTGGTTCTTTTACCTTTTAATGCTCGCTATGATTATAGCCAGAAGACTTACATCTTATAGTATGTCACCTTTCAAGTTTAGGGTCAATCGTAAATAGTTCGACCATCAAATTGGCATTTGAGAGTCCATTTTATGGGCGGCACGGTGCTTGACTGGTTAGCACGTCCGCCTCACAGTTCAGAAGTCGTGGGTTCGATCCCGGCCCCGGCCTTCCTGTGTGTTTACATGTTCTCCCCGTGCCTGCGTGGGTTTTCCCACATTCCGAAAAAAAAATGGTTGAGGTAGGTTGATTGGACGCTCTAAATTGCCTCTAGGTGTGATTGTGAGTGCGGTTTTTTGTTTGTCTCTGTGTGCCCTGCGATTGGCTAGCAACCAGTTCGGGGTGTCCCCCGCCTACTGCTCGAAGACAGCTGGGATAGGCTCCAGCACGCCCCGCGACCATTGTGAGGATAAGTGGTATCAATAATGGATGGATGGATGGGATGGATGGTCCATTTCACGTCATACGAAGTTTTAATTCCATCACTAACACTACTAGAAAAGATAATACAATACAATACAATTTTTTTTATATAGCGCATTTCACAACAGCTACAGCTGTAAGAAAGCACTTCACATACAACAATAAAATAGCCATAATACCACAATCGAAAGCAATAAATTAACAAAAAAAAACACTATACTGTATACAATAGATACCGGAAAAACAGCCCAAAACTGTCAGTCTCAGGTCACATCAAAAGCCAAATTATAGAAATGTGTCTTCAAACCGTTTTAAAAATGGACAGAGAGAGGGCTTGCCTAACATCCAATGGAAGGTCATTCCACAGGTAAGGACCAGCGACAGAAGGCTCGATCCCCTCTGAGGCACACAGTACTCAGTAAGATCTTTTGACCGCAAAAGAGCAGACCCACACAAGACAGAAATAGAAAGTTGAGATGCTTTTCAATAACTTAAGTATACAATCAGCAGCCTGAATGTACAATTTCATTTCAAGTCATTGGCTCGCTTCCATTTCAGTAAAACTGCAACAGCAAATTGATTTAATTCCGCTAATGCAGTGCAACGGTAAACAGCTTTAATGTGCAACGAAACAACTGATGACTTAATTCAGCAGACTTTAAGGGTTCATATTTGTGTTCAAAACGCAGTGAGCCTGTTACTCTCCAGGTAACAAACTGATGAAAAAAACAGTTGAATTGGCAACCCAGTGAAAAGGTCAGTGATAAATGTGTTCTCATGAGAAATAAGTACACTAAGTAATGAGACAAAAAAGTCAAGGCTCGAGCTACAAAAAACCCGACAGCAACTTCAATGACAAATTGCTCGTCTCAAAGCATTTACCAAACATGGCATGTCTTGCCACAACAACAACTACATTAAAATGCCATGGTTTTATTTGTCTCATTAATAAAATTGCTTTGTTAGTAGAGCTACCAGATGTAATCTTTTGCCCCAGAAAGCCACTAGGATTTATTTGATCACTTCAGTCTGAATGCCTGTGAATATTCTCATCGATTTGTCGTTTGACCTGGACTATTTGGGTTCTGTTAGAAGGCTACATAGCACAGCTCTAACCTGAGTGATTGCATGGACGCCCATAATCCAACCAACAATGGTTTCACTCACATCAGTCTTTAAGATACATTGGAGAGAAGCTTCTACCTGAGTTGCACCCCCACACCCACAAATCCACCAATAGGTGAATTGCCAAAATTGTGAAACACGAATATGCAGGAGAAGACTATATTGATTTTGCATGACCAATCTGCAAAGTAATTATTCGTCCGTAATGTGTCTTCTGGAAATACAGTAATTTGAGCAAAAGCATATATACTGTGAAGAGGATTGGAAAGTCAAATGTTTTTAGTAGATTTTCTCATTTTATTTTAGTCTGTCGCAAGATTAAGGAATCATTTCAGTTCAATTCAAGGGGGAACATTCAAAAGACTCATGAAAAGAAGAATATTTGGCATTTGATCTTAAGGAGTTATTAATATGTTACTTTCAAACGCCACATGTTCCTCGTGACCTCTTTTTAGAAAACCACAATGTGGTCACTCTGTTTTGTTCTCAAATTCGGAGTCAAAAGGAACCAGTGAAGGGTTTGGAGACTGCATGAAGAATATCCAGTTCGTACTAGAACTTCCCAAAATGACTGAATAGCTACTGCTGATGTGTTTGACAGTCAGTTAACGGCAAATGCTCGTGATGTAACGATAACTGCGATATCGTGATATTGCGATATTAAAATTGCCACAATATCACTGTCGTCAGGTCACAATATCAAAATCAGCATATCTCTGTCCGTTCAGCCGAACACAGCATTGTGAACTACATATAGACTGTGATACGCTGTGCCACTGAGCCAATAAGAACAAACACATGAGAATGAAAGGACTGGCCAAGGCTATGTCTTTGTCACTGCTGTTATTATGTGCCAAAACACAATATTGTGCTTTTTTTTCACTTTTTTTTTCAATATGATATATATATATTTATTTATTTTTTTTTTTAAACACAATCTCATAGGTTTTTATACAATATCGTGAGATTATTTTTATAGCGCCAACCTCCCCACAATATCGTGAGAATTATAGTATCATGAGGTTCATACCGTGATAATATTGTATCGGAATATCGTTACATCCCTAGCGAATAGTGAAATATCTTTCAGATTATGCTTCCAGTTCCGTTTGAAAAAAAAAATCTATGTCAACGTTTATTGAAGATTCTTCAATGTTATTTCATGGTTTTTATAGTTCAGACACCTTAATAGAATGCTTCACTTTGAAATGCCTTTTTTTCTTGTCATACACAAATAATAGCGGTCATATTTCTGTAAGTGTGGAAAAAGAAAACAGCTTGCGCAAAGGAGAACCAACCTCAACACTATTTTCAATACATAGTTCTGTGGGGGGTTCTGAGGAGGTGTGGGGCAGGCAGAAAAGGATTGATTGTTAAAAAAGAAAAACAACCCCCCAAAAAAACATTGGCACAGCAGGAAGAAGCAATTATAAAGTGTGTGGGATTAAGTTTGAGCATGATCCATGACATTTGCTCACCAGTGGCCAGACCAATTTCTGTGCTGTCAATATAATGAGAGCAAGCAAGTTATGAGATGGCTTTAATGAATGGCAGAGCACTTCTCGGGAAAGACGCATCCCTTCTCCCTGACCACATCAGAGTAATTAGCATGGAGATGGTTGATGAGGGACACCCAGTGTCAATGCGACAAATGGTTGTTGGCTTTGGTGGGGGTAAAGTAATGAATTTAAAGATTTCAACGTAAGCATTGTTGTGCTACAGTTTAGCAAAGCAGCTTTTTAGCTGTGCAGCTCAGTGGCTACGATGATTTCTCGTTAATACCAATTTTAAATTCAAACTCACAAATCTTCATCTGCTTAAGGTCACTGTGTCGACTTAATAGGAAATGGCCTATGTTGGAAGGTCATTCTCAAGTCGTGATTATGACCAAACTCATTTCATTGATGTAAATAAAAAATGTTCAAAAGTATTTTTAGCATTTCTTCAATATAAATCACAATAAAACACTGGAATAGTTCCATTGTTGAGTATCCTTTTAAAATTGTGCGCTCTTATCTCTTTTCAAACAGCGGCTTGGTTTTCCCTTCCGGTTTGAAAGAATCAATCAATCAATCAAACATTGTTTCCGTGGTAGTTTGTATTAGTGGTGCTCCCATCTATTAGCCGGTGATTGTGATCGGTTTCCGTGGAAAAGTACGTGTTCAGCATGTCGATCAACGCCTTTCATTGCAGATCACAAAAAGCGATCACTCGCAGCTTGTACTTTGCTCCCTGCAGCCAACAAGAGACCGGCTTGTATGTAGGGTGGCGTCCACTCCAACTTTCCTTAACAATTCAATTCAATGTCTATTTGAAATAATGTCCAATATTTTTTAATAATAAAGGAATGGAAATTTAGATTGATCGTGGAAAAAAAAAATAGATTAAGCACTTCATCGAAAAAGTAACTGACAGGTTATTATAGATTATTAAAATAATGGTTAGTGAGCAGCTGTAAAAATGGAAAAATGTGCAGAAAATCCTTGTGATCAGTATCAGAAATGGGCCGATCTCACTCATAGAGACTCGTATCGGAATTGGCTGTATAAAACTCTGATCGCAATGCTCCTTGTTGATATCATTATTTGCTGGTTTGTAGTGACATGTTTTGCTGGAAAGTTAATCAGATTTGTCCTTGGGTTCACGCTAAATCAACGCACTCAATTTTATTGAAATCTGTCGACGATTGTTTTGAGCTCTGACCTTGTTGCAAAAACATTTTCTAAATGAGTCAAATTTCCCTCGAGTCATACAAAAGCTACGAAGTAAATGTGTTCAATGTATTATTCCACTTAGTACATACATTTTGACCTACTTTGTCTACTCTAATCTGTGGTATCTACAGTTTATCCATCCATATTCATCCATCAATCCAATCTTTATCTGCTGCTTATGCCATTTAAACTTGTCCAATTAACACACATTCACTCTGTCACTGAGTAGGAACTGAAACCATGCAATTCAAGTGAGCCAACCACTGCACTGTGATGCATCTAACCTAATGAGATCCACTATCAATTTAATATGAAGATTATAATGATCAGTTTTAATTAGTGGTGGGCGATATGACGATATTAGATCGTTAGGGATTTTAACCTGTTGACAATCTCAGATTTGGTCGGTCCTGAAAACAATCTTTCCATCCATAGTGTGCATTTAATTTGTTTTTTCCCCGGAGGACAAGGCGCACATCAAAGTTATTTGCAAGGTTTGCAGAGACTCCATTCGGATGTCGAATGGCAACATGACGAACGTGTTTAATCACTTGCGGAGACAGCACCCAAACACTACGCCAAACCAAACAGAGATCAGACACGGGGCAGCCAAAGGCAGCCCGCGAGCTCCAAGCTAACACACCCCACGGTAACACAGTCATTTAACATGGCCACTCTATATGAAAAAACAAGCAAGCGGTGGAAAGAAGTAACTGAGGCAGTGACTGATTACCTTGCTGAAGACATGATTCGCATTAAAGCAGTGGAAAACATGGGGTTTATAAGACTATTCAAAGTACTAGACCCGTGTTTTGAGCTGCCCAGCCGGAAATATTTCTCCAGCAATGCCCCTCCATGTCTGCACTCTGAATGCCATGAAAAGATTGAATACTAAATTCAGATCGTCCGTTTTTTTGCAACAAGTGATCTGTGGTCCAGCCGCACTTCAGAGCCTTATTTAGGTCTGGTGATTTAATTAAATTCACGACTGGAAACTCCGTAGTAGAACTCCCCGTACTTCCCAGAAAATCACACCGGGGAGCTCATAACGCAAGCGCTGAATGATGCTCTTCAGTAGGGATGAGCGTATCAATACCAAAATATTGATATTCCGATCCAGAGTGCTCAATTTTAAGTATAGATTCTCAAGCTAGTGTTGATATTTGCAGAACGGCACTCGACTGGTTAACACGTCTGCTTCACAGTGCAGGGGTCGTGGGTTCAAATCCGGCCCCAGCCTTCCTGTGTGGACTCTGTGGAGTTTGCATGTTCTCCCCGTGCCTACGTGTTTTTTTCCCCCACATTCCAAAAACATGCATGGTAGGTTGATTGGACTCTCTAAATTGCCCCTGGGTGTGATTGTGAGTGCGGATGCCTACTGCCCGAAGACAGCTGGGATAGGCTCCAGCATGCCGCGACCCTTGTGAGGATAAGCGGTATAGATAATGGATGGATGGATAATCTATAATTTAGAAGATTGTATTGTCATCCACTCAGAAATTTTGCTACGTGTTGCCACGGGCAAAGAGCTTTCTGCCTTTTGCATTTGATTGGATGAAGAACGATCAGGGTGACGACCCAAGTCTCGTTGGCACTGCATGGAGTGCACGCCACTTTTGACAAGATGACATGGAAGTGGTAACAAAATAAAACCCTGTCACTTCCATTATAGATATTGGATCAGTATCGCGATATGTGGTCCAGTATTGCTTGGTATCGGATCAAATCCCAAATCACTGGTATCGCCCATCCCTACTCTTCAGTGCTGGGGACTGAAAGAGGAGAATATGACCTGCACGACCAGAGAATGTGGGTCTAACATGGTGAAAGCGTTGAAACTCAACAATTGGACTCATCTGTCCCATCTCATCGTCATAGACTGCACCAGCCATTTGTAAGTGAACTATAAATGAATGAATAAATAAATAAATAAATAATGCAAAAATGAGGCCACATATGCATAATTAAACAGGATCACATAAAAATCTAAATGTCTTAAAACAAGCAGTAATAGCAATAGTTATTGATGCATTGCTGCATATTAAAATTGCATTTTATCAAAACAACTCAATAAACTAAGAACACAAAACAGTGATTTATTGTGTTAGTCCATGATGTAATAAGCTTTTACTGAAACAACTCAAACTAAGAACAGTAATTTATTTTGTTATTCTACGTAACACTTTCAACTAGGAACACAGAAAACAGTGTTTGTATGAGTATATCAATCACATTTTACAGTAATGTATGTACAGTATGTAATGTAATGAGTTATTTTATGAAAATAGCTCCAGAATAAACTAGGAACACAAAACACAGCAATTTTACATCAGCCTACGTTTTAAAATTTAAAAAGACAATTTGTTTTATATTAACAAAAATGTAACATCAAAATAATCACAATAATTTTGACAAACAGTTTAATAAAAACAATAGACAATGACACCATGTACCCAAATTGATTTTAGTTGGATTTAATCACTACATCTGGTGGTTAATATATTGTGTTCTTTCAAAAAAAAGTGCCAAAGATTCTCGTGTAACACGTGAAGTTTCTGATCTGCAAGATAGTGGTGAGTGCATTCTCCTTCAGCTGGAAGAAAAAAAGGGATTTGAGTCAAGCTCAAACCGAAATGAAACTACTTCAACAAAAACTCATCACAGTCTCGCCAACCCGATGGGGCTCCAAAGTTGCCATGATTGAGAGAGTGTTGGACCAAGAAAAGGCTATTTCTCAGGTCCTAAAGGACGATAAGACGACAAGGCACTTGGTGCTAACATGGCAAGATATTGATGTAATGGAGTCCATAAAGAAGGCTCTTTGTCCTCTGAGAGATTTCACAGATGCGCTTTCAGTGGAGGAATATGTGAGTGACGAGTCTTCGGCACAGGTGGCAACATAGTAACTTGCCAAAGGGCTACTCTCGAGTCAGATAGAGTTGACAAATTAGCCCTCCTGGCTAAAAATGTATGACTGTAATCTGTCATATTGTGTCTCCTTTTAGAAGGAGATAAAAGCTCGAGGATGTCTGAACAAAAAATATTCTAAAGCTGCTGTATTGTTTATTCAGGATGTAGATACGGCAGTCAGATAATATTTGTTCGAAACTTTTTCAGAGACAACCAGTCACTTACGTTTGTGTGGTTAGAAAGCTTTGTTGTCTTAAAATGTTTGTTTTTTCTTTTAGGGATTTAGATATATTTTACATTTTATATGTTTAACATTAGAAAGATGGTCAGAAATGTGCAAACTAGTGTAAAAAAAAAAACAATGTTAAAAAAGAATTGTGATAAAATCGTGATTTTTTAAATTTTTTAAATGTGATATTTTTGCCATATCACCCACCACGAGTTTTAATCACCAAATAGGTATTTGTTTAACAATTATTTATTATTATGGGTGTAGGTTATTGCTCTGTATGATTTTGACTCACTAAAACAGCCGATATTCCATTTACTATTGCAGCTCTCAGCATGCAAACTACAATCACAATAATACATATATTGTTAAATGAATACCTTTTTGACAGTGTCACTCAAAAGTGAGGGCTGTTATTTTTGCAAAGGCAGAATTTTTGGTGCAGCTCATGCATTAGTAGGTCTCATTTGACTGCAGATCATAATGTTGTAGGTGCATGGTGTATATATTTCCCAGTGGGATATTGTAGCCACCAGGAAATCAATTTCATATCAGTAATATGAAGGAATTTTTTCACACCACTAAGTTCAAACTGCCAATATGAAAGCTTCTTTAAAGGGTATGGAGGAGCTGTGGTGTTTCTGTGACGGAATCTGGTCTGACAGTACACCAATCGAACCTGAAATCAGACGGTATCGGACGACACTTGGACCAAGGAGGTAAGGAGCCCTGCCTGCTTGTCGGACCGCAAGTGAAACCTTCCATCAGGTTTCTGTTTGCTGTCAAGCCGGCTAGCTATCAGCTGGTGGCCAACATATAGCTACTCCTCCGCTAATATGGCAAGGCAAGTTTATTTGCATAGCATATTTCATGTACAAGACAATTCAAAGTGCTTCACACAAAATATGATGACATGTCAAAAATCACAATAAAATCATCTAAAATAATTAGATTCAAATGATCAAAACCAAGTATCGGCCGACATCAATTAAAACATAGCGTGCAAATGGGGACTAAAAGAACAGAATAAAGGATTGATTCATAAGAATGCTGCAGTAAACAAATATATTTTCAGCCCTGTTTTAAATGAAGGGCTCTCTCTCTCTCTCTCTCTCTCTCTCTATATATATATATATATATATATATATATATATATATATATATATATATATATATATATATATATAGAGGTAATGAACAAGTATGAAAATAAATCACCCAATCATACATTTTCTTGATCAATGACTACAGCATGTGTAACAAATGCAATGCACTTACTTTGTCACTTAAGAGAATACTACAAGTTGTTTGTGATGTCATTTTGCTCGCACCTTTGCTTCAAAGTGCACGCGTGTTGATCTTCTTAGGCTGTTGCATTCTATTAGTTCAGCACTAGATGGCACTACATTCTATACACTGTACCTTTAACCCATTAAAGCCTAAAGCACCTGGCTCAACAGCTCCCCAAAACCTAAGGTCGTCTTTGGAATGACCCTTGAAAACCTGATGTTTTCCCAGAAATTCAACACCTACAAAATTATATCTCAGCTCCTGAAGAATTTGAGAGCTTAGACATGTGGCTTTCACTCAAGCCTGAGTTTATTAATCTTTACTTTTTCAATCGAAGACGTAAAAATAAAGTGTCAGTGCAAGATTAGCATTATTTTCATTTGAAAAATTTGAGTGGTAATTGCCATCCTCTATTCTGTTACAAAGACGTAGATATTGTCATTGTCTACAACCATATATCTTCAGAAAAAAAAAAGACGTATACACTCTCCAGGCTTTAAGAGTAGAAAGATGCAACAGAGCTCTAGTGGTAGAAACGTGGTTATACGCTTCCATCCTTAATGGGTTAAAACAATCACAACTATGATGCTAAACAATCACGTGATATTTACATTGATCTCTGCGTGTCACATGCCTGCAACACGGTTGATCTGATTGACGTAGTGGAGCATGTAAATGGCGGATCGGAATGAGTTATTATTCACGTCCCATGTAAAGTTGCAAAGAGGTGACCAGTGATCTTCAGTCAGAATGATATCAATTGGAATGAAACAAAAGTCTCCGTTTTATCCCATTTGACTTCACGAATACTTCGATCATGTCTGGCTCTGGTACAGATGCTCGCAGCATCCCAATCATCCAGAGTTGATTTCGGGTCAGATTTCCCTCAGCGTGCAAGAGGTGGCAGTTCCATTTCTCGACGAAAAGGTATAAATTTGACCGAAATCGTAGTGTGAAGACAAAACCAACACAGCAGAGGTGAACAGCATTTGACAGGTCAATAAAAACCTCTTCCTCCATTCCATGGAGTACACTATACTACTGACATATTACACTCCAAAGGTCTCTTCATAGCCGTTCCACCCTACGTTGAAAAACAACTGAGAGGATCTTATAGACATTCCTGAAAAATAATTATTTCATTAAACATCCCGAACAACTTAAAATATGGATAAACTGAATTTAGTCAGATAAAAAAATCATTTTTTGTACAATCAGTTATATGCATTCTAATATTTCCCAAATTTTCTGGCACACTTTTTTTTCAAATCCCTGTTTTTGTTTGATAGCAAATAAAGATACAGATTTCCGTACATACACAGAGAAGCTGAAATCTGGTTGGACAAAAAAATCATGATAATACTGACAGCCCACAAATGACTGTAAGCTGCGCAGCCAAAACATACACGATTAAATGAAGACAAAAGACTGTTGAAAATAAATGTATCCACATGCTACACCGTAGCAATTTATTGAAACAAGACAATATGCTTTTTCTGCCAAATTTTCAGACAAAGTTGAGGTTAGAGTGTTGTCTTGGCCCTCGGCACGCCTTCAAGTTTCTCATGTGGCCCCTTTGCAAAATGAATTGCCCACTACTGATGTAGACTTTCAAAGTTGGTGCTCTGCAAAAAAAATCCACTTTAGGTGAAAATAATGCTGTTAATCGCACTGCTCTTGCTGCTTTGAGGCACTGATTTGTGAGCTGTGCCCTACAACAACAAAATAGCTCTAAGAGAGTGTATTTTTTATGATATTATACAAAACAATGGTGGACTTTGTTCTTGGTGCTGGATGATTTGATTGTTTGTGTCTTATAAGCCCATGCAGTCTGGGTGTTCAATTGCACAAAAATTAAACTTCCATTCATTTATTCATTCATTCATTGTAAAACACACAGACTACTACTTCTGTTGAGCCAGCATGCTCAGTATACACTGTTGTTGTAGGCAGGGTCTCTGATGTGATATACTGTATGTCTATTTTCTTGTAGCCATTTTTAGGAAAGTCACCAAACTCAAAAACCCATTTCCGTTTCAGATTAAAGTGTATGGGACACGATTTTGACAAATTTTGTGTTGTGTTGTCTTAAGCAATAAAATAGCCATGTCACAATGACCGTTTTCTCAAATTGATACACATTAACGGAGTATTTCCTTGATTTAGCCTTAGGCTACGCTTTAAAAATCTTCTGGGCGGGGTGAAATTGTTAAGAAGGCGGATATGACGTCATCGAGCCATATTGCCGGCTTGCCGGCTGTGAAGTGTGCTCCTCGTGGTTTTTCTTTGGATTAATTGTGTTTCCTCTTTAAAGTGAACAATAAAAACAAGCAACCGATACTTACTGACAGCTTGTCATCACCATTTTCAGAGCCTGGAGATGATGCCACTGGGACAGTGACGTCACACACGCACTGGGTCATACGGCCAGCGGGCGGACCCAGTTCATGAAAATATTTTTCATTTTTGCAGAGTTTTCTGCATCTTTTTTGAGGCCTTTTCATTACGTGTTATCAAAGTAATCATTGGAGTCTTATTATTTGTACTTGTACTCCTTCTTAAACGACATTTTAGGGTAACTTTTTTTCATGTCCCTTACACTGTAATACAGCACAGACTTCAAGGTGGAACCATTAATACAAGTAAAATGATCAAATAAGTAAATGAATAAAATAAGGCAAGGTGTTTTTGACCCTTGTGAGGATAAGCGGTATGGATAATGGATGGAAGGTGTTTTTTGTATTTTTGTCCACAGTCTCCACTCTTTTAAAAAATTGTTTTTTTTTTCATAATTTTAAAACTGTTGCTTTTATAACATGTCTGTGCCATGCTTTCATCAAAATGCCCCAAGAACCAAGAATTCTGAACGTTTCTCCAAATGTTTTGCCATGGTGAAATTATCCACCCCAATACGGCGGGGCCAATGGTGTGCCTAATTTCCGTTAAGGCCAAGATAGACCAAGCCGACGTTGAACAACTGTGATTGACACTTACCCCCTGTGGCGTCAGGCCGGCTGTTGGCACGTCACGCTGGAAAAATACACCGCAATGACAGACAGCGACACTAACCATTAAAGTACCTTCTGCGCACGCGTGAGATGTAATACCCCTCCATAACATCGGCAGGGGTAGTCACTATTTCTCACGGTTAGAAAAATCCGACCGGAAAGCTATTGGCCGGGGGCGGACTTTGAAAACGTAAATAATGCATTCAGCTATATTTTTCGCTATATTTATAAGTCCCACGCGAAGTAAACCCTCACGTTCTTGACACAGTATCATGAAATACTTTAATTGCCAAACCCTCACTCTTGTACTTATAAGAAGACTAAGGCAGCAAAGACGTGCTCACTGTTTATCAGCATTTGTCACTTCCCGTTGGTGCTCCGAGCGCTGATTGGCTAGCTAACAGCCAATCAGCGTGACCAAATGTCATGACTGCTGATTCAACATGCGTAAACGCCCTCCAGACGCTTCCTGGTGGGTTACGATGCTACGACGGTGATCACGAAACCAATCAGACGCCACGACGCTTCACGACGTCACGATTGGTGTATCTAGGCCTTTAGATAATCCAGTGGGCTGAATTTCCTTTAGTCATGTGGCCCCGGCACCAACAACACTGACAGCATTAATTAATACTCCGCTCATTGCATTATCACATGCAATATTTTATCAGCATGCTACACAAATACATTTGTCAGTTAATATAGTGGTGTTGCACATGTCGAACGTAAACACCGACCACTCCCACCTCCATGACTTTGCAGAGCATTATAACATACATTTCGGAAGTTAATGTTGGTAACACTGTTAGCTAATGCTAATCTGTGCCAGCACTGCAGGTATTTTGGCTTTGGCATGATTTTATAAAGTGCTTCATTTGGTCAGCTAACAAGTCACTGGCAGATAAACTCGGCGTGGGGACGGTGATTACATTAATTAGCCCCACTGTTATATTGGGGTGGAAGTGAAGAACGACTTGCTCACAGACACATTTTCAGAAATGGACATGAGAACTCAAGATTTACTGGGTTGTTGGATTTCGCATTTACACTGTGGACATGCACTCCAGGGACCAAACTATTTGTGTACAAGACATTCAAAAGTCAAATTTCCATAAAAGCCCCACTGTTGTAACATAAGTTTGTCAACATAAACGACAGGGTTTACTCCATAACACAAAGCATACGCATGTGGTACACGGATGATGTTAGACGACAGGGTCGTCTAGTTTTTTAAAAAAATTTTTGGGGGGGATGCTTTCACCATTGTTGAAATCGCCGAAAGAGAAAGTAAATTTAGTTAGCAGGCTAATTTCTGGTTTAACAACGAGTCACCCTTCTAGGACGTCAGGATGAGACATGACAGCCAATTGCACAATGGAAATTGGCACGAGAGTTGTGTTTAATGTGCTACCAGGGAAAACGGAATGCAAGCGCTTTAAAAGGACGAGGACGGACGGGGTCGGAGGATGATTATTTTTACGAACAAGGACGGAGGGATGAGGACGGAAGGGTACCCAGGTCGCAGATAGGGGACGGAGGACGGACCGGCAAAAAAGGGTAAAGTGCCTATGTCTGTGCAGCACAATGTTAAACACTTAAAAGTGGTTGGTCAACAGGCTTCTTCCCAGATAGCAAAAGATGTTAAATCAATGTTGAATTAGGGTTAAGAAGGTTGATTTTTGGTTTTAGTTGAAGACTGATATTTAATCAATGTTGGTTCAACAATATTTTGTCAGCATTGAAGTTTGTGATTCAAAGATGCTGTTGAATCTACATTGTATTTTGGTTGAATTAAAAATTTGAAAGGTCAATGTTTAATTAATGTTTTGTTATCTACGTTTGCCCTTCTCTATTTTTCTACTTCAGCAGAGGGAGGTGGGAAGGGGGCATATTCTGAGGGGGACAGGCCTTTTTCAACCGCAAAAAGTGTGTGTACTGTATCTCTCTCACACTCTCACGCGCTCTCGCTCTCCATTATATATATATTTTGTTAACCACTTTTTTCTGACTGATTTTTTTTGTTGTTGCCCTGAGAACACTGGTGTTGGTTCTGATTCGTGAAATGTTTTCATTTCTAAGGCATTTCCGCACAGTATTTTGATCTCTTCTAATACATTTTTGAATATTAAACATTTTTTCTGTCATAGGTTTTTCATAAATTTGGGTAAGGTAAAAGCTAACATTTTGCCAATGTTTTCGTTGCAGTGGGGTGGCATGGCTCCGTGGTAGAGTGGTCGTTTCCCAACCCGGGGGTTGTGGGTTCGATCCCCGGCCATGGTGACCATGTCGAAGTATCCTTGAGCAAGATACTGAACCCCCAGGTGCTCCTGATGCTGTGTCATTAGTAGGTAGATGAATTACAGTGTAACGCGCTCTGAGTACCCAAGGTAGAAAAGTGCTATGTATTTTAATTCCCATTTAGATGATGGTTGAATCAACATTGATGTTGTGTGATTTATGGTTGAAAAGCAAACGTTGACCCAACATTTTATCAACCTTGTGCTTTCTGTATAATTTCTACTTTAGGTTTCAACGTTGATTCAACACTTAAGCCGAACCATATTTCAACATAGAGTCAGCCATATTTTGGTATCTGGGTTGTAATCTACAGTTTTATCCTATACATTACCGAGTGGAAAGTTGCATTTCTTTTTTGACATTTATTAGGATTCCTAAATGGACACAACTATTCAATTCCCCTGCAGTTGGCTAAATGGGCTCACTGTTTTTCATTTTATTATTATTACCCTTTCTACCGAGATCTAAAATGGATTTTGGTAATTTTCAGTTAATTTCAGCAATCCAATCCAGTTGGATAAGAGTAATCGGCAATTTACAATTCCTTGAGGTACAGCCGGTAATTCAATAGCTATCTTGTGATATATACAGCAATAATAGCAGGATGCATTTAGTCCGCTATCAAATGTTCCCACTTACTGTGGCAAGGGCCTGTGGTCTAAAGAAGATGAGTTACGTTTCTTATAAAGACCAAATTAATGGGTGAAATATTCACAGAACCACAGGGGAGAGAGATGTTTGTTTTTCTGAAGGGTAAATAGAGACAGACATGGTGAAACAATTTCTTTCTGTGTAATTGTTGCTTTTATCTAAGGCAATGATCAAACGATGTGAGGCGGTAAGAACTCATGTTCAGGGTTCAGAGAGAAGTAAAACAATAGTGTGTCCTCATGTAATTTACTGTGTATCAAATAAATCTCCTCTGTCGGGATCAATAACATTTCATCCAAGCAAATATTTTGCAAGATTTCATTTACGCCAAAGACTTAATTTTCCCCAAGTCAGAGGAGCATATTATCCTTCTTAAATAAACACCTGGCAATCCAGAAATTAGATTTTTTTTTCTTGCCAACTACATTAATTTAGGGAAACGGTAAATAAAGCCATACAAGAATCACATCTTTTATTCATAAGGACCTTGCATTGTGCAAAGTGTGGACTGCAATCAGTGTGTCGCCCAGTCACTTTCTCATCCATCAGTGTTGTTGCCACTGACATCTTTGGCATTTGCACACAACAACCCCTTTTCCCACAAGCTAGACAATTTTATATAGTACAGTTTGGCTTCCATTATTATGAAATCAATTCTCTGTACTGCTCCACTATTATTAGCATTGTCAAAAAAATAGTACGGCATCCATTGTAGTGTGTTGAGAATGAGATTTATCATTTCTGTGACAACAACAATAGAATAGGGGGAACAGAATACACTTTTTTGACATTTTCCTCATACAAAGCTTGTCTTCTTTTCCAAAACAGCTGGGGGAGGCAACAGAAAGAACAGAAGGAAGACTCACTTTGCGTTGTCACACAGTGATGAAGTACATTGCCAGGAAATCAAACTGTTCATTCACACAGCGATAACGCAACATCAGACGTAAATGGCGGTTCAGTGTCTTGAAGAAAGTTTTTGAAAACGTTCAAACTGACTTTTGCTTCAACAGGTGACCGTGTTGAAAGTATGCGGAGGCAGATTTACATCACATTAAAAAGGCAAACACATGATTATTGAGGAAGTCAACCCCCAAAAGTCTTTACAATAATGTTCTATGCAGCCCCACTAGACTAAACACCTCTTCTGATTGATATTGCGTTTGTGGAATATGAGTTAAGTAGTAAAATCTACCCATTTTTGTCCATCTGAGGGGGCGACCATTTTGTCACTTGCTGTCAACTGAAAACGACATCACAGTTGCTCAGGGCTCAGGTAGCAACCAATCACCTGTTTTCTGAAGCTGAGCCATGATTGGTCGTTAGCTGAGCCCTGTGCAACTGTGATGTCATTTTCAGCCGACAGAAGTGACAAAATGGCCGCCAACAATTTTGCTGCTTAACTCATATCCCTCGAACGCTATATTAATCAGAATGCCTTGTTTCAACTAGTGGGCCTGCATAGAACATATTGAAAAATATATGTTTTCGTTATCTTCCACGTTAAGTGCACAACTGCACCCACTGGGAGATTGGATGCATCTATCTATCTATCTATCTATCTATCTATCTATCTATCTATCTATCTATCTATCTATCTATCTATCTATCTATCTATCTATCCATCTATCCATCTATCCATCTATCCATCTATCTATCTATCTATCTATCTACCTACCTACCTATCTACCTACCTATCTATGTACCTATCTATCTGTTCATCCACCCGCCAATATCTAATCTGTCAATTCTATGTCAGGAGCAAACTGCTCCAACTGTCCCAGGTTCAAAGTGTGCCTTTTCCAGACTGCATGTTTCAGTCTCAGTTCTCCTTCCTCAAATGGAATCCAGATCATTATCATATAAAAGGCCACTTCAGACTAGTCCAATGTTTTGTACTTAGCCATTCTGGGGGGTTTATAGCTGTGTGTGTTTTGTGGCATTATCTTGTCAGAGGACCAATGACCCATGGCCGAGACCAACCTTTTCGACAGTGGACAGCATATTTCGCTCCGGAATGCCTTGGTAGTCTTGAAATGTTTGCACGTTTTAAGCCCCAAATGCCTTCGATACAAATTGGGACAATGTTATACATTATGATAAAATATTATCCATAAACGTATCTGTCTACTGGCAGTAGACTTAAATAAATAAAGCGCTCTGCTTCTGCAGATGCCTCATGAGAAAGAGCAACCCATCCGTCACAACTTTAATCTGATAATCACATCTTTCTGTGACCGTCTAGAACTTTTTATCGTTTCGGAAATGTTTAACCCCTCCCGGCGTTGCTCAGAAGCCCGTCTTGCGTAAGTGGTTGATGGATGAGCTCAGAAATGTTTCAAGCATGCAGTCACAAGCGCCCGCAGGAAGAAGATGTATCACCCATCAAGCAACTCATCTTTTCTGTAATATGAACTAACGCCATAGGCAGGGACTGGTGGAGAAAAAGATGGAGCTCTTTGAACATATTCAAAGGAAGAAGGAGAAAAAGTCAAACATTTGAATTTCAAGGCTGGGCTATTTGTTTATTCGCTCATCCTTTGCCGACGACAGGTACTTGACACCGTTTCGCCTTCTCTTCTTTTCTTTTGCGGTTCACGGCTCCGTCACGCTGCTGCTTTTCTTCCTCATAAATGTAAACTTTGTTCCCTCTTCAAACACAGAGGCCTGCAGTCCCAACTGGTGATGTTTCCCCCTCCATGGCAACACCTGTAACGTGACACACTTCTCTTTGTGTGTCCACAGTTTTTCATCCTTCTTCTGCTCATCTTCTTCCTGGAGATCCTGTCCATCATGCTGTTTTTCATCTACCAAGACAAGGTAAAGCCGTTTTCTTTGATTTTCTTCACCTCAAAGTAGCGGGAAGGAATTTGTTCTTTTCATAACTGCATATTGGACATGATTAAAGTGCATGCATTGGGAATACAGCCAGTATATTCACTATTAAAGACCAACATTTTCCAATTATTTTCATCAAAATATTGTTTTAGAAAGTATCAGCCTTTATGTTACACAACAATTGGTCTTCAATGACTAAATTGTTTAATAGCAATGGTGTGATGAATATCCAACATGTACTCCTAATTGAAGTGCAGAGAAGGGAGCTCATTAGCTGCGTAACATCGCATGCTATACGTATCATTTCGGTGTGCAATACATTCACGTTAGCTTGTGTAGTTTAACAGTGTGAGCAACTATAGAAATGGATCTTAGCATCGCTACTGCTAATATGGGATATAATAGACTGCTTGCGTGACCTTGATTAAAGTAAACTCATAAATTGAAGTGTAATTTATAATTGATACACTGGAGGCTGAAATGTGCTGCTGTTGCAGAATTTCAGTAAGAACAAAATCCTATCACGTGGCATTGCCACAGTCACACCTGACAACGAATGTGTCATCTGTTCTGTCTATTATGCAGCATCTTGGCAATCCAATTGACTGTGTGACATTACTGGGTGCCGGGGGAATGCCAGTCCACATAATATGTCTGGGTTGATGTATCCAAGTCACTTATGTCACTGGTGAAGAACGCCTTGAGGTTCAATGCCAAAACATAATTATCTTTCATGTGATATTGTGAGGCTGGATTGGTTGAACCACATGCAGAGGGCACATCGCATCACAAGCACTAAAGCCTCGGACTATTACCAATAATAAAATTAATTTAGGGTATTTTACGGGATTTTAATCCCAGATAATATGCAAAGCAAAAGTTATCAAATCAATTCTTTTTTTTTTTTTGGTACTATTTTCTCAGTAATTAGCTATGAAGTACAAATGAGCTGTGTGTGGGAGTTCTGGTAAGTTTCCCTTCATTATAAAGTAATTGGTCATAGACCTCCAGTGACTAATTTTACAGTGTCAGACATTACAATGAAATATTAAAGCGCAAGTACATCTAGCGTGGCTCGGCTTGTTCCCCAAAAGCTGGAAATTCTGTTTAATAACCTTAAAAAAGGTCAACAATCATATGCGTAAAGTGGCAAATAATTAGGATAATTTTTTCAGCCTTAAAAAAAAAAAGGCTGAAATTCACTGAACTCTGCTAGTGTTGTAATCACCTGAAAGCACCAGTAGTTACAGTGGATGTGGGATAGTGGTTGTCCTCTAGAGGCACATAATGACCACAGCTTCTGCACTGCTTTTGAATTATGGGCGCTGTTCATAAATCACGAGCAATTCCAAACCACGGGTCTTGCATTATTTATGTGTTGAGGCAAAACATGTTGTCTCCAAAGACAGCAGCCAAGGCCAAGCCTGTGTGAGATGCCTTAATGTCGTATTTAGGTAAATAACAATCTACTGTCCTACTTTGATCCTTCTGCCTTGATAGACCCTATAGTTTTTTTTTTAATAGGGTTGGTCCCCAAAAGCTCAATATTTGCTCGCTTTATCACATTGATGATTCCAAATGAGTAGTGATGAACTGGCAAATGTATTCCTCAGATTCTACAATTGTATTTATTTCTTCAGTTTCATTGTACTGGTAAGAATGACAATAAAGGCATTCGTCTTATTCTTATCGCAAGGGTGGTAATAAGCACTGAGTGAATGTTTCACTTTTACTTAATATCTGTCATCATCACACGGAAGTAGAATTTTTAAACATATTCAAAGCAACCTGAAGTTTCTTGTACATTCTTTTGTTTTAAACCAAGTCATGATTTTTAAACATCCAACACCGTTAATATTCCCTTATCAGACTGCACGTGGCGCCCCCCCAACCAAATTGGGCCCGAAGTGAAATTTTATCTGGAAGCCTACCCACCCCATTTCTCCCCATCCCAAATGTATCATAGGTACAAAAGGACCCTACCACCACAATCCATTTGACAACCTTTATTAATAGTAAACACTTAATAGTGCTAAGAATATAAAAAAAATAAGGTCAATAAATGATGAGAACAGGTAAGTCTTAATGGGCTTCAGTTTTGAAAAGATGTGGAGTGTAATAAAGAGATATGGATATTATATGCATGTAATTTTAACACTACGGTTTTATTATTTGGTCTATTATTATAGACCATGCAAATACTATCCCTCTAGGGCTACTGTTAGTCAAACAGTAATAATGCTGTAAATCACGGGTCTCCATTGTACCCCCAAGGACCACAATTGTGATTTATAGAAGTGATCATTTGAAAATTCCAAAATTGGCAAGGACTTATAGAAAAAAAAAACAGTTGCATATTAATGTTTCCTAATTATTGTGACAATATGAAGGTCATTTGAGTAATGTGTTATTTCAGAAGTGTGTATCAAACTGGTAGCCCTTGTCAGATTCCAGTTACCGGAGGACTAACCGGTCTTAGTCCTCGCCAGCTCTCCATCTAACGGGTTTGAACTTCACGTTTTCCCCTGCCCGCAGTAACGCGGCCTCATGGCGGGGTCGGAAGCTCTCTTAAGCCGTTGTCGAGGTAGACACGTCTAGGTACTAACTGCCGTAGTATTACCAGGTCAACCCGTCTTCCGTTGCTCACACGCTCTTAATGAGTGACCACTTTAGACTTAAGCCGAATGATCCGACCACTTTCGTTTTTTAGGCATCTCTACCTCTTAAGAATCGTAATCGAAAAATAATAAGGTGACAAAGATTATTTTGTAATTTAAAGAACATTTGAATAAAGCAATAAATAAATCATACAATAATCATGAGTCAATGTTGAACACGCAAGATGCGTACTACAATCAATAAAAATTGGAAATGATTAATACGAATAGTGATAAAAGATAATAATCAAATTGGAAAAGGACATCCTTTTATCATAATACTATGAAAATGATATTACACATTGGTCTTATAAGCAAAACAATTTTCCATCCAATAATTGAGACGATTCAACAAAATCCAGTTGTTAATTATTATGGAAACGATAAACCTTGATAAGAAAAGAGCATGAATTTAAGAAAATGATTAAAATAAATTAATTAGCTTAAATGCAATCAAAGACATAAATGTGATAGAAAGCATTAGTCTATTTTGGGTGGTATTAAGATTGATCAATTCTCAATGAACACAAAGCCTAATTCATCGAAAAGGTATTTGGAATTCGGAAAAGTAAGCTGTCTAACTGGCTCTCTTAAATGCAATAGAGTGTTTTTCCTAATGTTACCTTATCGTCGCTGTCATTTGGTTAAGTCCAAAAGAAGATAAATAGTTCATTTTGTCGCAGCGTCTTGCACTAGAGAATCAAAAGGCAAAAATTTAACTTCATCCACGCAGTTCCTCGCTATGCGCCCCTCAGACTACCGCCCCTTAGCTGGCAGAAGGAAAAGAGAGCAATGATCTCTGAAGGCCGAGGCCTTTTATAGGTCCTCATCCTTCTGGAACCTTCGAGATGAGGTCATGGAAAATTCCACTGTAAAACACGTCATTCTCCTGACATTCCCTCATCGTTCACCCTTGTCCGAATTACCTTTACTCCGTATTTGGAAATCTGCCCTATCGCCCCATCGGCATGTGTTCAACAGAGCATATCTATGTGTGACCATAAATCATATATGTTCTGTTCAGCGGCATACAGTCAGCATCACCCCATCATTTTCGTACAAATGTACAATGAAACATTGCTTTTATAAAATTTCACCATTCAGGCCTATACTTCCTTTTTATCCTAAGTCTTCACCAGTTCCTATATCACAATAAGTAAGTAAGTAATAAAACCAACCTTATGTTTCTCAATCACATTACTACATTATTTTGCACATGTAGTAATGGGCCTAACATAGTTACAACTCTTATCACATGTAACATATTGTGAGAATATGTACATGGCACAAACATAGCATCGAGTAAGCAATTACTGAGTATATATGTGGCAATAGCTAAGCATGCAAAGCAATCTCAATAACAAGTTTGTAGATAAACAACAACACATCAAAACATAGCAAATGAATGAAACATAGAAAATGATCACAACATATCGGAGCAAATAAGAACAGCAAGTGCACAGCAAACATGCAGAGAAACTAGTGCATAATACATCAATATAAAATGATATTATATATCATCCGTTGCATTGAATATTGAAAGAATGTTGCATTGAACCTGTCTCTCTGCATGAATTGTGGTCCTGTCTTAGAACACTGGCAACCTCTAGTGTCTAAATTTGAAGCCGAGAATTTAGAATTGAGGTCAATTTCCCCGATACGAGCCAATGTTGCTCCTAGGAACGTAGTCCATTCAATACGTTTACCGAATGATGCATCACTTCACCTGACCATGGCGCTTTTGGTAAATCTTTTATACTCCACGTAACATGACACCCTTCATATTAAACTGTACCCAAAAAGTGTCTCTCAGCTTCAAATAGGTTGGCGACCTCTGCTGTAATTGATAGGCTAAAGCTTACTTTAACGAATATATTGACTAAAGTCGAGGTAGAACCACCATCATTTTGGTCATTCTGCCTTTCATCCGATGATGCATAGGATGTAAACAACAGGTTCAATAAATGGTAGTCAGGGCTGCTGGGGACAGGCTCTTTAGTCTCGACAGAGATTCTTATCCAGTGAGTAGATGCCACAAAGCTCTATTTCAACTACTTCCACCTTCAAGTGAAACACAAGCTTCCTCTTGCTTAGCCATTTTCCCCTCATACTTGCTCCCGTGTCGTGGTGTCTTTTGGATGACATCAAGTCACTCTGTGCTCTGCAATTGCTGGCCTGGACATCCCCCTGATTGGTCACAGATGTCAAATGCCGCCATTGCCGTAATCATTGCCTGTCACTTTGGTCGAGCAAGTGGTAGTAGTGCTATATGCGTGGTGCATAGCGAGCCTCAAAGTAGTGCAAGTGCGCATCCATCGCAATCCCATCAATCCATGGTAAGCGGGCTGTCACTTGTACAGCACTTTTTTACCTTGTCATGGTCCGTCTTTGGGTATGGTTTTGCCTTGTGTTCCTTTGTCTCATTCGCTTATTGTGTCCACCTGTCCACTTTACCCAAGCCCTTGTGTTACCCAATCAGCTCCCTCCAACCCTTTGTGTCTTGATCAGGTTGTTCCTTGTTGTCTCGTTAATTAGTCTGGATTTCATTCCCTGCTTTCTTTGTCCTTGTCGGTTTATTGTCAGTTGTCATGTCAATGTTGCTGTCGTTGTCAAAGTCACACTCTAAAAACAGGTGGGTTAAAAATAACACAATTTTGGGTCAAAAAAGGACCGATCCACTACTTGGGTCAATTTGACCCAACTTTCTGGGTTGTTTTTGCTGAAAACAGCCGCAAAAATGGGTCGTTTTGTACAAAACAATGCAAGAGGTGGTTCAAATTGACCCAATTTGTAGATTGGTCCATTTTTGACCCAAAATTGTGTTATTTTTAACCCAACTGTGTTTAGAGTGTTTTAGTTTCTTTTGATCCTCCTTGTTTTGGTATTGAGTATTCCCAGTACCTTGTTTGCCTTTTTGTTTTCTTTAAATGAAATACTTTTGATTGCGCTTCATTTTCGCCTCCTGCCGCCTCGCTGTAGGGTCCTCCTCCACGCCAACTCTGTGACATGCATGTTCACGCTAAACATGTTTGTGAATTTGGTAGACGCGCTACGCTTCGCTGGGCGATCTGGGGGAGGTGACTGCCACGTTCCCCTAGCATATTTCACCATTTGGTGAAAAAAAGTAGACTCGATTTTAGACGAGCTAAGGAGGTCTATTGTATGGCGCGGGTGGTGTAATGCAATTTTGGTGGATTTGATCAAGGTGCAGGAAGACAGATTCTGTGCTCCACGGACGTGTCTGGTGGACGTCATCTATTTCATTCATAAATATGACATGGAACAATAACACGGAATCATTCTAAAAATATAAGGCTTGACATATTTTTTTAGTAGCGGGGCAATTTTGCAAATCAATAACTTAAGAGAAACTACTTTTTAACTTTGTGGAGAATTTTTTCCCTGCAGGTTAATCCCAGGGAACAGAAGCAATGGTTTTATCAAACAATGAAAATATGACAATATAACGAATGGACAAGTGTTTTTTTTCTTTTTTATAAAGAATCAACAAACTTTTGTTTCTTAATTTCATGCGTAATGCAGCAAACCTTATTTTCCTGCCGCGAAGCAAAGCTAAACTCATCAGTTATCCAAACAGCTTGTCCTAATGAGGGTCGCGGGGGTGCTGGAGCTTATCCTAGGGTTGACTTCCACTTTAAGCAATCCTGCTTCATTTGCTCTATGGCATCATCAATCAGTAAGACAGAAGTGTGCACGGAATGAAATAAGATTATAGGTTTAAAAATGACTAAAATGACCATACGTAGTAGTATTGCAGTTTTAGCTGTAGTTGTGTACTTCAAACATGAAGTAAATAATAAACATATAATTCGCACAATGTTAATGAATAACCACAAACACATTTGAATTTAAAAATAGAAATCAAGGGAGGATCGATTCTTCGACCTCGTGGTCAGTAGAGCATCAACCTAGCCACTACGCCAAACAAGCACGTAGTTTTGCCTGCTGCAAAATGTACATAAAATAAAAATGACTAACATCTGCCAAAGGCTACTTGAGCACTCAAGTGTTCTTTTCTAACGCACAGTGTGACTCCCTAACTCGCCATCTAAATTTAAGATCACCGACAACATTTACAAAGAGGCGCAAGGTCTCCAGTGTTATGAGACAACAAAATGTTGAGTGATCCAATGGCGTCATTCGCACAAACCAAGTCTTCTTTTGTGTTATGAGGACAAAAACGAACCAATGAAAATCCTCCACACAAACCGAGGCCTTGTTTGTCGTTGGTCACATGATTTTTTGGGACCCGATACACGCTTGAATCCAGGCTTCATTTGGCATGCCCACTTTTGCTCGAGACACGCTCCAAATCACCACTTTATTGAGCCCATCACTAGTTCACACGCCAAACCAGTAGACCACTTCCTGAATCAGTCACGTGGTACGCTGCTTCGGAAAGATTGTAACGTCATCAATTACGTCATCAAACCACGCTCCGAACCATACTTCACCTGGATTTTTGCAGATTACCCGGCACACACTTCGAAGCCTCGACACAGACCTTAATCGTTGCCTTTCAAAAATAATAATGTTGGCGAACTAACGGCTGTCAAAAAACTGGATCGCTCCCTCTGGCTCGAATGTTGTTGTAATGAGTTGAATCCACAGCATAGGAAAAGATGACAGGCACTCTCTTCATTCGCCGTGCTCGGCACCTCTTTTGGACAGATTATCGTCTGTGTGCAAACAGAGTTTGCTGACACTTTGCAGGAAAGTTTACTGGGCAATCTAAAATGAGCCTAAAAGTCAGATTTAAACGTAGAAGCCTGCGTTTGTCACCCTTTTTGTTATTTGGTCAAACGCAGCTTCTATCCATACAAAATGAATTGCATTCGAAACGTCCCCCGCTGGCCTTGAGGTGAAGGTCAATTCAGAGGATTTGCTGTATCAATATTGAATTGTGAGGGGAAGTATTGCAATGCAGTGATGAATCAATATTTTTCCCCACCCCTACTGTATATTATTCTCTTACATGAGGAAAAGCAGCTCAACAACTCCAAAGTATTTTCTGTCCCCACCTCAATGTTTTTGCTGCTATGTATAATTGTTATGTTAAAAATACATTTTGTTTGCATTAGGTATTCGAGCGCATGTTTGTTGAACCAATAGCGGCCAGAAATCTCTGAAATTCAAGTAAATTGCAGTTCGTATGAGATATTTGCCTGTTGCACTCATTACCTCATGCATTTGATTCTAAAGTTATATAACCTAGATTTGATCATGTTATCTCATGATCTTTAGAGCAAGGATCCCAATGAATCTGTGATCATCAAGCCATGTGCTCAGCCTTACAGATGCCATTACCTAAGGAAAGCGTGCTGCAGTAGGTGCGTGTTGACAAAGTGCATTTGAAGAATCGGGGATGGTCACACTCAACGGCCCGCTTTATTACGCCTGCTTTCAGCCTGATAAAAGGCTCCATGACGCAGCTGGAAGCGACATCAAACGGCTCCTAGATCTTCCTCACCAACTATTTGTTTCACTCCGCTGGCTCCTAAGGGTGATGGAAAGTCTTGTGAGGTTAACATCAGTGGAAGCAGTGTGACTCAGTAGTGTCAAAGCAAATAGAAGAAGGCTGACTCAGTGGTGCGCTATTGAAAGTTGATGGATGTGGCTTTTATTCAATATCAATATCCCCTTGCAATTTCCTCTACATTTTTTCATCACCTGCAACTGTAAGAGTTTGATCAACAACATGCCTCTTAGAGTAACTCTCACATCTATCAATTGGATAATTTGTGGTAATATTGCTGTAGAATTGTTAAATTAAAACAATCAATAAAAACCCGAATGAAGACAGAAGAAGACATAGAATGTGATCTTAACCACAAGAGTTCAATGGTATACACTCCCCACCAATAGTATTGTAAAAGTGAGGCCATTTCCTTTATTTGATTTTATTTTTTTGCTGTACAATGAAAATATTTAGGATTCTCATACAGCTTAAAGTGAAGTATGAGACAATGGATCAACACTTCAGCTTTTATTTCCAGGTTTTCGCATCTGCATTAAAGTAGAAGTCAACCCAAACATTTTTTTTTCCAGAATGTTCTATGCCAGCCCACTTGTTGGGACAAGGCATTCTGATTAATATTGCATTTGTGGAATATGAGAAATCCACTAGTTTTTAGCTAGCTCAGAAGGTGGCCATTTTGTCACTTCTGTAGACTGAAGATGACATGGAAGTTGCTCAGGGCTCAGATAATGACCAATCACGGCTCACCTGTTTTCTGAAGCTGAGCCATGATTGGTCGTTTTGAGTCGACAGAAGTGACAAAATGGCCGCCCCCTGAGCTAGCTAAAAACGGGTGGATTTCTCATATCTCACAAATACAATATGAATCAGAATGCCGCCTTTAAGGCCCTGATACACCAAAACGACGTTCACCAACAGTGACGGACGCTTACCCCCTGTGATGTCCGGCCGGCCGTCGGCACGTCACACTGGCAAAACACACCGCAACGACAGACAGCGACGCTGACCATTAAAGTACCTTCTGTGCATGCATAAGATGTTGGTTGACTTCCTCTTTAAATACCCAACGTCAAAGGTAGCATTATTTGTAAAGAAGTCATGTTTTTTTTTAGGTGGGCAAAAATAATGGAACAGATTACCTGACTTTAAAATTAAACGGAGTAATAATATCCATTAATATTTTGGTTACCTTATGAATACTGTGAAATCACAACCATAGCCCATAGCAAGCACATAGCCAAAAAGCCAACCTTTCCTCCAATTATCTTTAATGGTTATCCAGGAGTCTATCTGAGCCGACACAGGGTGAGAGGTCAGCAGCCAATCACAGGGCTAACACATAGACACGGGCAACCATTCACACGCCACAGAGACGCTCCTTAGAGCCTCCAATTAACCTTACCTTGATGCTGTTGGTCTGTGGGAGGAAGCTGTCACCCACAGAGAACCCCCACAAGCACATTACGGAAAATAGAAGAAGCCCATCCACTGTGGAAAACTAAATATAAAATCATTAAAAAAAATACAGTACCTGTAAAAACATTTGACCTCATTCTTTGTTAATAATGCATCTTTATTGCTGACAGTGATAGGTATTGTAGCCAGTGACATTTCTCATTTGAGTTGATTCACTCATGAAAGTGCCTGCAGGGATTGTAAAGGTCCTGAACAAAGCACAATAAGTGAAGATGGAAACCAATTGAAAGCGCTGACACCGAGCAGATCGATACAAGATCGCAATCACTGCGTGTGCCTGCGTCATAACATAGAGAAGTTGCCCTGAGGTGTCTATCAGATCATTATATAACAATATTGATGCATTTGAAGGCAATAACAGTACATACATGGTAAGGTTTGTTGGAAACACATGCTCGCATTATTTCCACTAGTCTTCTCTCAAAATGCCAGTGAGATACTGGGAAACTGATATCAAAGTGTCTCTGTCTTCCTGCTGCTGGCGCAGTTTGTGTCCTCACCTCTGCATGACATTAGCCGTGAGGTCAGTGCTGCATGAGCTGTTTCCTCTGAACACGCCTCGGCCAGGATGTGTCATAGCCAGGCTGTAGGGTTTGATTTGCTGTCTGTGTGCTTTGGGAGAAGTCAAGGTGAGGTAATGCTGCAGTCAAAAGCAAGCGGTCAGGAGTTATGCCCATGTAGGTTGCAACGATTGAAATCTTAGTTGGACGCTCCAGACTGTATTCATATCATTGACTCGTATCGACAAGACCACGCAGTCCAGCTGAGTGGAAAAAAGGTTTGGGAAACATTTGAGGCCCTTAAAGTTGAGCTTTGTGAATGAAGTTTTATTTATTGCACTCCTGTATATCAGGAACAGTTACTGGAACAGTTTAGGCACTTTTCAATTGTGACACTTGAATTTAGATGTCAAATGGCACTTCGGTTAAAGCTTTGGAAACACCTCAGTTTTTTTAAAAAATATGTATAGCTTTATAATATTTAAGCATCACAATATGTATTGGATCTCAACCCAAGTATCGGGATCCGTACCGGATTGGGACAGAAGTGTACCGTCCCAGCCCTAGTGTGTATTACAGTGTGTCTCTGTTATAACGTTGCTTCTTACCAATAGACCTGTTATGCAATTAGAAGGATTGTTTATTTTTCTTTTGAATAATGACACATGTATCGGTGGAAGACGCAGCACAACGGAGCATGCTCATGGCACCTAGGTAAAATGCACCAAATCAGGAAGTGTTCAAGTGGTTAAATGGTAAGATTTTGAGTAATAGTACTAATACTGACTTCAATAGCCGAGTAAATAGGTTGTTGGGAATAATAAGTGAAGAGTTGACAAATGTTTTCAAAGTTGTGCTGCTCATTCCACAAATATATGTTCCTTCCAAGTGGGTTGTTATTACTAAAATATGGCGTATGGCTACATCCAGAAAATGTTGCAGCGCATAAAAATCCAGATATATAGTATGACTCCGAGCACATTCTTTTCATACATCTCAAACAATGCAGAACAGTTGGAGTACCATGACTCTGCATGCCCCATATAAATATGCAAATTAGCAGAGCTGGGCATTCCGCCTATGTGGCGGACCGGTCCGTCTACCAGCCTATGACGGGTGCCCATTTTGTAGGTGATAAACGATAGACGGAAAAATACACGGACTAAGCATAGGTGGAAGCGCATTTTTTCCGTCTACGTAATCGACTATCGTCGAGGCTTCGGTTTCCCGTTGGCCGCGGTGAGGCTTTTTGACAGCTTCTGCATCTGAAACGGAGATGTATTTAGTCCAGCCAAGGTGAAATGTCCATGCCACGGTGAGTCTTTCGCTTCAAATTTCGTTCAGTGTGGGGAGGGGACTTGGGGGTGGGGGATGAAGTTGTTTGACGGACACGCTCGCGGAACGCTGTCCTCGGGAGTAAACAAAAAGCTCCGCGACGAACATTTTCAAAATATGTTGTCCGCCGCCGCTGGTGGCTGAATGTGCATGTTAATGGAGCGTCAGTTTGTGATTGTGGAGGTATAAACTTAAAACAATGCCCCCTCCCTTGCCTCATCATTGAAAATATTTCGTGGCACGTCCACCGCTGATAGTAGCTGGCATGTTCAATGCGCTAGTTGAAGTGGCATAGGTTTGTGATTGATCGGCCATTTGCCAAGGGCGTCATGTGCTTTGCACGCCACTCCTCTACATCATGTGAATTTCCGCCTACATTCATATCCGCACATCCAGTTATGATCAACTGCGTGTATTAATTGTTCATCTGAGAAACAACTTTTTCGCATTTTAATCATGTTTTCCCAGCTGCTATTACAATCATAGAGAATTCACATATTAGCTGTAAATTCAAATATACAATAGTTTCCTTCTCACAAAGCATACAGGATATGTGTGTAAAATCTAAACACACATTACAGAAGTATATATTTCTATAGCTACGTAATTGGATTGAAACGCATCTTACCCAGAGAGAAGATGTCTCCGAGTGAAATTTGTTGACAAGCATTGCTCCTCCTGGGAAGCAGTTTGAGGGTTCGCTTCAGTCTCATGTTAACAAGCGACTACATGACGCCCATACTTCAGGCGAAACGTGGATAATAATTTGGTGAGGAGAGGGAAAACGACACACATTCATTAGCGGACAGCATATCTGTAAAGCTTCAAACGGCCCACCCGTGAGACTAGCTAAGTTCCATTTCAAGCGTGATAGCTCCCTCTTTCCACATCATTACTGTTGCAGCAACAGACGTCGAACCGCTGGGGCTTGTAAAGATATCACGCCGTTGCAACTCTGTCTGAATAATTTCCAGCTTGAGTAATTTTCATTTCTCATAAAATACCAAATGAAATTAGACAAACACTGCTGGCTAAGTTTCGACGTAAGGAAATCACACGAGAGACAAATTGATATAATTTGACAACGAGATATTTATTTTGGGAGACGTGGAAGAATGTGCCATGTGCGCACTGACAGTTTGACAGCTGAAGATAACAATGGTGGGAAATTCCAAACATAGTTTCGGTAGTCATTTCAATTGAAGGCAAAAATAGAGGGTCCAGTTTACTTTATGTTGCACATTTTAACAATGTTTTAGGTTTAGGTCCCGCAGTGCAAAATACAACTTTTTTTGTAGTCACTTGGTTTACAAGCAAGCACTTTCTTTTTAGATTTTAACCCATACACACAAAGTGTAAAGTGTAATTGCCTGTTTATGCCAAAGTAGTACTTCTGGGCCTAACTGTACCTGCCAATAGTTGTTCAAGGGAGTCAAATAAAACAATTACATGACACAAAGTGAACAATGTTTTATTTTTCTGAACTGAGTGGCTCCATTAGTGGGCTGCACTTAAAGGACCATTTGTGTGGTGTCAGAGTAACTTTGGCCGCTAAACACAGCCTCAAAGAATGGAGACCCCTAAATGGGAAGTCAACCCAAACATTTTTTTTTTCCAGAATATGTTCCATGCAGGCCCAGTAGTCCAAACACGGCATTCTGATTCATATTGCGTTTGCGCAATATGAGAAATCCACCCGTTTTTAGCTAGCTCAGGGGGCGGCCATTTTATCACTTCTGTCGACTGAAAATGACATGGAAGTTGCTGCGGGCTCAATTAACGACCAATCACGGATGACCTGTTTTCTGAAGCTGAGTCGTAATTGGTCGTTATCTGACCCCTGAGCAACTGTCATGTCGACAGAAGTGACAAAATGGCCGCCCCCTGAGATGGTTAAAAGTGGCTGCATACAACATATTCTTGAAAAAATATGTTTGGGTTGACTTCGGCTTTAATTGGGACACAGTCAAGCGCCTTGTTGATGGGACTGGCTTGTGCGAGCGAACTTTCTTCCAAACAATTGCCTCTCCTTTTTCAAATGTCGTCTGAGATGAATTTGTGAAAACCAGAAATCTGGAATGTCATATCTGTTGCGCTTCGGGCTTGAAAATATTCCGTCTGCTGCAGGACATCACAAAAAGCTCGGTTGTATGTTAAGAGATTAGTGCGTTGCTTTACAAGCGCCTTGTGGGGAACTGTGTGGGGAAGCTGATAAAATAACAGATTGGGGTGAACTGGCAAAGATGCTGGTTTTTTGTTGTTGTTGTTGTTTTTGCTGTAGGTTCCTGATGCATGGATTTAATTAGGCATTTGAGGCATGCACTTGAAATCCAACAAGGTTTTGAGGCAAAGGTTGAAAAAGTATTTCCGACCTGGTGCTGTCAAATGTTAGCCCCGGGTGAACATCTGCGATATTACAAGATCCTTCAAGGATTGTCTGGGCTGCTGCGACAATAACAGCAGGGGACTAAGCCCCACTTTGACTTTGTCTGTGATTTTTCTTTCACTTCTGCGCATGTGGGTCATATGGTATGTGTCACTTTGTGAAATCATAACATTATAGAGCATTTTGCTGCTCTTATTAACGTTTGCATGTGTGTTTGTTTTTTTTTACACAAAATGCATAAAGTCAGAACCAAAATGATTCGATAAAGAATAACCACCGTGAGGGTACAGCACAGTGGCGTAGTGTTTCACACATCTACCTGATAATTGAGAGTTTCTGGGTTCAATTCTCATCTTAGGGCCACGTGTGTAAAGTTGGCCTGTTCTCTCCAAGGTTACATACATTTTTCAGAGTACTCAGGTTTATTTCCACATTCCAAAAAACATTATTTGAGGAATTGTGTGAATGGTTGCTTGTTTGTATGTGTTCAAACGGATGCTGCCTTGTATTTACATTCATGGTTGTCATCTAAACCTTTCTGACCTCTGAAATTAGAGGTAATTCTACATAAAATGGTTGTAACAGCATGCTAACTTTGCCCAGTGCAGTGTTTTCACATCTTCTAATGCAAGGGTCGGTTTCATGTTTCTCATGATCAAAAAGAGCATTCTTCTCATTAATAGCGCATCACAACTGTGACTTGATTGATCATGTGGAACAACAGCCTTTGATTGCATTTAATTTGACTCAGCTGGGAAACCATCACACCTATTTTAGCTTGACATCAGTGATCTAAACGGGCACTATTAGACACAATATGCCAAAAGAAAAAAGAAAAAAAAAAAAAAAATATATATATATATATATATATATATATATAATATATATATATATATATATATATATATATATATATATATATATATATATATATATATATTCTTAACTCATTCACTGCCAGACGTTTTCAGACCCTTTTTACCCTAATGTTTGAAAAAAATACAAATAAGATCCTGGAATTGAATGGCTGGACTGTGAAAAGGACAAGTAAATTCGTCAATGGCAGTGAATGAGTTTTAAATGCGTGATCATTTCAAACGCAATATGGATCCGTCCTAAGATCAGTCCGAGGTGTTAGCCAACCGGGATCCGCTCCACCACCTTCTGCTGATGCATTTTGTTCCCATGAGGTTAGGAATATCATTCATAACATCATTTAGCAGACATTTCACTCACATAATTGACTACATTATAGATGATTGATGTTCACGCAACGTAGCCTTGATGCCGCTCCTTCACTTCCACCATTCATTGTCTTCTCTCATAGCACCGGCAAGCACCGGCCGTAGGTTGATTAGAAACAGAGAATGTCATTCATTTGGATGCCTGAAATGAGTTGCTAAAAGGCAAACGCAGCCCATAGTCGACATTTCTGTGTGTTATTGCCACGCTCCAGGAACGAATTAGAAGTCGAGCCTTTTATTTTCGACCCTGGTCATTATCCGAGCAGCTCTGCGGACTTGAAATCCCCCTTTAAAAAGGTTCCTACCTGAGTTTACTGGAGCTGTAGAAGTTCGCAAGTATTGACGGATATGTCCTGCGGTAGGAGAAGGCTACATGTGGATTGTCTACTGGAGTGGCTTCCCCCTATTTGAAATGGATGGCAACACTTTCAGTGATTCAAACACACATCCCAAGCCAGGGGGAAGAAAAAAAAAAAAGTGCAGTGCAGTCAAATGAAATGCCCTTGAAAAGTTTGACTCCGACTGCAAATGGGCTTGTAGTGAAGGGAAGGTTATCTGGGTTGTGGTTCCCTTGGGCCGATGATGTAATTGAAGTATTCACAGGAGCCAGGTCTTGCCAATAAGCGTGGACACCCAGCCAGCAAGTAAGGTAGGGGGACTGGTCTGCAACTCCACACATTAACAGAGGCAGCACATCAAGTGACCAGCGAATGATTTTCATAAAGTGGAAGTCAACGCAAACATTTTTTTTTTCCAGAATATGTTCTATGCAAGCCCACTAGTTGAATTGGCATTCTGATAAATATTGCGTTTGTGGAATCAGTGTTAATCCACTCGTTTTTAGCCATCTGTGAGGGCGGCCATTTTGTCTTCTGTCGACTGAAAATGACATCACAACTGCTCAGATCGGCCAATCACGGTTCAGATTTAGAAAACAGGTCAGCCGTGAGTCCTTGTGAGCAGTTGTGATGTCATTTTCAGTCGACAGAAGACAAAATGGCCGCCCCTACAGATGGCTAAAAGCAAGTGCATTTTGCTGCTTAACTTTTATTCCACAAATGCAAAATTAATCAGAATGCAGTGTTTCAACTAGTGGAAACATATTTTTGAAAAAAATATAATTGGGTTGACTTCCGTTTTAAGCTTCAAGTTATTTATGAATGACCTCCAAACATCAAGATAGCAATTCAAGCCATGAATCAATCATGTTCAAATCTTTCTCAATCCTTTCAAGAAGAGGGAACCTTGTTTTTGTTGTTGTTCTTTTTGAATGCGTTCTGGCATGTTGTAGCAAAGTAATGTGGAAAAGATCCCTCGTTTTTGGTGCTCGCTCATGGATGGGTGCCTTTAACTGCTCCTCTTCTGTTCGCCTGCTACATTCGTGGCAGGCGATGGATCATCGGTCTTTGCGGGGAGCTTTTGAATTGAGGCATTTTTCTTGTCATTATGTAATCTCCGCTAATGTATGTTTGTACCTTGGCGGTCTTCCGTTGCCGTTGCATCATTAGTGGTATCAGGTAGTAGCGGTGGTTGAGAAGTCAACAAATGTGAATAATATTTAAATGAATCAAATCAAAAATAAAAAATGACCAAGGCAGAAAGATACGGGAACATTTCAATGTGAAATAAATGCATTGCTTTGATGAAGATGTAAATGTCGTGTTAATTTGCCATCCATTCTTACTAGGGGTGTGCATCTCTCCACAAAAGACGATTCGATATGGTTTTCGATATGTTAGGTGCGAAATGATTCAAGGGCGGTTCAATTTGAAATTGAACGCTTCGGTTGGACTTGGTGAAATTACCATTCGATTTGATATCGTATCAGTTTGAGGGCGTATGATGCAATTATTTGTTGTCATTTTACCCACATTTGAATGAATTTGTCAATACTGTAAATGCGCCAATTCCTTCTGAGATATATCTGTCCGATAAAAGACGGTTCTATATGTATCTCTATACATTTCAAACTGGACCGATTCGGTTCGATTCGATGCACTCGCACCTTTTGTATCAAAACACGGTTTTCCGCTTCAAACCATTTTTACTTACACCCCTAATTCTTACATAGCATTTACATTGTACGCTTTGATTTACAGCGATGAAGTGTTGGAGTTGGTAAAAGTGTCACATTTACAAATTCAAATTTCATTTTACTTTTGAAAATTTGTAGGACATTATGAAATTGTGTTTGAAGGAAACTGTTATTTTGAATTGTTTAAATGCTTTGAATTTTGAAAGTGTCCCACAACATTTGTTGGTGTGTACTTCTCTGCCTCTGTAGGCATTCATGTGGCCTGCAAAATAAATGCTTTCATTTGGCCTCTCCCCCTTCTACATGGTTCACCGTGCCAACGTTCTTTCCTCTTTATGGCTTTCTTAAAGCAGAAATCAACCCAAACATATTTTTTTCCAACAATATCTTCCCAGCGGGCCCACTAGTTGAAACACGGAATTCTGATTAATATTGCGTTTGTGGAATATGAGTTAAGCAGCAAAATCCACCCGTTTTGAGCCATCTCAAGGGGCGGCCATTTTGTCACTTCTGTCGACTGAAAATGACATCAGAAGTGCTCAGGGCTCAGGTAACGACCGATCGCGGCTCAGCTTCAGAAAACAGGTCAGCCATGATTGGTCGTTATCTGAGCCCTGAGCAGTTGTGATGTCATTTTCAGTCAACAGAGGTGACAAAATGGCCGCCCCGTGAGATGGTTAAAAACGGGTGGATTAACTCTTATTCCACAAACGCAATATTTATCAGAATGCCTTGTTTCAACTAGTGGGCTTGCATAGAACATATTCTTGAAAAAAATAAGTTTGGGTTGACTCCCACTTTAAAGGCACGTCTTTGTGTCTGTCCCCGCATCGCCGTGTACATCTCATCTCTTCTCACATCTCTGCTTGTCGTCATACCGTGTGAATAATTGATGCGCCATCTTGGACTCGTCTAGTGTAGTTAAAAGGCCAATAAAGTCCCGAGGACAACGTCGATACCAAGCTAAAAGTAAAACTGTGGCTCTTGCTTGCCTGTCTGACTTTCACAGGAGTCACTTCTTACTAATGACCCACTTTAGAAGCATCTTTCTTTTGTCATTTGCACAACTTCCTGCTTTTCCACTCTATTTGAATCTCATGGAGCAGCTGCTGGGGCTAGATTCTTGCATCGCGGCAAAGATAGCTCGCACGCTTGCCTGCCACGAGCTGCTGTCGTGATATCAGGAAGCAGCATTTAACTAGGCTCTATTTAGAAACCAGAACAACTGCTCTTTAAGGTTGCAAGAAATTAGATTTTGCGTCATCCTTTCATTCAGAATTCTCTTTCAACTCCATCTTTCTGAGCCTTTGAGCCAAATGATGTTTTATTAATGTTTTGCACTATTACTCATTTTCTGTATTAGCAAGTCTATTATGCTGAATGCATGGTCACTCTCATTCACTGACATTGATTGAAACGTGATTGTTTTATTCTGATTCTTAATTTGGGTTACCACCCGGCAGCATTTGAATAATTTCCATCCATGGCATAAAATGAGTTGTGGCATTCAGGGCGGGGGCGGGGGAGTGGGGTGGGGCGCACCTGCGGGCAACACACGAATGTCTCCCGGCCTTATTGACTAGCCTGACGAAATACTTGAAAATCCATCATCTCTTTCTGAAGTTGATCCGCCAGGTGAGAGAGGTGGAAAAAAAAAAACAGGATGACCCAGATGTCGGTGGGGCGATGTCAGAATTACTTTCATGCACGTCCGCTTGTATCGATTCACGTCTGCAGGATGTGAAGACAGGTAGCGTATCGCAAGACGCATCTATTAGTAAGAAAGGAAAGAGTAGAGTAGCAAAGGATTTCAAAAATGTGAAGGAGAGGCCTGATAAGCATTGTTGTGAACAAGTCATTGCACTTGGTAGTTGACACATTGTGCTCCCTCTGTTGCTTCCGTTGGGATTTTTTCTATAAATCTGTTCTCATGAGATTGTGTTACAATTTTCTAGAAATAATCATTTATTAGCAGAAACCTTTTCTGGGTTATACTAACAGACTCAAATTGTATTTACAGTATTTATTTTTGAATCGTTAAAAAGTACCAATATTTATATTTGACTTTTCATGTTCTCACCCGTGCCAGCAACATGCCTGTCTGAATCGCCCTTAGTGGGGATACGAGTGTGTCAATTAGGGATTGACTCAGCCCTGATTCGATTAGAATTTCAATTCCCGATTTTCGATTCGATTCGATTTTTTCACTACCATGCTTTTCTCTGTGTGTGAATGAAATGGAATGGAGAAAAACTGCTGAGATGTCCGAGTCCATAAACGCAACACGCGGTGCGACTCGACTCGATCATTTGATTATTCGATTCAATTTCATTTTTTTTCACGACGATGCGTTTTTCAAGCAGTTTGAATTGATTTTAAATCGATTTTCGATAGGCTCCAGCTCACCAGTGACACTTACTGTAGAAGGGTAAGCACAATAAAAAAAGGATGGATGGATGGATAATATACTTTCTCCAAGTAATCAGCAAAATATTGAATTTTTTTGACCAAATGGTTGACATGTTTGTAAACAGGGCTCCACATTGAAGATTCTTCCCATCTTCTTGTCAAAACAAGTTGTACTGTTGTGAATTTCTTCCATATTCCTGGGAGTGCGGTTTCAGAGAAAGAAGTGCTTTTTGTTGTTTTGTACACATGAGTGCCAAAGCAGCTGAGGTTAAAATCATTAGTTCATCCTTGCTAGGAGAAAATGCAAACAAAAAATAACGTTTTTTTAATAACTGGAACATTAGCAAGCTGGAACATCATTACGGTCAGAAGTTTGCTTCTTACAGAAAGTCTGGTTGTTGGTCACCCTGAGTGAATATGTGATGGAATGCAGTATATCTTCTTTTCGTGCTGCAAATTTATTCCACCTTGCCTTGGCAAATATGCGAATGATGAAATGTCTTTTTTTACAAGTTGATGGTCATGAACACAATATGAAATGCTGCAGATGCCCTTCACCTCTTCCGAGTGTAATTTAATGCCTCGGAGAGAATTTTGGATCAATATGCCCGACTGACTGCCTTGCCCACCAACCACATTAAAATCCGAAACTGAGGGAATATGATTTAGGAGGACTTTTTTGCAATAGAGTTTCTTGTAGAAATTGTCAAAGAGCAGCACCACCCACACGCGTTTTTTTTTTGTTTTTGTTTTTTTGTTTTTTGTCGCCCCTCATCTATCCTCAAGTCCCCAGTTTGGCTGTTATTAACAGTGGCTCACCTCACTTCTCTACCATGTACAAATCACAGTGCCATGCAAATCACTGGCCTCGGGCTCAGATGGTTGCTATGGTAACCAGAACACTCAACTGGTAAACTTTTCCTCTGGGTCAAAACTGCCAGAGAAGCAATTATATAATATTCATTCGTTGTCATACATTTTTGTTGAAGCTCAGTTTTAAAACATTCCCACTGCTGAGATAAGTTGCATATGTATACCCCTTGATTCATTTTCCAAAAACGTTTTTATTTATTTTTTGTTTTTTACTTAAAACATGCTGCTGAACATTCAATATAATGTTTTCTACAAAAAATGGGGAAGAAAAATATATATTAAAAACAAATAAATAAATAAGGTGCGAGGGACTGTGAATATGCAAATCAGCAGATGCTGAACTGAATGGGCAGGGTCAACTGTACTTTAAGTTGCAATATCAAAAATCACCACTAGATGGCAGACATGTCTTAGTTGCGCTTACACCGGGTTTTATGCTTGTATGCTTACTGCAATGTCAGTTGGCCTAATATTTTTTTTGCAGAATATGCAGAGCATACACGGTTCCTCAATAATATTACTATTTGGAGTTGATCTTTGTGAAAACATTTACAAAATACATTTTTACACTTAATGTTAGTTTCTTCAGCAGTTTTGTCCTGTCCTTGAATGGTAATTTTCATGCAAGGCAGCCCTTTGTACTGGAAAACAAAATGACAGTATGTGGTTATTTTGTTGTTTGCTTCAAACCTTTTGTTGTTGGCTTAGGAGAGTGGATCTTTGCATTCAGAAATGTATTATGAAAGATGAAATATATTAAGAGCATGTATTTTGCATGTATGCAGAATATTTTGTCCATGTTTAAAATAGCTTTTTTTGTCATACATCTAGTTCAGAAGTGTGCCGTCCTATTTGCCCCCCCCCCCCCCCCCCAGTAGCACCAATGAAAAATTGTGGCCCCCTGCAGCCTTTAAATTGCCCATCATTGACATCGAGTAGCTACGTTACCGTGTTTACAGATACTACGGTGTCATTATGCCATTAACAAAAAAAAAATGCAACCCTCCATTAGCAGGGGGCAATTTGACAAGTACAGCAGCAGTTTTTAAAGCATGAGGTAATTTTAGAAAAAAAAAATAATAATAACAGATATAAATATGTTCAAGCCAAAATAGTTTAGTTTTAGTTGAATTTTCAGTTCTTGAAATTGAATTCAAAAGGAATGTTTTGAAAACTGCTGGTAGATTGTGGCTGATGCGCATTTCACTTGTATTATTTCATCCATCACAAGCAATTGTGAGGCATCGTTTTATGACGGGTGAATGAATTACTTCAAATCAACCATTTATAAAGTAAGTAGAGTACACGATCCAAACTTTCAAGCATCCGGAGCAGCCCTGCATGATGATAATGACGATGAAGTGTTTTATTTGAGTATCTGTGAATGTTGTGGATGTCACCTTGCCTGCTGTGTGTTTGCAGGTAGTCAAATGAATGTATTAAATTGCAGCCTTGAGTCAAACAAATGTTCCCTCCTCTTCTTCTCAGATCGACCAGTACGCCCAGAGGGATTTGAAGAAGGGCCTCCAGCTTTTTGGCACAGAGGGCAACGTGGGTCTGACCAACGCTTGGATGATAGTTCAAACTGATGTAAGACACGATGACCAGCAGTAGAAATAGATTTGACAAGCTAATAGGTTCTTCTCTCTCTCTCTCTCTCTCTCTCTCTCTCTCTCTCTCTCTCTCTCTCTCTCTCAATCATTTGGAGGTCTCAGACTGCAATCATTTTTCGAGTTCACAGAATGTGTCGTTTTACCGTCCTGTTGATATTACTTACCAACGTCCCCCTCGAAAAAAAGAAACATCAGCATAGAAATACAGCTCAAATATCTCTTCCGCACTCCGAGTTTCCCAACTTTAAAAAGCTGACAGATAAATGGATCATCCTCTCTGAGAGGTAATCTTTGTTCCCAGCTTTCACTTTGATGTGCTTTACCCGAATATTTGTTTTAAATTTAAACGGGAAAAAGAAGCAATTTGTGATTTTGAATAATGCGGGGAGGTGGGGGGGCGGGGTTGCGTGGAGCTGATATTGCGGCTGGTGAATGCCTTCGGGAGACATCAGATGACATATCGGAGACTCTGGGCTCTTTGGGTTTGTTTTTCAAATACAAGATGTGAGCGTTACGGAGAGCAGTTTTGTTCCATTAGGGCGCGATGACAGGTCAGGCCTGTGTACGTGTCTGCGCTAAGCGGCGCAGCATTTGCGTGTTTGCGTATGATCAAAGGCCTCCACGCTGACAACGGTAAATAAAATATGCAATAATGTGTGTCAGCCCGTGTGGGCGTTAATGTGCAGTTTTAGCTGCATGCAGGGTGATGGCGTGGGACAGGGCTGTCTTAACGGGAGCAGTTTGACATCGTACATGTTCACGCATGAACGCACTTCTTGCCCGATCGCTGTCGTACCATACGTGGATGTTTGTTGATGTGTGTAAGTAAAGGAGCTCCGTAAAAAAAAAAAGGAGTCTAGCTGAGTTAAAGTCCATTAAAAAGACAGCCCATGTTCTGCCACAGCTCTCTCCACCAAGCCTCCTCTCATACATGCTGAGTCACTGAATAGATAATAAGGAAGATGTCCCTGGAGCGAGTTCACCCTGAATAGTATTAACACACTCCATAGTTAAGCATCTCCGTAAACAAGAGGAGGAACGATAGGCTGGATATGTGGAAAGACAAGAGGTGTCAAAATTAATCGATTCATCGACAGTAAATTGATCGGGCACATTCATCTCTTTTGACACTCGATTAATCGTTTGCAGCCATTATTTAACCAGAAATTGTCTCGACCTTCTCATTTCAGCCGTACAAAACTAGAAATTCTTAATTTGGGGGGATTATCTTTTTTATTAGGACAAAATACGACATTTGCAAACATGCTGCTTTTGCTTTGGAAAACAATGATCGACATTTTTCTCTATTTATGCGCCAAAACCAGTCACTGAATCATAATCAATTTCTGGAAAACAAAAATAATAGTCACTTTAATCTATTATAAAAATAACACTGGTCAACAGCAAATTTTAAAGAGAAGACTTTAGGTGTCCCTAAACGTCATTTTGACACAAATTTATTGCTTAACTGTTTTTTATTTGGGTTCGTTTCATCATTAAACAACACCAAATAACAAACGGTTAATAATATTTAATCTGAAAAAATATGATTTTGCGATGCATTTTTACACAAAATCAATCTTACTGTTTGATTAATCAATTAAATAATTGATAGAATAATCGATTCTAAAACTATTTGATAGTAAAGACACACTCTCTGTCATATGCAGGGAAAAAAAATGACAGTTGCTGTATCTTACAGAATTCAATATTCAGTCAGCCTTTAATCGGACTGCCATTGTTTTCTCTTTTTTGAATGATTTCTTGATGAAAATCCAATCTTCAGTCATTATAGTTTAGCCAGAGACACCACAATTCATTAGTTGAAGCACAATCCACAGAAACCGCAATATGTAGGGCACTTATTTTTTTTCATGGAATGCACTGATTTGTATAGTACTGCAAATGTGAATCCTTGTCAGATCATGTAGCAGCACAAAGAGAGAAGATAAAGAGGTGATGAATTAAGTGGGTTAGAAAATGATCTTTGAGGCAAATGAGATGTGCACTAAAGAAAAGTGGCTCAATTGAAGTTGAGGTTGGCAAATGTCCAGATCTTCTTCATGGCAAGTAAATTAGCTGCACTCTCGCCGTGATAATGACAAACACTCTCTTGTCTGCAGTTCCGCTGCTGCGGAGTGACCAACCACACGGACTGGTTTGAAGTCTACAATGCGTCTCGTGTGCCAGACTCCTGTTGCCTGGAGTACAGCGACAACTGCGGCCTGGACAACCCGGGAACATGGTGGACAGCGGTAAGCACTGGCACGACAATCCAAATGGACTTGCTCTTCTCAGTTTTTTCATCCCAGCTTTGATCCCCAAATAATAAAAACACCTCAGAGTTCAGCTCTGTTACTGTAGATAGCAATGTAGCAACTGGATTTCCTTTGAGGGTTTCCAAACCCAATAGTGGAAAACACAAGCAAGGTTTAGATGTGTCAATGTGAAAGTAAAGATGCAAGCATGTCAGCAGTGTGTATTCAATTATTCCGAAATGGAGAAAAGTTAGCCGACAACTTACAAGTTGGTGTGCGAACATTCTCAAGATAGACGCGAAAAAAGACGAGTACATAGACGGATGCTTAGTCCAACTACTGTACGGCTCCGGCCTCCCTGTGTGGAGTTTGCATGTTCTCGCCGTGCCTGCGTGGGTTTTCTCCGGGTACTCCGGTTTCCTCCCACATGCCAAAAACATGCATGGTAAGTTCATTGGACTCTCTAAATTGCTAAATTGGCATAAGCATTTTTCGCATTGGCCGAAAGGACGAATGCCATTTGATGGACAATGGAAACTCTGCCAGCTAATATCGGGTGTGAAGTTTTATATAAGGATTTTTGTTGTACAATTCAAAGCAATTTTCAAATTTTTTAAAAAAATGACAAAGTACATCAGAGTGTAATAACTGGCTGTGGTTTTCCTGGTTACCTACCATTTTTTTTCTTCAAAAAACAAAAACAAAGCTATACCTAAGTCTGAAGAAAACAATATGTCATCATTTTAATGTAGAGCAATGTTTGTTCAAATTGTACACAATAAACTGTAACTGTTTTGAAATGGAGTTCGTACACTAACACGAGAAGTGTCCTAACTGGTCCGCCTAGCATATTGCAACCACTAAAGTGGGAGATCCAAGGTTGCCATAGCGGTGACAGAGCTACTATTTCCTTAATAAACACCTATCCCGATAAGATATATTTTACAGCTACTTTCTATAAAACTGTTGCTTTAAAAACAATCCTTTATTATAGATGTATTTTATTGCAGGAAACATGCTGCAGAAGCATTTTTGCCCAAAATCATGAAAAAGGCATTGATTCTGTCCATTTATTATTATATTATTATTATTAGTAGTAGTAGTAGTAGTAGTATTGTGACTTATGATAAAGCCGCATAGTGTGTTGGAGTAGTCTAGGAAAATTGTCTGCTTTTGACCCTTTTAAAGGGTTGTTCATGATTAAACTCTGCTCCGTGCTTCCTGTTAATTGCTACAACACCTCGTAATATGATTAGTATCACATCTGATGTTGCATGATGCATCAGGTTTTTACTAGAGGCAATTAAAGCTGTGGAAAGATACGTAGGAACAGCTAACATCAAATATTCATTCGGAACAAACACCACATCCCTGCGACCTGTTCTTCACCCCTGCAAACTCTTCTGCACTGCATTTGTAAAATTGCCCGGTTGCTTGCGCTTCCTATTAACTTGTCACTTAGTAACATTAGCGCCATTCTTTCAGTCATGAGCTGAGTGGGAAAACCGGTGGCTCCTTTCTATCTTTGTAAACAGAAATGGAAAAAAAAAGAAATCCTGAGCGACCATGCCCGCATCTTCAATATGTCTTTTTCCTGCCCAAGCTGTTAAATTTCTCCATCAGACCTCCATCGTGGGGGAATTGTATTGTAGTTTTAGCACCCCAAATTTACCAACTGAAATATTGTGTCCTCCAAGCAGTTTATGGATAGATTTCTATGAACAATGTTGTATTCTTGTACAATTCCATCAAACATTGTCTTCATTGACTTCAGCAACTAAATAGACACTGTACAATGGCGGTCCGGTTTCACTATGTTAAGTGGATTGACTGAATACTTTTAAGGCTATCTCGTTACTGAGATGTTAAAAAAACGTAGGTAAACAAATAAGTAGAGGAGTATATGAGTTTGTTTGATTATAGTAATGAATATAATAAAGTAGTGAAAGAACTCATGGACTGCTCAGATACGTTTGTATTATTTTAGGATTGTGAAGGCTGCAGGTTAGATTTAAAATGCACTACTATCACTGATACTTCAGGGTGGTAGATGGTAAGGGAACAAGGACACTTAAAGAAATGCTGAACAGCACAAAAATGGAGACACTAGTTGCAGTAGCGGTAAGCATCTCTACTAACTAATGTATTATAGTTAGCATCTGCTAATTACTACAAGCTATGTGACCACAAAACAACTGTGCTGGTTCAGCTCTCTGATTACACCAGTCATAGAAAAACAAGCCAATTCTTCACAGATATCATCTTTAACCTTTTGGCTTGTCCCGTTTGGGCTCCTTTTCAATCTTAATACATGTTCTGCATCCTCCTCTCGAAAACCAGCTACCCTCATGTCTTCCCTCACTATATCTATCAACCTTCTCTTAGGTCTTCTGCTAGCTTTCTTGCCTGGCAGCTTCATCATCTTTCTCCCAATATACTCACTATCACTTATCCGAATGTCGCCAAACCATCGAAGTCTGCCTTCTCTAACTTGACATCTAACCGTGGCTGTCCCTCTGATGAACTCATTTAAAATCCAGTCCATCCTAGTGACTCCTAAAGAAAACCCCAACATTCCCTCCACCTCCAGCTCTGCTTCCTGTCATCTCTTCAGTGCCATTGTTTCTAATCTGTACATCATGGCCACTCTTATAGACCTTCCCCTTCATCCGAGCGGTCTCTTCTATCACATAACACCCCTGACACTTTCCTTCAACCCGCTTGGATCTGTTACTTTCCTCCTTTACCACACTCAACGTTGCTCTGGACTGTTGACCCCAAGTATTTCAAGTCCTCCACCCTCGCAATCTCTTCTCTCTGTAGCCTTACTCTTCCTCCTCTGTCTCTCTTATTCATGCTCAACCTGCCTTCAATACAGATCACAATGTAATCTGCAAACATCATGGTCTACAGGGATGCCAGTTTAAACTCATCTGTCAGCCTCTCCACCACTACTGCAAAGAGGAAGGGGCTTAGAGCGGATCCCTGATGCAATGCAACCTCCACCTTAAACTTCTCTGTCACACTTAAAACACTCCAAATTTCACTCATGCAGTAACACAGTTCCACTCTGAGCACCCTTTCATAGACTTTCTCCAGATCGTCAAAGACACAATGCAGTTCCTTCTGAACTTCTCTGTACTTCTTCTCCATCAACATACAAAAGTCAAATAATGCATCTGTACTCATCCTAGGCATGAACCCAAACTGTTTTCACAAATACTCACTTCGGTCCTAAGTCTAGCTTTCACAACTCTTTCCCATAACTTAATTGTGTGGCTCATCAACTTAAATGTCAGGGTGCAAACATTGAAAACTTTTCTGTAGCCCTCTAGAAGCCCCTTTTCAAAGCATAACTGTCATTAAAATGTGATTAGGTCGTTGGTAAACAGCAGTTTAATCACGAAATACAATTCAGAATGTGTCATCTGCCGTTTGAATCTCGTGCCCCCTCATCTTCAGCTTTTTCCGGAGATTTGACGTCACAGTAGCCGGAGGATTCAGTGACTACTAATCATGAACGGTCTAATGACGCCGTCTTCTGTCGACTCGTGTGTTTCAAAATCCTCTCATTCCAAAACATTGCTCGCCATTGAATGTGCTGTGTTTGTAGCGCATGGAAATTGTGCGAGCGGTTTAGCTATATCTACGTCACTTCCGGTGGCTAGAGCCACGATTCTTCGAGCTTCCATGAGGTTCGGAAACACTCGCAATGAGTAAGTAAAACCTATTTTCTAATCGATCTGTGGTTGACAACTTGCAGGAAGTGACTTGAATGTATTATAAAACCTATTACCAATGAGAATATGAATTTTAACAGACTCTGAAAAATGTTTGCACCCTGACCTTTAATGCCCCTACAGTAAACTATTCTACTAGTTCTATACTTTTTCCACAATTCTGCACATCGGCGTTGTTCTTAAAAATGGGCATCAGCACACTTTTCCTCTATTCCCCCGGCATCTTCTCACCTACTGGAATTCTATTAACAACCTGGTCAAAAAGTCTACAGCCACCTCTCCTTGATGCTTCCATACCTCAACATGTATGTCGTCAGCACCAACTGCCTTTTCATTTTTCTTCCTCTTTAGTGCCTTTCGAACTCCCTCCTTACAAATCAATGCTACTTCATTGTCCACCTCTTCTAGCCTTCTTTCTCTCCCATTTTCCCCATTCACCAACTCCTCAAAATATTCTTTCCATCTGGCACCAATGAACACATTTCCATTAGGGGTGCACCAATCACAAATTTCTGGACAATCACCAATCCCTGATCGTTAAAATGCCAGACCTGCCGATCCCCCTTTTTTTTTTTTTCATAACAAACTACCTTTGATGTTTCAATCTTTCTTTTATCATAAAACATTCCTTTGATTTCCAATCTTGTTTTATTGTAAAACATTGAACAAATAAACGGGTTGTTTTAATAGTTCTCACAAATAAAAATTCTTCTCAAATAAAAATGAAAAATGAGGTAGATGGGATCGGTGGAGAAGATCGGTTTTATTTTAAGGAATCGGCCAAATACAGATCCCCAAAAACGAAGGAAATCTGCGTTGATACCGATCCTGGCCGATCGATGGATGCACCCCTAATGTTCATCTTTATCCTTAATAACCCTGACTTGCTGCACACCATTACCATCTCTATATCTCTGTCTGGGACCCAGTGAGGATAAGTGGTTCATAAGATGGATGGATGGATGGATGGATGGATGGATGGATGGCAACCCGTATACATCTTTCTCTTCTTTTTTATTTTCAACCCTGACATACATGTCATCATATGCTGCTTGTTTGGCCTTTGCCACCTTTAGCTTCACCTAATGTCACATCTCCTTTTCTCCTCGTCCTCTCAGTACTCCACTTCTTCTTTGCTAATTCTTCACACATATTGGTTGTGTAATTTAGGCTTGGAGAAAATGTTATTTCTTGAACGTGCAAATCAGTTCAGACTTTCCTAACATGATTTATACATTTTCAGATGCACCACTGAGGTCCACCGGGGTTCTGTCTGATGAATAACACCTGTGATGCAGGCTTGCTGCATTACTTTCCATATTGATCCAGCTGAGAATGACTTTACCTTGTGCTTAGAAAATATTTTTTTTAGGTTCCCTGTTGAATCTGCCAACTGCAAAGTAAATTGTGTCTTTGGCTTCTGTGGCTCTGATTCAGCTAATTGATATCTAGAGGATATAAATAGCACAGTCACCAATCTGTGTCTGTGGAAATTAATTATTGAGTGAGAACACCGCCATTGTATGAAAAAAGCAGCGGCTGGGAGTATTATGTGAGTGGACTGAATTGTTTACAACTGTTTAAGTGTCACCCAAGATAGCATTTAACTGCCAACACAACCATCACACCATAATTATTGCAAAATAACACAATGTTATTTTAAGAGAAGAAAGTCTTCCACTTCCGGGTCGTGGCTTTACGTGTGATTTTAACGCTCTAGAGATGTCCCAGACAAGGACATACTTGGCATGTAAAGGGGATAAGATATGTACTAAATGTTAACACTTATTTAACAAAGCAAAATTGCTTTCCATCTTTTTTCCGACACCCCAAGCATACCTTATCCTGGATTACACACGCAAGACTGGCTGTGTTTCTGTTAATCGTCAGTGAAATAGGCGTCCTGTGGCATAATCCATGGTATCACATGTGTTGAACCACTAGAGGTGGTTGAGTGGTCGTCTCCAGACCTGGGGGTTGCTGGTTCGATCTCCGGCCATCGTGATCTTGAGCAAGACACTGAACCCTCAGTTGCTCCTGACGCTGCGTCATCAGTAGCTAAATGAGGTACAGTGTCAAGCGCTTTGAGTACCGAAGGGAGAAAAGCACTTTACAAGTGACAGCCCATTACCATTTACCAGACGATCGGCTTTAATTAATAAAATATGCAGATTATCCTACAGGAAATTGTCATTTATTAACATTTGCCCATTAGAGGCATTTTATGTGTGCGACTAATCCATTTCAATCATCTTAAAAGTGTTTGAATAAGTGACTCGCAAGAGGTTAATTGTTCAGTCATTTTTTTTCCCATTCTCTTGTCAATTCAAGGCAAGTGAAGCAAATACATCTGTGAAGTCAGATTAGGGGGGGATACACAGAGGGTAAAAACCCAAAACTCCAACCCCCAAAAAATGAAAAATACAGTATTAAAAATGTTTTGCAAATCCATCCATCCATTATCGGAACCGCTTATCCTCTCCGAGGATCGTGGGCGTGCTGGAGCTGTCTTCGCACACAAACAAGCATTCCCACTCGCAGTCACACCGCTGGACAATTTCAAATGTTCAATTAACCTACCATTTTTAAAACATTTTTATAATTGAAAAAAGTCTGTGATTATGTGAATCCGCTGGTGCCGAACTGTGAGTATGTAGGGGTCTAATCTAAATATGTCATTGTCAAAATGTACTGAGAAAAAACATACTGGTACAGTAAATGGTTACCAACAACACGAAGGTGCAAACTTTCAGAAAGGGAAAGTCAGACTAGATTTTGCAGATTTTTTTTAAGAGCCCTTTACTCTCAGCTGAGATTCTTCAGACAGGTTTAACTAAGTTTAACGTTTAGTAAACGTTTGGAGAAGAGAAGGAATCAATTGGATAATTGCTCTAAACATACTGCCATACACGTAATATCTTTCAGTGGCCAAGTCTGTGGCCTACAGAGCTTGCTTTTCACTTACTGATGACTAAAAGAAATATGAAGACCGTAAAACCCACAAACAAGCAGCAAGAAAAGGTGGCGGCAAAAGAATCCTGGCAAAGCATCTCCAGGGAGGCAAGTCACATTTTGAACCTACATGAAGTGTGCCGACTGTATGGATCGAATAAAGTGTGGGTATAGCTGACCCTGACACCATATAGGAAGTCAAAATGGCAGCAAAATGTTGCATCTGTTCTCTGGGAAGACGTTCTGCCATATTCGAGGGTCTCTGTGGGAATTTTTACCCATTCATCCGGGGGAGCATTTCTGGTGTCGGAGGTTACTGATGTTGGACCTTAGAGAAGCTCTGGCTGAGAATCTCTTTCCAACTTCATCCCCAATGTGTTGTTCGCGCCCAACTTTGGCAACTTTGCACTTTACAGACTTTATGCTCCTGCTGGAACCTGAAGTGCCTTGCTCCAAAATGTTGCCATTGAACTGTGGTAAAATCTATTGGGAGGATTAAGAAATAAGATCGGCAGGGAAGTGCAACCCTGATTGATGAAGTAACCGATGTTCCTAAGGCCGACGTCTACATGATCTCTCGTCATCGACTGACGTGAAATTCACCTTCTGTGTGTGTCAACAGCCGTGCTACGAGCGGGTGAAGGACTGGCTTAATGAGAACCTGGTGGCCCTGTGGATCTTTGCTCTATGCACAGCACTTACACAGGTAATTAGAGAGACTTCCATGATTTGTGAGTCACTCTGTGATATTTCCACTTGCATACACACACTCGGGTTAGATCGTCTTAACATTTCCAGTGTCCTTTGAATGAAGCTGAAGCGCCGACGTTTTGTGTGTTCGCACTGAAGACCGCATTTGACATTCCAATAAAACTCTTTTATCTCCTTTGCAGCCGATTGCTACGTGACATGCCTAGACAACAGATGAAGTGAAATACTCTGTTCTTGAAGGCATCAGTCACGTGGCTCTTCTTCTGCTGCAGCTGCAGGCTCATTTGTAGTCAAGCATTAGACTCTCACTGGTGCTTTGAATCTTCTAATACAGCTAAATGAACCAGAAAGTAGATGTAATCAACTTAACAGTGTTTGAGCGTATGTGTAATTATGGCTCGTGCAAAGTGATGCATTGCCTTTTTTCCCCCCAGAGTAACTATTTGGGAAGTATGCGAACTTGGCCACTGTTCAGTGAGCTTAAACGCAAATACAAATCTCCATAATGATTCTCTTTAAGTGCAAAATATGCGCACAAAAGCAATTTCGTTTTAGTATTACATTAATGACGGCTATTATGAATATATCTCTGTGAAATTGTAGTAAATCTCTGTATAATTTAATGCCGAGTCAGCACTTGCCACAATCTTGACAATGATTGTTTGGACGGCTTCTTGTTTAATCTTGAGACATTTCAAATCAAATTTCAAACATGTACGCCACCGGATCTGCACCTTTTCCCAGATTCTTACCAACATGTTGTTTTCTGTGTAATCCTTCAAACTATATCTGTTCAATTATTTATTGTTTTTAAAAATAATTGCACCAGAAAAGTGTCATTAAAACGTCAGAGCTCGTGCCTGCCTTTGCGCAATGATGTTAGTTTCACATCTAATACAGTGGTACCTTGACTTTTATGAGTGCCCCACTGATGAGTTTAAAAAAAACAACTTTTTTTTAGCCTAGCCGTTTTTATTTTATTGTTGCCTTGATTCGGAAGCATTAACTTGAATTCCAAGTGACAGACGCTCCACTGTGCCAGCGAGTGTAACAAATTGACCTTGTGAGGGTTTTTCCTCCTTCCTCCCACAATCCCAAAACATGCAAGTAAGGTAGGATTTGACCACACTAAAATGTCAGTGAGGGTGAATGGGCCAGTATATGCGCCATGACTGAAAGGCAACGAGTTCAGAGTTTACCCAGCTTCTTGCCCAAAGTCAGCTGCAATAGGCAGGAAAAGGAAAATGTTGGTTTGATGGATGATGGATGGATAGAAAAAAAACCCGACCATTATCCAGAAGAAGTGGGCGAGCACAAACTAAGCAGTGGGAGAATTTCGGGTCCATCTAGTGTGTTGCTCAAGGAGACCTTGCCATGTGTACGTAGAGAGGGGAGATGAAATCGCTGAAACTGCAGTTTAACAACCGACAACCTGCCGGATCTCCCAATCATAAATAATCCGACATGTCATTTATTTCGACACGCTTGTGTTCACTTTACTTCCCCTAGTGTTAAATGATTGTGATGAACTTGTGTACCTTCGGAGCTATTTCATGATGTCACTGCCTTTTAGATGTGTAGAGCACACAAATAAAACCACTGGTGCTTAGCATGAGCTCATCTAAACTCCACTTTTATGGAAAGAATGACGTACTTCACAGAATTCTTGCACATTTGTTTGATCCTGGGAATGTCAAGCATGACTCACTGATCACAACATTAGACACACAAATTAAGGAATTCATTTGACGTCCAATTTATTATTATAGATGCGTCTTGTTGAAATGTAGAACGGCACTACAACATTCTGAAAGCCTCTAGTCCACCATGCTGTCCCGTCATAAAAATGATGATAATAATTAATGACAGACCAATGTTATTGTCAGGGCCGATACAAGGAGGCTGATAACCAAATTTTGGAGCCAATATCAATTTGCAGTAAAAGGGAAAATATTGGCATCAAAATAAAAAATAATAACTTTGTTCAAGTGATTTCTTTTAAATTTAGACAAAGAGAATAAATAGTTTTGATTCAAAATTGTAACAAAAAGTGCAGGGTGCTCCCAGTGTCATCATCTCTTATAAAGGTAGGTGAAAATTTTCATAAAAAAAGTTCTTGAAGTTAATGCAGTTTCAAATTGATCCTCTAATAAGCTTTCATATATATACTGTGTTTATATATGTATGTATATATATATATGCATATATATATGTATATATGCATATATATATATATATATATATATATATATATATATATATATATATATATATATATATATATATATATATATATATATATATGTATGTATTGTTTCAAAAAAGTAGATGCCGACATTCAGTATTTTTTGTCATCAATAACAATGATGATGACAATAATACGTATCCGACAGTTAAACTCAAAATTGTGCATTGTTACCAAAGTCAGAATTTTTGAAACAGCTCTTACTGAAATGAGACGATGTGCCAATTGAGTGTGTTTGAATCGACAACTCCGAATTTAAAATGAATACGAATACGGCAAGCCGAAAGAATGTTGAAGTCATGAATGTTTGATGTTTTCCCAGATTCTGGGCCTGGTCTTCTCCATGACGATGTTCTGTCAGGCAGTCAAAGTGGAAACCTTCTACGCTTAGCGCTCAAGCCTGACGTCCGTGAGCACATCTGCAACGTTGCTGCACTTAAGCGGCACGGATGCAGTTTCCCTCCTCCCGACACATTCTCTTCTTTCTGACCTTGCCCCTCCGGTGACATTTCGTCAGGGACGTTGCCACTTCGCATCTTACCCGCTCACTTTCAAACAAGCACAGTCTCAGTGTAATACGTTTCCTTATGATTTGCTATGTGTCAAATACTCATTTCTGTGATGCATTTTACCTAGCAGTATAATGAACCCGTGCTAAGCAGTGTAACCTTTTTCTTTTTTTTTTTTTTAATGTATTTGTTTTAAATTATTTTTGTTTTGATGTCTTTTCAAAAGGAGAGGCTCGGTTAGGAAAGTGCACTGGTGAAGTGCTGCAAGTGCATGTCCGCTGCGATGGTGTGTATTAAATGTTTTGATCTATTGAGCAGTCAGTGTGTCATTGCTCATCACAACATGCTTGAGGCTTTTAGTGTGTAATCCGGTTGTATTCATCTCTAAAATCCTTTACGTGACAAAGACTAGTGCTGGTGTAAACGGAAAAATATAACAGGGTAGTCCATTTAGCGCCTAAAATAACCCCTCGGCTCTACTGAATGAAGCATAGCATTGTGTGGCGGATTTACGAGACGGAAGAATGAGACCGTCCTCAATACAAACATTCTCACAGGTATTTAAATTGCGAAGCAGGATGCATCCAAATGGCTCTGGGCTGTTTCCCCTCCAGCTCCAATGACAAAGATTATTCTGGAGCCTCGGCAGCCTCCTTCAGGTCTTTTGAGTTCCTTCAAATTACTTCCTCTTATCGTTGGCTTCCAACTGTAATCCATACTTGAAACACACTTGAGACACACTGAAGGAATTGTTCCAAAAGCTTTGGGTTCAAACTACGCTAGCAGTTAGCTGCTGCAGTTTGGGCTGTTTAAGGGGATCCCTTGAGCAAAAATTACAGTCACAAGGCTTCTGTGTACCATTATGAAGCCTTCCCTTAATTGAATTATTTACATATGCTGTGAGCTACATGTATTCAAAAATGGAAGCATCCTATCCCGAAGGAAAGGCGTGTTCGAGTGGACTATTTTGCTGCACCCACTGGCGCTGCAACCTTCATGAGGTCAGTTGTAAGAACACATCTTAAAATGAGTCATTCCTTGACAAATACTGCACACAAGTCACAGCATTGCCTGCTGCCTCCATCCTTTCAGCCATCTTATGTAAGTGAGAGAAGGCACAGACACAGCTCATGTGATAACATATGTGTGGGCTTTTCTATTTTTATTCTGTAAGCAAGACGGATGTGACAATAATAATAAAATTCATATAGTATACACTGTGTACTGTGGGTACAGAAAGTATTCATCTTGACAAAAAAAAAGACATTTTTGCAAATATATAATTTTATGAAATTTATTTATGGCGCTTGGTGTGCGTGGCACATCAGCCAACCGCACATGTGCTCTTCGTACACCAAATATGGCGGCGACCTGTCAGTACATTTCGGAGGATAAATTAGTTCATCTTTAGCGAGATTACACCTGCATTCAACAATGTCATGTCCTCAGAAAATAAGGACAAGCACAAACGAGACAAGGCGATGGAAGAGATTGCTTTCAGCCTGTTACCAGAGGGGGGGCAGTGCCCACCCACGCACACACTCTGCCCACCCAAGGAAAATTGGATGTAGTTCTGATGAATGGGAAATAAAAAATCAAATCAACTTTTATTTGTTTAGCCCAAATCAAAACAACGGTTATCTCAATTAAGGAGAAAACACATTTTAAGGTACCCTACGCTGGATTTCGACCTACTTGAGCATTGAAGCACTTTTTTGCCCCCCCAGGTAAGACTGATGCCCACCCACACCTGGCATCCTGGTAACGCCACTGTTCAACAAGGTATGTAAACCGGTCGCCATCTTGAATGGTCACATGATTCCAAACACGTGATCAACGCAACTTGAAGCAGCGATGCCAACGACGCCTAGTCTGCCGAGCACCATTGGCTCCCGGAAGACATCTGCACCTGGAGCCGATGACGCAACGCTGATGGCGCCGGGCTGCTTTACAGTCAATGTCAATCCAAATGATTACTTTCACACCATAATAACCCACATAGCAAAGGCAATTGGGCCAGATCTGCCATGAAGCTGGCACAGGTTGCATTCAGTCAGCACCGGCATACGGCATGTGAACCGAACATGGCCCAGGAGCGGCCAAGGAGGCACCGTCTTGACTCTGGCAAACAAGATGCGGGCCAGTTGTTGAGTGAAGTATCTGGCCCAGAAATCAATTTAGAACCCTGGGCCATATATGTACAGCCAGTCTTCTCACACCCTTAAATAAAGTTTCAATTTTTTTTTCTACACACAGTATTATTTTACATCACAGACGTAAGAATTGTATTACATCACCACACACGTGCGCACGCGTACACCGTTACAATGTGCCACATTTGGTTACGTTAAAGGTCGACTGATGTCGGGGAAAAAGCCCAGATAGAAAAATAAAGAGCAAAATAAAGAAATGACTTTATTGGTCCACATCTGGTTATCACAAGTCGGCCACATAAAGCCCATATCTCAGCCAAATCATAGAACTATAGCTGGCCCCACTCTGTTACCCAGGTAACTGTACATGTATCCATTTAAAAAAAAGGCATTTATTTATTTATTTATGTATTTATTCATTTAAAATGCTTTATTCACGAACACAGTTTAACACATCAAAATAACAGCCAGGGGGAGACAAACAGGAAAAGAAATTTATTCACAAAAATAGTATAGCGTTTTCATAAATACAAAGTCTTGAGTGCTTACCAATTTGTGGAATGTGCAATCGTTTTAATAAACTGTCTGACTTCATTTTGAAACATGAAAAAAATGTGGCTCCGGCTGAGGTGGTGCTGCAGTCACCTGACTTCGGCGTGGGTTCACTTCCCACCCGATGGACCACAAATGTGAGTGTGAATGATTGGTTTGTGCCTAAAAATTAATTAACTAATTAATTACACGGGACAAGTAGAGAAAACTTTACAAACGAAAGAAGAGTGTGGTGGTAGTGTTTAGTATTAAAATGTGCTGAGGACAGAAGGGATTCAGTTTAAGACACTATTTCAGTTTTTAAGAGAAACAGGGTTGAGAAAGAGAATTTAGGTTTGTTTGTTTTTCTCCTAGTACTATGCAATAGTCATAATGCTACTCCGACCCAGACTCAGTAGGTGGTGGTAATGCTCCTCAAACGTCAGTTTCCACCCACCAATGAAGAAAAAGAAGAAGAAGCAGGAAGATTCCAGAATCCCGCCCGTGGAAAACAAAACACAGCCCACCCAAGGAGGGGAAGAAAAGAGATCATGGAGAGCACAACAATTTGATGGATGGATAAATGCTGTTCAAGATCATGCCTCATCCTAGTTTGGATGCAGAAAAGTGCAGTTTTCCAGTTCATGTGCGGTGGTTCTCAAGTTCTGAAAATAAAGATCTGTTCATAACAATGTCGTTGTTGAGGCTTTTTCCCCAAAAAATCTGAGTTAAATATGGCTCATGGATGAAGTGGCTTAGTTAAGGTTGAATTAAGGCTGATATCAGGAAACAGTTTGCAGGGCCAGCTATGGTGATATGATTTGGCTGAGAAATATGTCTTGTGCGGGCGGCCCACACCAGATGTGGACAACTAAAGGACCGTCGTTCATTGAAGTATATGGGCCAAGTACAAGTGAGTTGTGCCCATCACTGGGCCACACCAATTTTACTATCTGGGAAACAACCAAAATGCTGAGAAAACATTGTCATACCACCCACAGTCATGGTTTCATAAAATCAAATCCATTCCAAACACATACCCAGAACTTTGCTCAGCACATACATGATACAAACTGGAGCAAACCTAAGTAAAAAGCAATGTTTAGAATTGGGAAGAATGACAAGATTTTTGTGTCGATGTGTCATCTTTTTAGATTATTTGAATGTATGAAACATCGATCGCAATATGCAAAAAGATGTTGGCTGTTTAGCACTTATCAGAATTGATCACTTTGATTGGCTGTTGGCTGGCAAATGCAAATACACTAAGTGCATGTAACAGAAGTACACTATGAGATATTACACAAAAAGAAAGCAGCGGAAAATAAAATGGAATGCCATTTTATTCGTCGAGTAAATTAAGCTCAACAAAACCTTGCTTTTTAGTTTGACTTGATCCTGCTTGTATTATGAACAAGGTTCTGGATATGTGTGCATTTTATTTAATGAATCCCTGACTTTGAATGGTATGATAAACAACGACTTCTCAGTTACAGAGGAGTTTTTGAGCATGAGCACAAACGTGTACTAAAGTTGGCATGGAGATACAACATACAGAACCGAACTGACGTAGCTGTTTTTTTTAATTCAGAAAAAAATCATAATAGCGTGTGATAATAATAAAGTCAGATTAACAATAACAATCCCTAAACAAATGTTTGACAGAGGAGCAAAACTCATATACGGGAACTCGTCATAAATCAATTGGATGCTGCTGCTATTTCACTTTTTTTTTTCTTGGGCAGTCTCAGCTCACTAACCAAGCTCCACTTTCCTCTCATATAGTGTTAATGTAAACAAGAAACCTCTCCGGCTTTGGTGATGGACTGAGATGCTCTGGAAACTAAATCCACTTTATGTGACCGGCCCTTAAAAGAAGTCCGTCCCAAAGTCTCTTAGCACCTACTGTACATTGTGGAAGAAGAAATGAAAACGATAAATGAAAAGGACATTTCACGCCCTCCGGCTAGTGAATCTTCACTCCAGAAAAAAGGAGTCAGCCATTTGGTTTGTGTGCAATAAAGGGGCATATACAAAATACATTTGAGGATGAGTAGGAACAACTGCAAATGAGCTTGACACCATTGTTGACCGTATAAATAGTGGAAAGACATCATAGAGCACGTACAGTAAATGTGTGTGAATGCTCAGAGATATTCTCTCTCAGCCAAAATACAAGCGGCTCGACTCTGAGCCCCTCCCGGATGGCCGAACTTCTCACCCTATCTCCAAGGGAGAGCCCGGACACCCTGCGAAGGAAACCCATTTCGGACGCTTCTTTCTGAGATCTTGTTCTTTCGGTCATGACCCACAGCTCATGACCATAGGTGAGAGTAGGAACGTAGATCGACCGGTAAATTGAGAGCTTCGCCTTTCGGCTGAGCTCCTTCTTCACCACGACAGACCGATACAGGGTCCGCATCACAGCAGGCGGTGCACCGATCCGCCTTTTGATCTCCCGTTCCATCATGCCCTCAATCGCCAACAAGACCCCAAGATACTTGAACTCCTCCATTTGAGGCAGAATCCCATCCCCGACCTGGAGAGGGCAGGCCACCCTTTTCCGACTGAGGACCATGGTCTCAGATTTGGAGGTGCTGATTTTCATCCCAACCGCTTCACACTCGGCTGCGAACCGCTCCAGTGAGGGTTGGAGATCGCGGCTTGAAGAAGCCAACAGTACCACATCATCTGCAAAAAGAACAGATGCAATACTGAGGCCCCCAAACCGGACCCCCTCGACACCTTGGCTGTGCCTAGAAATTCTGTCCATAAAAGTTATGAATAGAATCGGTGACAAAGGGGAGCCTTGGCGCAGTCCAACCCTCACCGGAAACGAATCCAACTTACTGCTGGCAATGCGGACCAAACTCTGACATCGGTGGTACAGGGACCGAACAGCCCTTATCAGGGGGCTCGGTACCCCGTACTCCCGAAGCACCCCCCACAGAACTCCCCGAGGGACACGATCAAACGCCTTCTCCGAGTCCACAAAACACGTGTAGACTGGTTGGGCGAACTCCCATGCACCCTCGAGGACCCTGCTGAGAGTATAGATCTGGTCCACTCTTCCACAGTCGGGACGAAAACCACATTGCTCCTCCTAAATCCGAGATTTGACCTCCTGACAGGCCCTCCTCCCCAGCACCACAGAATTTCCTCGAAGCCGTCCGGAAGTCATTTTCCATGGCCTCCCCGAACTCCTCCCACACCCGAGTTTTTGCCTCAGCAACCGCCAGAGCTGCATTCCGCTTGGCCAGCCGGTACCTGTCAGCTGCCTCCGGAGTCCCGCAGGCCAAAAAGGCCCGATAAGACTCCTTCTTCAGCTGGACAGCATCCCTCACCGCTGGTGTCCAGCAGCGAGTTCGGGGATTACCTCCACGACAGGCACCGACCACCTTGCGGCCACAGCTCCGATCGGCCGCCTCAACAATGGAGGCACGAAACATGGTCCTTTCGGACTCGATGTCCCCCGCCTCCCCCGGGACGTGGGCAAAGTTCTGTTGGAGGTGGGAGTTGAAACCCCCTTCTGTCCTTCTGACAGGGGATTCTGCCAGACGTTCCCAGCAAACCCTCAAAATATGTTTGGGTCGGACCGGCATCTTTCCCCACCATTGGAGCCAACTCACCACCAGATGGTGATCAGCTGAAGACTCTGCCCCTCTCTTCACCCGAGTGTCCAAAACATGCGGTCGCAAATCCAATGATACGACTACAAAGCCTAGGGTGGCCTGGTGCCAAGTACACATGGACACCCTTGTGTTTGAACATGTGTTCGTTATGGACAATCCGTGACGAGCACAGAAGTCCAGTAACCAAACACCGCTCGGGTTCAGATCGGGGGGGCCGTTCCTCCCAATCACGTCCTCCCAGGTCTCACTTTCATTGCCCACGTGAGCATTGAAGTCCCCCAGCAGAACGATGGAGTCCCCAGGTGGAGCGCTCTCCAGCACACCCTCCAAGGACTCCAAAAAGGGTGGGTACTCTGCACTGTCAGGACCCGTCCCCCCACCGTAAGGCGGAGGGAGGCTACCCTCTCGTCCACCGGGGTAAACCCCAATGTACAGGCGTCAAGCCGGGGGGCAATAAGTATGCCCACACCTGCACGGCGCCTCTTACCTTGGGCAACTCCAGAGTGGAAGAGTGTCCAATCCCTCTTGAGAGGACTGGTACCAGAGCCCAGGCTGTGTGTGGAGGTGAGCCCGACTATATCTAGTCGGAACTTCTCAGCCTCACACACCAGCTCGGGCTCCTTCCCTTCCAGAGAGGTGATATTCCATGTCCCAAGAGCTCATTTCTGTTGCCGGGGATCTGATGTCAAGGTCCCTGCCTATAACCGCCGCCCAGCTCGCACAGCACCCGACCCCTTTGGCCCCTCCCACCGGTGGTGAGCCCATGGGAAGGGGGACCCACGTTGCCTTTTCGGGCTGAGCCCGACTGGGCCCCATGGGTGCAGGCCCGGCCACCAGGCGCTCGTCATCGAGCCCCACCTCCAGGCCTGGCTCCAGAGGGTGGCCCGGGTGACCCGTGTCCGGGCAAGGGAAACTGGAGTCCATAATTTTTTTTCATCAGAAGGGGTCTTTTGAGCCGTGCTTAGTCGGGTCCCTCACCTAGGACCTGTTTGCCATGGGTGACCCTGTCAGGTCCGTAGAGCCCCCAGACAACTTAGCTCCTAGGATCATTGGGATGTGCAATCCCCTCCACCACGGTAAGGTGATGGCTCATGGAGGGGTTGGAAAAATATACCTCCACAAAAGCGGGTGGTACATGTCATCAATGGAGATGACTATGTACTGTAGATAGTGGATTGCTACAAACAGTTATGAACACAACTGGGATCTTCTTGCAGAAAAATGAGAAATATTTCAGGGCAAATAACAGTAAATAGCTCACCTGTTTTGAAGTAGCCAGATGCTATTGCTATAAACAGTCTATTTAAAGTTAATTTGCATAAATGCACAAACACACTCCGTGGTCATTGTGGTGGGCGGAAGATGTCAGAGGCCCAGAGCAGTTGCGGATTTGGTGGATGCGAGCCAATATTCCACCTTTCAAATATATGCATGTTAATTGAAGACTGCTTATTGCCGAGAGCAGTGTTTCTCAACCTTTATTGAGCGAAGGCATATATTTCACATCGGGGAAAAATGTCACAGCACACCACTTGGAGAAATGATTCACAAAAAGTGGAGATACAGGTTAATTGTGCACCTTTAGTCATCTAGGGGAAGAGCATTTCATTGTTTTGCCTGTTATTATACGAAGTTGGCATACATAAATTAACACCCAAAAAATGATTTGAAAATAATTATAAAAAAAAAAAGTCAAAATAAAGGACAATGGATAAGATTCCCGCGTCACACCTGATAATCTCTCACGGCACACTGGTTGAGAATCACTGGCCTAGAGGTGTGCATGTGAGTTTGTCAATAGTGATTGACAAACGGTGGTATGCCATGAATATCGAGTCTCGAGAATCATTTGGAACCTGGACTAACATTCCGACCCTCCCAGCCTCGTTTACGTTTTAAAATTCTGGTTACCCGTTTCAGGTTACCCTGTCTGCCGACCCACAGAAGAATCCACCTTAATCAAACAAGTGCGCACATGCGTGGTGTGCACTCGTGGACAGGGCACCGATTGAACTTGTGGCTTAACTTTGTTCAAATAAATCAAGAGTCGCCACAGTGAAACACTTCCATCAAGATTATACACGCGAAGGAGGCTGCACTATGTGTTGTTTGGAGTGACGTGTCTGATGAGCTCGGTATCACTCCTGCTCCGAGGTTCAGCCTACACGCTCCCTCCTACGCGCTGAACTTAAGTCAAGTCATAATCAGGTGACTTACACAATTCACGTCTATTGCCAACATTGATGCATCTAACAACTAAAGGGTGGTTAAACTCAAATGCAAATAACCAGCTAGCATTAGCATATGTATTTTCTATACCAAGCAAGCGTGTGTTCTCATTTGCACTGAGACATCACTGTGTCCATAACAGGCATATTGTACACACACACACACACCCCACACACGCACACCCACACACACACACACACACACACACACTGTACCTGCTGCTAATCTGAACTGGGGTGCCATATTGCTCTCATTTGCCTGTCTACACAGCAGATTAGCCCATCAGTGGGGGCTCAGTATAGTTTATAGTACTCGTGTGAATTTATTTTCATGAGATTTTCAAAAGTAAAACTCTCTTGTGAAAGTGAAAAATGAATAACTTATACATTAAAGTTCACAGGTTTGATATTAAACTTTATAAAAACCCCGTGAGTAAGTTTTTATGCAATTAATGTAAAAAAAATAAAAATACAAGTCTACAGATTTGAATTTTTTTGAAGTTCAGTTCAGTTGGTTCACTGGCTAGCTTCTTCATTTAAACAAGGGGTGTCCGCACTTACTTTTCCAAGGGCCACATTGACATGTTTCATTTAACTCCAAACTAATACATCAGTGTGGGTAAGGTTATGTGAAGCTATAATATATCTATTCATATTCATACTGTATAGTTGGGGGAAAACGCAGCTAGGTAATAAAACAGTCAATGATTTTTCAAGATTTTGGGGCAGCCAGTGGCCCATGGCTCGCTAACGGACATTGGAGCAGCAATTACAAATTGCCACATGGAAAGAAGTTTCCTGTTCCCGACTGAATAGCGACAGTTTGTGAAGCTTTGCTCCAACGCATAGTAGCATTGACGCTTTTCCTGGCAAGTTTCTCGAAACAGGATCTGTTTTTGACAAACCAACAGCGGTAGGCCTGATATGATCGCCACTGATGTAAACACAGAACTCCGAGAGCAGGTGTTTGCGGGAAAGTCTATCGGGAGGGCTGCACTGGAATTAATAACCATCAACAAAAGCTCAATTCAGCTTTCCTCGTTCTGACTTCAGGCTGTACAAAGGCTACGAGCGAGAAGAGTATGATGCTCGACAGCCTGAAGTCAGTTGAGCAAAGGAATGATACTGCATGCTTACAAAAACTGCAAAGCCTAAGCTGTCAAATGCTGACGGCCTCAGGTTTGTCTAAATGATACCTGAAACGAAATTGAAAAAGAAAACGTATCATGACTTTTGGGACACCCTCTATTTGCGCTGTGATTGTCTATCAGCGCTATAGAAAATGGAGGGCGCTCACAGAGTGATGGTGCTGCTATAACACAGACTGGAGAGGTTTGTATGCATGTGTGCACCAATTCCAACTGTAGCGCAAGAGTTCCTGTTGACTCCATTAGTCAGGACATGTGGTTAGTCCACTTACAACACAGAAAACCTCCTCCAAACCCCAGAGTCTCCTCTCATCCCCCTGTTGCCTCTCAAATTCACCTCATCGCTTCAGCAAATCTCTGCATCCTTTCCTCTCATCCAATACATTATTCATTCCCATGTTTGTGGGCTTTCTCCATCTTGTGCTTGATCAATAAAACATACCTGTGTGCTTGTTCCCTCACCTTTCCATCCTCTTGCCGTCTTCCTAAAGCCAAATAGTGGGCCATGTAGAGCAGATAAAACAGCACCGATGGTCTTTCCAGCATGGAAGAAATTGACTTCATGAACTGGGTCTCTAATTTGGGTGTATATCTGCAAAGTACTTTTACCACAAATACACTGAAGGCTTCAACTTCTGTATGCAGTCTAGAGAGAGACAAACACGCTCTGCACTTCTCAGTTTTTATTCTTTCATTTGAGGAAATAAAAGTTCATTTGAGGGCACTGAATCGCCCACAGGTATCTGGGAGAGTAGCTGAACAAAAAAGTCAGACTGGGAGATCACTGGGGACATTGAAAGGAGAGGACGAAGTGGGCTATTCTTTCTTAAGGATGCAAACTTCTTTTCCTGTGTAAAGTAAATTAAAGTTCAATTAAAGTGAGGCTCCTTCTTCGAGTACCAAGGTAGCACAGTGCTAGTCAATTATTTGTGGTGAAAAGAATACCAACATTTGATGCACTACTCAGACAGATGATTTTTACCTTCATCTGTCAACTAGACCATATCAGAGAATCATATAATTGAAGCCTTTGTCAGCCCAGTGAAAAGTTGTTATAGGTTTACTTCTAAGGTTAGACTGCATTGGTGCCCTACCTTGTATAAATTTTATGTACAGTTGTGTATCCTTTCTCTTTTATCTTTTTTTTTTTATATCTCTTTTCCCCTGTTTGTTTCTCTTGTGTTGATTGTATGGACTTGTGTCTGCAAATAAAGAATATACTGATTCAGTCTTACATGAGCAAGGAAGCATCAGGACCACTTGATACTAACCAGGGCAGCAGGTGCAATTGGCACCGGGGCTTTTAGTGGGACTTAATCCATCTTTAATACAACCACTATCACATTGTAAATCTAGAAACCATCGAAGGTGGGCATTTTACAAAATGTTGCCGGTCCATCGTCAGCGGCCAGGGTAGCCATCCATTATTCGTCAGTCCGTCATTTTTCGTGACGGACTGAATTGTAATCGTCAGTCAGTCCGTCATTTAAGTCCGTTGGTCCAACAGTCAGTCCCCCCCCCCAAAAAAAACGTCAGAAAAACGGGCCTCTGCCAATGACGGACTAATGGTCCATCAGGTACGGACTGACAGACCATTACTGATGAACGCGGTTAGCGATGATTACACCGACGTATGAAAACCCACTTCCGTCATTCGTCAGTCCATATTTTTAAATTTAAATTTTTAAACAATGTCCCGTCATCAGTCAGTCGTCAGAAAAACGGATGCCCTAAACTGGGCATTGCCTAACCGCCACCGCGTTCCATCCTGCATACTTAATCGACCACGTGGTCCCGGTCCATCCCTCGTCGGTGACAGCCAATCGGGATTGAGAACGTAATCGCATGTCACAAACAGGCGCGGCACGAGCAGACACTCTGCCAAACAAAGAAAAAAAAAATCAAACAAAAACAACAGACACACACACACACACACGGCATGGTGATCGGTGAAATCAAAACAATATGGGGCACATGTCATTGCGTCTGTGGGACCACAAATTACACAAAACTGTTTTATTTATTTATTTTTCCTGACTCGGCCGCATGTCAGGACTGCTGCACCTGCGTGTGACGTGGTACGGGTTAAGTCCGAAATAGGCGGAAGGGAAATAGGCGATGCCCAGCTCTGGGAATGCCCACCTATGGAAACCATCAATACTATAGAAAATCACAATACAACAACAAACAACTGTGCCACCTACATCATTTGGATTAGTTGAGAACCAATATTTATCTAATCATCACTGATACTGAAAGATTACAGTGGGTGACTTGGAGAGCCTGGCATGGGGAGTAATGAATACATGTACCGGCATTAGGTTATCAGGATTTAAAAACAATATAACTGTAATCCATTAAAGTTACAGGAAAAAAAACACAATCAGATTACAGCTACATTTATTTAAAAAATATATTATTCTGAAGGATTGCATTTGTGTTATGTGGGGAGAGAGGGGTTGGCTGTTGACTTGATCCTTTTTGCCTGCTTTCAATCAAAAGGGTCAAACTTTTTTCCAGAGTTACAGTAAATAAATAAGTTGTCACCATTGTTCATCACCAAGGAATGTTTTTGTTGGCTGCCAAGCAAATGACACAGGTCAGTGGAAACATGCTGGGCTGAAAATGGCCGCTTTCAAAAGCAACTTGGAGGGAATGGACGCTAACTTTTTGGCTCCTACTCAATGAAGGATTTAAAGGGCAAGTCAACCCTAGTCATTTTTGAAATAATATATTCTAGGCAGCCCCACTAGTCTAAGCACAGTATTCTGATTAATATTGTGTTTGTGGAATATGATTAAGAAGCAAAATCCGCCCATTTTTGTCCATGTCAGGAAGCAGCAATTTTGCCACTTGCTGTCAACTGAAAATAACATCACAGTTTCTTAGGGCTCAGATAATGACCAATCATTGCTCAGCTTGTGAATGTCACATGACCAAACTCTGAAAACAGGTGAGCCATGATTGTGTATATATATGTGTGTATATATATATATATATATATATATATATATATATATATATATATATATATATATATATATATATATATATATATATATATATATATATATATATACATATATATAGATGGATAGATATACAGATATAAATTTCACCACAGCAAGAGCTGCAACAAAGCACTTTACTTGCAATCAACAAAATAGCCATAATACAACAAGTGAAATCAATAAATTAACATAAAACACAATATCCAGTAGACACCTGGAAAGAGCCGAAGATTTCAGGTCTCAGGTCGGATCAAAAGCCAGCGGATAGCCAGCTTACGGCCACAGTTCCAACCGGCCGCCTCAACAATGGAGGCACAAAACATGGTCCCCTTGGACTCAATGTCCCCTGCTTCCCCCGGGACGAGGGGCAACTCCAGAGTGGAAGAGTCTCCAACCCCTCTTGAGAGGACTGGTACCAGAGCCCAAGCTGTGTGTGGAATTGAGCCCGACTAAAATACATCTAGTCGGGACTTCTCAGCCTCACACACAAGTTTGGGCTCCTTCCCTGCCAGATAAGTCACATTCCATGTCCCAAGACCTAGTTTCTGTAGCTGGGGATTGGACCGCCAAGGTCTCTGCCTTTTGCTGCCGCCCAGCTCACAGGGCACCCGACCCCTTTGGGCCCCCCTCCCCACAATTGGTGAGCCCATGGGAAGGAGGACCCACGTTGCCTTTTCGGGCTCAGGCCCGCCCGGGCCCCATGGGTGCAGGCCCGGCCAACAGGAGCTCGCCACCAAGCCCCACCTCCAGGCCTGGCTCCAGAAGGGGGGCAGCGGTGACCCGTGTCCGGGCAAGGGAAAACGGAGTCCATACATTTTTCTCATCACAAGGGGTCTTTTGAGCTGTGCTTTGTCTGGTCCATCACCAAGGACCTGTTTGCCATGGGTGACCCTGTCAGGGCCGTAGAGCCCCCCAGACAATTTAGTTCCTAGGATCATTGGGACATGCAAACCCCTCCACCACGGTAAGGTGACGGCTCATATTTTTTTTTAATATATTTTTTTTAATTAGCAACTTGTTCAGTGTGACAACACGTCTCTGGGAACCACAAGACCGGAAAAGGAAGATAAACGTCAACGCTATCCTGTAAGAAAATCCAGCCTAGTATATTCTTTCAGTGGTGACTAAAGAAGCCCGGAATGCCCCAGGAGTTGTCCCTCCAGTTCTACATGACAGCTATTGAATCACTGCTGGACTCATCTGTCACAGTCCGGTTTGCAGATGGCTCAAAAAAGACAGCAATGGACTGCAAAGACAGCAGAAAGAATCACTTGAAACACCACACTGGAACAGTTTCTTGGCACTTACTATCCCTCTGCCAAACATTTCACCAGTAGGCCTACAGTATAATCATGTCACTGCCACCATTTATGATGATGCTGATGATGATGATTATTATTGCTTGTATTTGACTTTGTGTGTGTAAATATTTTCTCCCTTTACACATTGTCTATTTATTACACACATGTGTATTAAAGTGTCACACTCAAATGGAGGCCCAAAATAAATTCTATGCATGCTTATGATACAATAGCGACAATTGTTGTCTGATTATAAACACCTCTCTTCTATATCTAAGGCGGTTTAATTATACACGTCATAATGTAGGTATATTACAGATTAAGATTATTTTACAGATTAAGATATTATTACCTTTGGCGATGGTAATGGGTTGCTATAGAAATGACACACTGAAAATATGGAGAAGCGTTAGGGCTTGTGGGTAAGGCTTTAGGTCTGCATTATTTCTGAAAATCACTAACAACAAAGTTCTAAAGGGGACTATTAACTTGGTACGAATTTATGTTAGAACTTTCCTGTAATATCGTATTGATATTAACATAGTGCTGAGGCTGCTCAGTTTCTGTCTCCTTGCAGCTAAGAATAATAATAAGCATTCCTTTTGTTAGTTCCGGGCGGACAAATAGCATTTTTCTGCTCCTTATAGAACATGAACATGCTACCCACACACACACACCATAAAACCCATCAACAGAACCCTTGCAGTGACGGAGGAATGTGAGCGTGCTACACATGAACGAGCACCCTGAGCAGTGCTTTGCTCAAGGGCATATCGACATTGCTCAAGATACAAATTGGCGACTCTCCAACAAGTAGTCCTAATTTCCCAATCCATCCATTTTCCGTACTGCTAATCCTGTTCAGGGTTGCAGGGGGTTGGACGCTATCCCAGATGACTCCGAAGGTGAACGGCAAATTCCACCTTGGCCTGACCGCCAGCCTGTCAGAGAGCACTTGCAGAGACAGACAGCTATTCACACTCAAATTAACAAGGTCACAGTGTAGGAACTGAACCTACCCTGTCTGAACACAAGTCAGGTGAGTAAACCACAACACTGTCAGTTACACTTCCCAGTCTACTTTTTGATGTTTATAAAATGATGGAAAATACATAGTTTATTCATGCATGATTGCTTGTGGATGAGATTAGCAACTGGACATGGCTATAAAAGAAAGGCTGCCTTATCAGACACATGCCTCCAGTGTATGATTTTTTTTTTTTAAGATTCATCCTCTAATGTAGGGCACATTATTAATTTGAATATTTTATGCCAAACATCAAAACTATAGTGAGATAATGCGATAAGAGACATTACATTATTAACACAATATAATGGAAAACACGGTGTGTGCGTGGGTGTGTGTGTGGGGGGGGGGGGGGTGAGAACAGCATTCCAACACACTTTATCTTTAAAGTAAGGTAGGACTTCAGGGAAGAGGCTGCAAAACATCTTTCTGAAGTTTAAAACATTACGACTGTGACGATGACCACCACAACACCCCCAGTCCCCCCCACCCCCCAAACAGAAATGCTGCCCTGTGAAGCTGCACATATTACATACACCAGAAACTGCCAGAGACGGGCATTCCGTCCCAGTGACGGAATGACGGACACCCATTTTGTGGACGGACCGACGGAGGATGAACTTTAAAAAGGACGGACAAAGCAGGACGGAAGTGGCTTTTAATCCGTCCCTGAATTCATCACTAACTGGGTCAAGTACTAACTTACGTGTTGTGTTGGGTTCTTTTAAAAAGCAAGACCACTGTTCTCTTTCTGCGATACCACGAAGCCTTCTTTATTAACTGACTGCACAACACTTCATGTACGCTCCCTGCAGTACCATTGCATAGGCAAAGTCTGTCCTCTACTGGTTCAACACACATAATACCATGGATTATGCCACAGGATTCAGGGCGCCATTTCACTGACTGACAGAAACGCGCCCAGCCTGTCTTTGTGTGTGCAATTTTGTTTTGTTAACTAACCTTTATCCCTTTGCATGCAAAGTATGTCCTTGTGTGAGACATCTTGACACTGTAAAAATCTCTGCCAGGGCCTACATACATTAAGCGACCTGGAAGTGGAAATCTTTCGTTTACTCCTAAAATAACCTTGCATTATTTTGCAATAATTATTTTATTGCGAAATAATGCAATAAAAACTAAAAACTTATCGCATTGTAATGCAAATGTTTGCCAATAAAACGCAATAGTATTGCGTTATAAAGCAATCTTAAATGTTGTCGTGATGTCCCCTGGCGGGCTCTGGTCAGGTGACCGACCTGCGTGAAGTTGGCAGCTAAATCCTATCTTAACCTAAACAATTCAACAGAGCTGGACATTCCGTCCGTTATGTGATGGACCGGTCCGTCTATCCGCCTATGACGGACGCCCGTTTTGCTGGCGGTTGACGAATGACGGGAAATGTTTTAAAATGAACAGACTGAGCATTGTAGGAAGTTCATGTGTTTAATCCGTCTTTCGTCTGTAGTCCGTCTTTAGTCTATTTTTCGCGGTGAGGCTTCGATGGCCGTGGCGAGGAACAATAGTGAGTTGTTGTGGCTTGGGGGACAGATTTGAATGATGGATCAGGCTGTGAAAGCAGTGAGTCACTCTTTCTGTTCAAATATTGCCCAGCTTTTGGGACCCCAAGCAACAACAACTCACTTTTGTTCCTCGTCGGCCGTACGCGCCTTTTGTGTGCACCGAGTACCACAATCTGGAAATGTTGTTGTGCACGGGTGGCAAAGTCAAGGCCCGAGGTCCCGACATCATTTTATGTGGCCCGCAAAGGCAAACAATGTGTGTCGACTTGACATGTTTCTTTCAAATTGTCTTCACTTTTAACGCTACATGTGAGATATTGAAAACATTTGTTACCAAATACCTCCTCCAAAATATCTTGAAAAATAGCTGAACAAACTATTTACTGGCTGCAGACGGATGACGAATAATGGACGCTCAATTTTTAGTAAAATGCCCAGATCTGCAATTCAATCCACTCGCGATACTCCCAGTCGGTAAATGGATGTGCATAGGAAATTAGCCAGCTAATGATCTTTAAATAATATTTATGAGTGTGGGGGAGGGCGGACTGACGGAATGTAAGGATGGAAGCGCTTTCAAAGGACGAGGATGGACAGGACCGGAGGAAGTTTAATTTTATGACAAAGGACGGAAGGGTACCCAGGTCCCGGAGGGAGGACGGACCGGCGAAAAAGGGTAAAGTGCCCATTTGGAAACTGCCATTGCATTATGCTAGCAGAAACAGAGCAGAAACTGGAATGACATCATGATGGCCTCTGATGCTGGCAGACGCACGATGTTGGTTCTGCTTGACCCCAGGGCAGCCTTTGACACCGTTGACCACAACATCCTCGTTGATCGGCTGAGGGACTGGGTAGGCATTTCAGGAACTGCCCTTCAGTGGTTTACATGTTATCTGTCAAATAGTTCTTTCGCTTTGGCTGTTGGCCCTAACAAGTCAGAGTATGTCCCCCTCTTGTGCGGAGTGGCCCAAGGTTCAGTTTTATGGCCTATATCCTTTTCACGCTATACATGCTTCCTCTTAGCGATGTCATCAGTAATTCTGAAGGTGTTTCATACCACGTTTACGCGGATGACCTTCAGTTATATTTCTTGTTAAAACCAAATAGGACACATGAAATAGATGTACTGCAGGATTGTCTAACTGCAATTACGGATTGGATGAATAGCAACTCTCTGAAATTAAATGCAGCTAAAACTAATGTCTTAATTGTTGCCACTCCTAAAGGTCTCCTTTGGACAGCATAGGTTCCCTTAGTACAAGTGTGCGCCTTTGTTTGAGAAACCTTGTTTGTTTGTTTGTTTGTTTATTGTTTATTTTTCAAACAGGGACAGTGCACATTAATCAACATTTCTGTAAATGCGCCAGTTCTAGCTAGAAAGCTAGTTTTCGACCGCAGTCCCTGTGCAAGATGTTCAAATGCAGCAGCTAAAAACAACAACAAAGAGTTCAAATAAAACATTACATAAAAGCTCATACAGACACACACTACATTACACCTCAACAACCACACACAATACAGCGGTATCAACAAAATGTACAGAGTTACATTGACAGCAAGCAGCACAGAAGATCAAAATTAAAATATTATATCACTGGTGGTTGTGTGTGCAAAAATATGACCCTGGGGTCATATTTGATCAGGCCATGCTTCTTGATGAGCATGTAATAAACACAACTCGCTCCTGCTTTTTCCACCTCAAAAACATTTCCAAACTCAGATCCATAGTATCTCATTCCGAGCTAGAAATGATCATCCATGCTTTTGTTGCTGCGCATCTCTCTTCACCTGTCCCAACAAAACTTCATTAGACCGCCTCCAATTAGTCCAAAACACTGCTGCCAGGCTTCTGTCAAGATCTCATAGATTCTCCTGTTTTAGCCTATCTGCACTGGCTGCTGGTTCATTTTAGGATCCAATACAAAATTCTAACTATCGCTTACAGGGCCCTTCATGGTCAAGCACCTGCATATTTAGTAGATGTTGTGTCTTTTCACTGTCCTGTCAGGTCACTACAGTCCGCTGACCGCCTTCGATTGATTATACCTCGTACACAATTAAAAACTAAAGGTGACAGAGACTTTGAGTCGGTCGCTCCTAAATGGTGGAATGCATTTCCATACGAGCTGAGAGCCGCCCCTTCTTTGGTTATTTTTAAAAGGCAATTAAAAACAGAAAACACTTCTCTTAAGGCGTGCTTATATTTGATTGTATTGTTTTATTTAGATGTGAAGCGACACTTTGTGAGCCCTTTCTGTAAGAAGTGCTATATAAATAGATTTTCTTACTTTTTACTTACTTACTAGCCTAGCTATCATGACTAAGGTTAAGGCATTTCATCTATTGGTATCTCCTGAATTATTTAACCTGTCCAGCAGCGATCATGTTAACCATGAATCCAAACCACATTTACTTGTAATTCAATGTAATGATTACCGGTAATTGTAATCACAACTCGTGACGGGTCTCCCCTCCAAGCCATTTACCTCGCTTGGTTTTATCTTTTTAACTTGACACTTCACACGTTCAAACTACAGCAGAAGAGAAGAACACTATAAGAAAATCATTCATTCAAATAATTTACCGTGATTTTTCATTCACTTTGCCTTGGTTACATGAAATAGAAGAAGGGCTTATTTACTAGTGGTACCACTGAGGAACACCTGTGCTTTTGCTGCGTGACATCATGGTGAATTGTCCTATACTAGCGCCTGTATGTCTAATTTTGACCCAGTGTGGATTAGATAAAATCTAAAACAAATAGAAATGATTGAAGATGTGCATTCATTGCATAGTCATGCTGTATAATAACTTCACCTTGGGAAAAAAACGCTCCATATGAATACAAGCCCAAAATGTATTATGACATTTCATGCTCATGATGAGGGATTGTAAGCTTCTGACCAAAACTGCACCTGACTGAATCACCAAACTGCAGAGATGTAAAATGGCCAAGTCAAAACTCAACTGCTTCAGGAGGTGAATCACTGTACAGTAAGAAATTATGTGACAGAAAGTGGCAATTGCGCTGTTGCCAAATGCATTAAGTATGCCGCTTACACCCATTTTTGTTCCTGGGGGAAAAGACATTGTTCATGTGAAGACGAGTTTAAGTGAATCTGTGACAGAATAACAGGAGCTCTGCTTCTGCTCCAAGGAAATACATGAAAGCTGAGCCGAGGTGCAGTCAAATGTGGAAAATATACAAATGTGTGTGAATATATTTTTGACAGTCTAGAGGTGAAATGGACTTGGTTCAGTAGTTCCGAACAGAACCTCTCAGCAGCTCACGGGAGGAAGTTGTGCGGGTAATGAAAATCTTTGAAACTTCAAATGTATTCATGTAGATTTTAGACTAAAAATAATAACACTATGAAATAAAATGTGTATGAAACACTCAGATGGAATAGTTACGGGCTTTGAAAAAAAAAAAAAAAAAGCATAAAGCCAAGCAGAACTTACATTGGTATGCCCGTGGTTACATGGTTAAAGAGAAAAGCCAGCAATAATCCTTTTCATTCCTTACTATGCTAGCTTTCTGTTTGCAGATATTGATAGTCCTGACCTACTGGGAGCTGCACACACCTCTTACTGCACTGTCTCAATTGTGACTGCACAAACAAGTTGCCACGTAGCAGTAGAGGAGTCCAATCGTAAACAGCTCTTCTTATTACAGTCGAAAAACTCATTACCGGTAGTGGAATTTTGTTCACCTGGAGGGTAAGATGTTGAGAAGAAACGACGTGCTAGAACAAAAAAAAGTGACTGCAATTGTGGAATGAACATGCCAATTTTTGTTTTAATCAGTATAAAAATCTAACTGAACAGATGTATTTTATGAGTATAATTCATTCATTTCAACACTGATTCTTAAAGGGTTAGTTAACCCAAACATATTTTTTTCAAGAATATGTTCTATGCAAACCCACTAGTTGAAACACGGAATTATGATTAATATTGTGTTAGTGGAATATGAGTTAAGCAGCAAAATCCACCTCTTTTTAGCCATCTCAGAGGGCGGCCATTTTGTCACTTCTGTCGACTGAAAATGACATCACAACTACTCAGGGCACAGGTACCGACCAATCACGGCTCACCTGTTTTCTGAACTAGTGGGCCTGCTGGGAAAATATTGTTGGAAAAAAATATGTTTGGGTTGATTTCCGCTTTAAGAAAGCCATAAACGCTGGCACAGTGAACCACGTAGAAGGGGGAGAGGCCAAATGATAGCATTTATTTTGCCGGCCACATGAATGCCTACAGAGGCAGAGAAGTACAAACCAAGTACACACCAACGCCATGTTTCAACTAGTGGGACTGCTGGGAACATATTCATGAAAAAAAAATTTCGGGGTTGATTTCCACTTTAACCTTGTTGGTGGTACTGAATGCCGTAGGTTTAACCAAACCCTTTGTCCACCCATCCATTTGCTCGACGTGGCTGAACTGAATCTCAGCTGACTTTGGTAGAGAGGTGGGATACACTCTGGATTGTTCACCACCCAATGAAGCACGAATGTGCAATAGAAAGCCTTGTGCCCACTGTGAAGAGTATATTTCCACATGCCTGAGCAGAATTTGAACCAAAAGACCTTGAGGCATTTTCTTTCCTTATTTCCACTATGCAAGTAAAATAATCCTTCCACCTACACATCAAAATCAATATACTGGTCAAAGTTAAACACACAGTCCAGAATTTTAATAGTTTAAGCCATGAAACCCAGTCATTACAAATATATCTTTGTTCACCTATCTTTGCCAATGATGTATACTGAGAGGCAGAACAATTAAATGCTCTTCCATTGCATGGCAAATGCTACAATTAGCCACCTGTTGCCATTCATACGCAAGTTGTGTTCATTTTACAGGGTCCTAGTGCAATGAAGTTAGCACTGGGTATATAATAGCTAGTAGCTAATATATTTATGCAAGTACATACTGTAGCTTGTGTCTCACGACTACTCACAAATAACTTCCTGTCCACATAGTGCTTTACAGAACCTCATTGGCTGTCATATACACTTTCAAAAAAGATACAAGTATTTAAATCAACACTAAAGCAGATGTGCTGTCGTTCTGGGATTTCAATCGGCAAACCTTCATCACTGGATGAACCACACAACAGCGGTGAATAGGCGGCCTTGTATTTTCCCCATCAAAATCAACATGAAAATTATCGATATTTTTTCATGCACCATTTTTTCCAACGCCAGGGATTGGATGTGCCATCGGCACAAATGGCCGTTGTAATAAATTACATTAATTGGATTGTTTTTCAACTCGTGTTGCCAAGAGCAGCATAATGAATCATTTGTCTTGGACTGAACCAAATTGTCACATCTTATTTTCTTGTTGCCCAAATATGTGCTGTGATAACATTTGGAATGCATCTTAAACCAAAAACAACAGAGAACTGCTCTCAGTTTATTTAGTTACTATTCTATAGTTGATGTGTGTAAATTTCACCGCTGCGACCCTTGTGAGGATAGTACGGTATAGATAATGGATGGATGTGTATAAATTTGTGTTGGTGACCAGACTAGGGTGTATTCCGCCTCTGGCCTAAAGTCACCTGGGATTGTCTCCAGCTCCCTGTGCCCCTGAACAGGATGTGGTGCAAAACAAGACGATCGATAGTATGTTGCACATTGCTACGCATAGCAAGTCAAGCTCTTACAATACTGCTGTAAACCAAAATCAGGTGTTTCAAATTTAATAATAAGCGAGAACATGTTTCATTTCAAAAGATAAATGACGTAAAACGGCCATATGAGCTGGGGACAAAGATCAGCATGTCGCCCTTTATAAGGCAAAGATAGATTGGTAACTTACACTGCTCTGCCTCAGCCTTTTCTTTTTATTTATTTGTTTTGAGCAGAACAAAACCAAAACAAATTGATCAAGGCTAAAGAGCAATTGCCATGTACACTAGTTGTTAAGTTTCCTTTCGCACGTTTTGCACATTTCCACATGATTAACACTTTACACTCACACTTCAGCTCTGCTTTGCCTTGTGTGTTGTTGTTGTACTGCTCAAAGGAGGAGTGGGAAGAAAAAAACGTATTCAATCCCACCCCCATCTCACATTTATATAACGCGGTGTACTACTCTTACTTCCCTAACTGTAAAAGTCCTAATAAAGTAAATAACAGTTAGTAAACAGATTAGGAAGACTGATGCTGATGTATAGTAAATTATACATAGTAACTACAGTACCTAACTGAGTCTGTACAATTTAGAGTACAGTGTATTTTGACAATAATTACATACCATGCAGACACACACAAACTCCTCCTGGTAGTTTGAAACGTAGGTAATAATGTAAACGTTCCAAAGCCTCTTATGCCCTAAATATGCAGGGCTCCAGATTCACTTTTATTTATTTATTTTAACTAGGAGCACAGTAGGCCGTGAAATTTTAGCGGCACAATATTCACTGCACTAATTTTCTCTGTTTTCTTGATAAATGGACTAAAGTGTAGAGCATATGTTTGTCTGCAACACAGAACTTTGAAGAGTAGCAATTAAAAATATAAAAACTAAGTAAATCTACAAATTTAATTTACAGTAGGTGAAAAATGTACTTGTGTCAAATTTCAGGAGCCACCATTTAGGGGCAGTGTGGAGCCCTGCATATACAAGTACAAGTACTGCCTCGAAGTTTAAAAAAACAAAAACAAAAAAAAACATTGGACATTATTTGGTAGTGAGGCTTGAAATGAGATTAATAAAGTATATTTCACAGTGTCATGAATCATAATCAAGTTTGATTGAATAGAGAGATTATTCATATGTGGTAGAAATAATCCAGCCTTTTGTATGTTCCTTACTGATGTCAATAAGTGAAGAATGTATTGATAATGGAAAATGTATACTTGAATAAACTGCAAGACATTTATGGAATCGTCGCTGTCTAATAATGGGCATGTCTCAGTATGTTCTTATGCTTTTTTTCTTTCAATTTTCTCTTTTCATAAAAAGGGTTCTCTTATTTGTTTTAAATGTTTTTTGAAAAACAAAAGAGAGAGAGAGAGAGAGAGAGAGAGAGTACATGCTTTTCATATATGACTGACTGTGACCACTTACCAGGAGTATAGAAATACTGCAAGGCCACTAATGTAAATAAAAGAAAAACAAACAACAACAACAACAAACGTACTGCAATGAATTACATACATTTTCTGGGGCCAAAATTAAGTGCTTAAGTATTTGAAGATAGTTAAAAGTACACCACCAAGAACATTAAAACCAAGGTAGTGCCGTGCAACAATCCTGAAGATTTATTTGTTTAATTTCCACACAAACATTACTGAGATTAGCGCCCTTGCTAGCACCAAAGCAGTTCTCTGTTTGTGGTCCTCTTTCAGTCCGTGACATTCCATATTTGTGATACTGCAATTTGACACAAGTTGTCAAAGTTAGCCGAGTTCAGTTAGACAGCCATTTTCCTGGGACTGCACATTGTCACAGACATTCTCGTTAATTATATTTCTTGTTTGAATTTGCTCATTTCCCACTTTGAAGTCAGGAGACGCGGTAACGTCAGCATTTCCCATCCTCGGAGGAAGGCAGGAAGCCTTACAAATTCATTCATTGTGAGATTGGGTGAAAAGTTGAACAGTCTATATAGCCGTGAGTCAGACATTTAAGGCGAGTTAAACATGACAAAACAGAAGAGATAGTTGTCCTGTTCTAAATCTTTAGACACCAGACCCTCACAAATGAACAGTTTGAACTTGGACCGCCGAGTGACTGACAATTAGTCTTACACACAATCGTATTTATGACTAAAGCATATTTATTCACCATGCACATACCATACTGTACTATGGCTGCATGTGCCCAAGGTGGCGACTAAATTCAATCTATTAATTTTCAACATACATCAACTATTTTACCTGTCAAGTGCCATTTGCTACTAGTTACAATTCCACCTGCAAGTATTTGCCCTATTTTCGACACACATGATGAGTGGGGTATGTGGCTTTACAGAAGTTTATCTCTAAATTCCCAGAAGAGTTTTCACTCTGAGGAGAGAGATGAGGATTCAAAAAGTCTGAACAGGAAATTGGTTGAAGACCCACCAGAGCAAAACAAAGGCATACCATTCCGAGGACAAAAATAGATCAGAACTGGCAGGCAACTTCCACTCTCACTAGCTGCATTCACCAATCATGTTAAACTGCCGCAATGAAAAAATAATGATGCAAGATTATTTATAGCTTTGGTGTTTGATAGAAACCTGAAGTCAAACACAAATTCAAGAGAAATTAATGAGCAAATAATCGTTTGCACCATTTTTAAATGACTAATAATTTTCAGCAGAGCCCTTACATGAACTAATTACATTTACAAAAGTCAATGGATATACCAACGAGCACTGAAAAAGTATACAAATCATTAAACCGACAGGGGGGGGGGGGGTGAAATGCATGAAACAGTATTTTATACAATTTCTTTTCAATATTACTCCCAGTAAAAGATAACCCAATCACAAATAAAGTTCACATTAACAGAAATTTAAGGCAAGGCTGGATATGCAGCATTATAGGGTTAATAATAACTTAAGGGAAAGGAAAATATTGTTTTGGTTAGATTACAAAAACGTAGTGTAAACACAAAACACACATGGAAAACAGTTCTAAATCCATGTTTATTAGAACAAAGAAAACATCACAAAGACAAAATACCTATAAATCTAGCACTTTCCTTTTGTTGTTGTTCAGACTTTATTAACCCGACAATTGCTAACCTGCTGAAACTGTCACAAATGTGCTAAAAAGACCTTTTTTTTTTTTCCAGTGAGATAAATTGTATTGTAGTCACACGTTATTCCGCACTGACTGACGCAGCCACACACATTCAGACCAATAATTTCTTTTGGTCTTTATTTTTTCTCTCCTTTGGATGCAATGCTTGGCCAGGAGAAACTTTTCTAATGAAGAGTTCAATGCAGGTGCACCTTCAAGGACTCAAAATCCTGACAAACATGCGCACGTTGCTTATTTATAATTATTTACAATTCTGCAAGGCTCAAACACATCTTGTCTAATTCTTTTCTCCAGTGGACCATCTTTCCGTGTCCGCGGGGCGTGAAATGCTAGTGGATCCTTGTCAGCTCCTCGACAATCTTAATGACCTCATCCACAGTGGCTTCACGCTTCATGCCGCTGCCGTCATCGATCTGCAATTGAATCACATCAAACAACGGGCCATCATACGTGAGACAAAGCTCGCCGGCGCTGGTTATGGCATAAACAAATAAGCACACGCAAGGCCAAGACAGCGTCGCTGCATTGATTTTAGCTGAAAATTTTGATCCGTTGTTGCTTTCAAAATGATATGAAATAAATCACAATTTTTTTTTTTTTTTTACTTTGGAGAAAGCTGTTTTCTATTCGAAATACACAAGTAGGTGTGGCCAAAATAAGAGAAAGCAAATTGATTATTTTTTTTCTTTTTTTAAATCAGCACAGAGCAGAGCCACAGCGAGGACACATGAGGCCAACAGGGCAGCGGCAAACACTATCTGCTCAGTGACATGTAAATGTTGAGAGATGCCATCATTGAGCACGAAATGCCAAGGAAAGACACTGGGGAGGGGGTGAGGGCACTATGCAGGTTAATACATATCCGCCTATGGACAAAATGAAACGGAAAAACCCACAGTGGTCACAGAAAAAAATGCAATCTGACAAAAGTAGTAATAATGAATAAAAAAAACAATTCTATGAAAATCAACCAATTAAAATCAGGCATTTCTTCTGCATTGTGGTAAAGAAAAGGTTAAAGGTCAAGGATACAAGACCATCGCCAATTCAAATCTCCATGAAAGCAATGGACTGGTTTAGTAACCGCTTGATGTTCCGATAATGCCGCAAGTGACATAATTGCCTGAGTGTGTGTGTGTGAGAGTGTGAAATAGACAGACCCACTACAGCAATCACAGTCCTGCCAATGTGATTCAAACAATCCAATACTGTATTGGAAATATAACCCACTTCATGTTATAGAGAAAAAGCTAATGGCTGACTCTAACCCTTGTATACTTGGTGTGGGACGAGATACTGATATTGCAGTGCGTTGCATTCAACAACAGCAGGTATTGACACAGTCGCTGTCCCTAAATTGAAATATGGTGATTTCGGTGGAAAATATAAAGGCTAAACATCATGATTCGATTTTAAACTAGCAGTGTGTGCTTTGCTCCTATCGTCAAAAGCAATGGCTTAGAATTGTGCACTTTATCAACCGCACACAGCCACTTTTTTTTTCTTTTTCTAAATCATTGAAAAGGAACTTGACCACTGTACAGCGATAATAGTGAAAAGGTAGATTACATTTGTGGTATTAAAAACTTCCAATAACTTTCATTTGTCTTGTGCGTGTTCATGAAAGATGTTACACATTAGCATTTAATCAGACTGAAAATATGAGCGAAATGGTATTTAATTTCTTTATTTTCTGTATGATTGGTCATGTTTACTACCTAAGAAGCTGATGATCCCTTAATCGCTGTATCATGATATTATTGTTAGCAAAACAGAGCAATTATTTACACTTCAATTCCCTCCTCTATTGGATACAACGCAATATTCTATTTCCCCTCAGGCATAATCAGTACAGTGGTCACATGACAGCAATCTGATTGGACACACAGGACGACAACTTCTTCAACATGACTGCCCCATTTATTGCTTTCAATATTTTATAACCAATTAAATATTTGGGCCGGGAAAAGCGTTCATACGATTATGCCTATCCTCTCCAAAAGATATTTAGAAAGAATATTTTGTTAAGTCGGTGTCTGAATAAATGCCTTCCTGGAGATGAAGATGATTTTGCCTACCTGTAGCGTACTGACGACCTCCTGCATCTTGGCTCTGCCTAGATCCAGGAAACTCTCGATCAGATCGCCGTCAATAAATCCTGTGGCCTGATCCGTCTTTCGCTCGGTGTGGAAGGACCTCCAGGTGCGTCAATGTCAAGGGGTAATTCATCAATACAAGGCAGCTGCTCTCCCTCAGGATGGTTCTTACAGGGTATAAATAAAGCTTGTTTGACCTCAGCTTTACTAAAATCAACCTTTGTGACAAATAATTCAGAGGCGTGACAGTTTTCAGGAAAGTGGTCGGTGGATGACAACTACAATTAGGGATCAACCCAGGTGAAGCCCTGGCTTGAATTCTGCACTCGTGAATTGTCGTATTCACGCATTCTTTTGTGGGTCCTATTCTGCGATATTCCCTGAAGAGCTCACCTTTTTGGGCTCAGCATCCATACTTGTATTGCTTTGGCGCGTCTTGTGGCATCCTGCTGCCAATTAACTATGTTCATATAAATAAAGGTGTTTCATTTGGACAAAAGTGGTGCTTTGGCACCATCCTATGGCATCTATAGGCAATTATAGATGCTTTTTTGGGGGTGGGAATGTCAATTGTGGATTTGCGGTAGGGCGCAAGATATCAATTTTAACTGCTTACAATTTTAACATTACAGAAATCATGTAAATTCAAGGCCTTTCAATACCACACCGAACACAAATCAACTTCTTGAGGAAAGTGTGAGGCTATGGCAAGCACGCATGTGAACATGGCAAAAAGGATATAAGCTGTGCTCAATTTTGCCCACACTCTTGATGACTTTGTTGAGGCGGTTCTGAAGGTCCAGGAGAAGGCTGTACCATCCCTCGGACAAGGAGGTCACCAGTCCTAGCGCACAAATGCCAGAGAGGAAAGAACAAACAGTATTTAGAGGACTAACATGTCAGTAAAGGTATCACCGAGACAAAGTATCAAACAATAAAAAGACTTTTCATCTACGGAGAGAAAAACCTTGTCACGGCTGGTCATGTAATAGAACTCCAAACACTTCATATGATGAATAAATGAAAGGATCATTAGACGGACGGCGTTCCTCATAATGCAAGTTTCATGCTTGTATGCCAGAACGACTTTGTGTAGAGTGAAAAGCAGCATTATTTCATAACATTCAATAATTCATTGTGATTTCCTGTTAAATTTTACAGTTGCAAGGCTTTGAGTGTGCGCAGTATGTGGGGTTGAAAAGACAACTTCACTAACTTCTGCATTATTCTGATACACTGGGGGACATAATCTGCATTGAAACATATTTAAAGACGATGGGAGTGGGCCTGAGTTGGAAGATAATCCTCATCACACACCGCACTGACTTGTCATATGCTCAGCTCGTTAAGTGCCTTAAAGTGGAGAAGCGTCGCAAGGTTGCTTTCTTCCAATCTAGAAGCTTCTTTAGAGTCATACTAGCAACCTGCTCATGAAATATACTCGCAAAAACACTGGACTATGCTTACATTTCATATTATTTAAACACAATATAGTCCGTCAGTCATTATCAGAAGCATCATAGAGGCTGAGCCAAACAAACAAAGTGAATTACTAAAGCACTACATGAAACAATGAACACTGAAAATAGCTCAATCATTTGTTATTTTCCTAAAGTAAACTAAGCAACTTTACTTTCGTGTATGTGTACTTGTTGTCCTTTGCCCCATTCCCAGAGACATCAGATATATCACAGTCTCAACCGTTTCCAGCGACGATAAGGCTAACAGGGTGATTTTTCTTCAGTGAACATAATGGCAGCATTTTTACTCAAGTGTACAGAGGTGGTTCTCATTTCCGGTTAAACCTTCCTCAGAGGCGTAAGGCGTGGACGAGAAACAAGATAGTGAAAAGTCTCAAGGTTCATCTTACAATCTGTTAGCCAAAACTCCGGAGGCCTCGAATCCACATTGTTGTTTTCAAATTCTTAATTATCCTTGTTTCGAGGTTCTTTTGAGACAATGTGATGATAAATGAGACCTCGCAAATCATCCTTAAAATTAGTCAACATAAGCAAAAATGCCAAGTTGAATGCAACTGAGATTTGTGTGGCTGTGCCTACCAATCATGCCATTGACCGTGCCAAAGAGAACAGAGCCTTGGGTGGGCGTGGAACTTTCTCCCAAGTTCTGCAGCACCAGCGAGCCGTGGCAGAAGACGTTGACAAATTCTCCAAGGTGGAAGAGGCCCACTTCCTGGAGGTGCTGACGCTCCTCGTCCGTGGTGGCCGCGCTGGCAGAAAGAAGGCGTTGTCAGAATCTCGGTCGTTACAGGGCAGACACGTTCAAAAAGGGGCAAAGGAAAAAAACTGCCTGGGAATTCCAATGAAAGGAACAGAAAAAAAAAAAAAAAGACGTCAAGGCAATAAAGGATATTGTCTTGAGGTGTGTAAAGGTGATTGATTAAGCTGAAGAAAAACATGAGGACCAGTGATATGAGAGGCTTTTGTAAAGGTCAGAAAATAGCAGCGCAAATGGATAACCAGGTGAGAAGTACGAGAGGGAGCTTCAGCAAGAGATATGCGATACAAAAATAAAGGTCAATATGATAGAGGACCCAACCTGAAGTATTAAGTAGATAACAAGCGGCGGCACAAGTCAGATGATTTTTCATACAGTAATCACATCATGCATATAATCTTCTCACTTGGATATCTCAGTAAGACTAAACAAAAATAACAGTTGAACAACCGTGGAAATATGCAAACAAATCGTATAACGTTACAAACCGGGTAAACATTAAGTGTGATTACTCTCCCCCATTCGGCTTCTCACCTGTCCTTCTGGCAAACAAACAGATTAAAGGCGTTCTCCGCCCCAAGGAAGTTGTCATCGTCCAGGATTTCCACTGCACTCATCCAGTTGGGGTTGAAGTCCCGAGCAATCTATGGAACATGCGAGACATGAGCATCTGTCGAAGGAGACGCCATCAAGCGACGTGCTCATGCTAAACTCAGTTTACAATGGCAGGGCGTTCCAAGCCCAAGGCATTTTTTTCTAACTGCCTTTTTAAAAGTTATTGAAGACACAAACAGTGAAGCGGGAAACCGCAAGCATCTGCGGTGCTATACTGAACAACCGCATTTGGTTGATCGCGAAGAAGGCACACAACTTTTGGACGCCCTGTTTCATTTATGCTGTAATAAATTCTTTAATGCTTTAACGTGTTTTCTGACGCCATGTTTGGAGTGTAGCTTTCAACTGTAGAGTGATTTGCATGGATTAGCACTGCATTTTCAAGAGTTACAAAACAGTTGGACTTTCGATACCTTTTTTCTTCCAAATGAAAACGTGACAATATCCTCCCCTTTGTTTTGAAAGAACAACAACAAAAATAACGGAGAAGAAATCGAACTAGTGCTGTGTCTTATTCAGTACGCAAGATTAGATTTGATACAAGCACAGTATTGAGGTCTCCAAAGCATAACCTCAAATGCATCATTTGGAGAAATTGGAGACATGTTAATGCATTGCATTTTTTTAAATTTCAGTTTCTATTTGCATCTATACTATACTGAGCTTAGCCCTTCAGTGTGAGCTCCATGTGTGGCTCTTTGTAAATTATTTAAATCTTTCCATCTCAAATTGATTTTAGTTTGAGTTGCTTGCCAAAAGGCTGGGAGGGACATGTATATTCGGGATTCTGGAAATGTTTCTGCTAGGGAAAAAAAATTCACACACATACAAAAAAAATATCACCATTTATACTGCCCAAATTAACAAGCACTAGCCTGCCCAACAAAAAAAAAATAACACTCAGATAAATACAGCGTTGAACCTTTTGAAAGTGGACGGTGCCATAGCACCATAACCGTACCTCCTCAAAGTTTCCTTCCATGGCTTTGTATGCCAGCAACAAGACAGACCTCATTAGGTCTCCCACCAAAATGAAATCTCCTTTGGTCTTCAGGTACAGGACCATGATGTTGTTGTAGTGGTTGCACTCTGTCCGAAGCTCTTTCTCGGCCGTCCACTCATATAGACGGACCTGTAACACACACTCGAGTTAAGCAATTGAATGTTTGTTAATGGACGAGCTCAAATCATTTAGCTGTACTGGTGCTTAATGTAGTGGCTGAATTTGCGAGAAGAGCAGGCTATTTTTGGGGGGATATGGTGCACCTCAGTGAGCGCAAGTGTGTGATTTGTCAGGAGAATCCATATCAAAAAGCCAGGTAAATGCGAATCGCCCTCAGCATTTCACATTATTTTGAGGGTGAATACGGAAGTCCACAAGTGGTATCAGGAACGTCATCCTGTAATCACAATTCAATAAATGCAATAGCAGGCAGGGTGGAAAATGTATAGCATTCCTCGAAACTATCTGTGAAGGGGTCATAAATTAGGTATGACATACAGTATGTTCAGTGAATTGATTGAAATGCATGTTTTAGCTTAGTGTCGTATCTGGAGCAGTGCAGTGAGTTATCCATCCATCCATTATGTTTTAACTATTTGTTCAGTGGGTAGGCCTTCAGAGTTCCAAAACTCGGCAAGCCAGGGCTTTTTGATTTTTCTGATCTTTAAATGAGGCTCCGTTTATGGCTTCAATCCTTTTGGTCTATCTATAGCTCAGCATGGATGAGTGTGGCATTACAGGGAAGTAGTGTTGCAGTGGTTTCTTTCACACTGTGCCAGTGGTTTTACAGCGCAATCAATAACAGATGGATACAATAACAGATGCCTTCAACATATATTATTTCACATTTCGTTCGACAGTTATGCAACCATTTGTCATAACACTGTCTATGTTTTGCAAAAATGTTCATTGCGGTAAGGATCCAGCCACTGAACTATGAACAAGGCCAGGCCACAAATGAGTTTGTTACGCACATGGACAAAAGTGTTGGTACCACTCTCACAGTGAAAAATTCACAGTGGTCACAGAAATAACGTGAATCTAACAAAAATAATGATGAAAATCAACCACTGAAAAACGGACATTGCTTTTGTATTGTGGTTTAACAGAATGATTAAAAAAATGAAAATGAATGAAAAAAGCCTGGACAAAAATGATGGTATCTTTAAACTTAACATTTAGTTTCACAGAATTTTGAGGCAATCGCTGCAGTTAATTGTTAATGTAACTTTTAATGAGCCTTCTGCACTCCTTAGCAGGTAGTTTGGCCCTTAACTTCATGAGCAAACGGTTCCAGTTGTCTCGGGTTAGAAGGGTGCTTTCTCCAGATGGAATATTTCGGCTGCTTCCACAGATGTACAATAGGAGTTAGATCAGGCTTTTAGAAAAGTGTGAATTACTTTCTTCAGATTCAAGTTACCTTTCATTTAATTAACAAAGGGGTACCAACAAGAATGCCAATGTGTGCATTTTTCTTAAAAATGAAGATGTAATGAAGTTTTTCAAAAGGTCAGCAAAAAATGTCTTCAGGTATGCAGCTTCATGAAAGGGCGTTGTTAAAAACATTGTGGTTTGTTTGCTAAACTAACTGCAATCCCTTATTCTTCAAGATGGCACACCAGTCCATGGTAAAATGTGCAGCATGAATTTTCAAGCAACAGACAAACCCTATATTTGTGGAAGAGGCAGTGCTGCCTTCACTTTTACAACAAATTATTACAGTGGGTAGGGAAAGTATTTCAGACCCCTTGAAATGTTTCACTTTCTGTGTCAATGTAGCCATTTGCCCAAATCAATAAAGTTCATTTTGTTTATCATGAATGTACACTCAACACCCCATCTTGACAGAAAGAAACAATGTAGACAATTTTGCATATTTATTCAAAAAAAGAAAAACTGAAATACTGAAGTATTCAGACCCTGTGTTCAGTATTGAGTCGAAGCACCCTTTCGAGCTAATACAGCCATGGGTCTTCTTGGCAATGATGCAAAAACGTGTTCACACCTGGATTTGGGGATCCTCTGCTATTCTTCCTTGCAGATCCTCTACAGTTCTGTCAGGTTGGAAGGTGAACATTGGTGGACAGCCATTTTCAGGTCTCACCAGAGATGCTCATTCGGGTTTAGGTCAGGGCTCTGGCTGGGCCAGTCAAGAATGGTCACGGAATTGTTCTGAAGGCACTCCTTTGTTATTTTAGCTGTGTGCTTCACATCATTGTCCTGTTGAAAGATGAACCTTCAGCCAGTCTGAAGTCCCGAGCACTCTGGAAGTCCACAAAAAGTTCAATCTTGGTCTCATTTTCTCATAGTCTGGGAGTCTTTCATGTGTTTTCCGGCAAACTCAATGCTGACGAGGCTTCCGTTGGGCCACTCTGCCATACAGCCTCGACGGGTGGAGGGCTGCAGTGATAGTTGACTTTGTGAAACTTTCTCCCATCTCTGGAGCTCAGATACAGTGATCTTTGGGTTCTTTTTTACATCTCTCACCAAGGCTCTTCTCCCACGATTGCTCAGTTTGGCTGGAAAGCCAGGTCGAGGAAGACTTGTGGTGGTCCCAAACGTCTTCCATTTGAGGATTTGAGGACTGCGCTCTTAGGAATCTTGAGTGCTGGAGAAATTCCTTTGTAACCTTGGCCAGATCTGTGCCTTGCCACAATTCTGTCTCTGATCTCCTTGGGCAGTTCCCTCGACCTCATGATTCTCATTTTCTCTGACATGCAATGTGAGCTGTAAGGTCTTCTTTAAACAAGTGTTTTAATTCCACCTAATCAAGTCTAATCAGTTTAATTAAAAACAGCTGGACTCCAATAAAGGAGAAGAAGGTCGCTGCAAAGGGTGTGAATACTAATGACCATATGATATTTCAGGGTTTTTGTTTTTCATAAATTTGCAAAAAATTCCACATTTCAGTTTTTTTTCTGTCAAGTGAGTGTCTCGATCGTGTCTGTGCGCGTCGGCAGTATCTTTGCCTTTTTCGCCCTCCTCCATCCACTTCTCAGCAGTAATGCTTTAATAAGTACAGCATCTTATGTTTTTATTGTTTTGTATTTATATGTATTTTCGTTTTTTTAAAGTATTTTGACGTAAATTTCGACGTTAAAGGTAAAGTCCGACATATGCCGAAATTCAGGTTACATCGCCAGTGTAGGAACGTAAGTCGTTCGTAAAATGAGGACTCCCTGTATTTTGATTTTGGCAAATGGCTGCAATGACAAAGAAAGTGAAAAATTTCAAGGGGGATGAATACTTTCCGTACGCGCTGAATATCTGAAATACTGAAGCAGTGATTACCGTGCTATTGATACTGGCCAAGAGTTTCCCGTTGAACTCAACCATCGAGTAGACGGCTCCTTTCACCTCCTTTTCTGCTACTGTTTGTAGCTTTCCTAAAGGGAAAAGGGTATGCCAACATTTAAAGTGTTGTTCATTTTAAACCTAGATGAGATCTTAATGAGACAGAGCTCAACTGCATCAACAGTGCTTAAAAGAACAAAGACATAAGATGTGCTTGAAAAATATTACAATAAAAAAAAAAAAAACAATCACACAGTCATGCAGCAGTGTGCAAAGCAGGCAATACACCTTCGAAAGGACGTGGCATGAAAGGAAATGAGAGGAAGCTGCAGAGGTTAGGAACACGTCTGATAAGAATTGATAAGCAATGATTAAGTGAAAAGCGGAACAAGAGCATTGTAGGACAAAGTGTCCCTGAATGAAGAAAACGGACAAAACGGATAAGAAGAAAATGAAACCGGCTGTAGTATGACAAAAGCAAAGAAAAATGGGATGGATGAAAAGACAAACTGCATATAGTTGAGGAAAACATTCAGGTTAGTTTGCTTGTGTTTGGGAAATAAAGACTTGAGAAAAACCTATACTGACCGTCAGTGTAGTGGAAGACAATTATACGTCCCTGCTTGGGCTCAGCCTCCTCCGGGTAGACCATGGCCGTGCCGACAATGAAGTAGACGGATGGATCTTTTCCCAGTCGGCAGGACACCATGCTGAGGGCATACTCACTTGGGAGAAACTGATGGGCATGGAGCACTGATGGAAATGCACCACAAAAATATTTTAGAACAACACCATGATGACATTTTTTTTTTACATGTATGTCGTGTTCTAACATCAAATTGCTTTCATGTGCAGAGGAAGTCACAGACACAAAAATGGAAATCAAAATTCTGGATCGTCGTAGGATCTGATTCATGCCTTGTAACATGTTTTGAACCCAAAAGTGTTTCTTTATACTCCGGCATCAGCGCAGGCAACAACTGCCGCAGTGCGTCTCGTGACCGACGCAGAGTGCTGCGTGACATGTCGGCGACAGAATTGACTTACCTTAACTAGAATGCCGTGGTGCATTTTATCCAAAGGTACAGTCCTGGTGTAATGCACTTTTAAACGCTTGTCCTCGTCGTTCTTGTTCTTTTAAAATGAAGGGGCAGCACGGTCGCCGGAGGTAATCATGGATTAACTTTCTCTTTGCACAATAACATCAACAAGGTCCTTTGGATAAAATGCAACGCGGGATTCTAGTTAAGCTGTTTTAAGACAAACGTAAGCTAAAATTAACAAACACTTTAACATTTGCCGATGTTTCGTCATCCTTGTGTTGAGCATGTCTTGCTTGCTAGGAGGCTGAGCGCTCCGCTCACAATTTATGAAAACAACTGTTTACTATCCCCTTATCCGGCTTGACCCTGATTACATGAACGACACAATAACGTTATGAGTTTCCGAACAGAATGTTCTTCAAAAGTGCTTTTCGTTTGTTAGCGTGGACGAGACTAGCGAGAGGCTGTGATGATGCGCAGCCAACCAGCTGACGGGATACTTCCACTTGTGCTCTCGTTGGTCAATCTCACGCCGGGAAGCAATCATGCGCCTTTTGTGAGTGCCCACGGGTATGTACCGAGCCTCCAAGTCAACTCATCGCTTTGAAACAATGCGTCTTTCTGCAATATGGCCGTATTTTTCATTTTTATTTTTTCCGCGAATCATTTTTGCAAACCCGCGACTGAGCACTGAGGCCGCTAGCGCCCCTAGCGGTAGAAGAAAATTCCACAGAATAGCCGCACCGTTCTACAAGCCGCATGGTTCAAAACCTAGGAAGAAAGTAGCGGCTTATAGTCCAGGTAATACGGTATAACTCCCACAGCCTTAGTTTGACAGTTCTCACGCTTTTGATGTTATTGTTACTCTGTGTGCATAGATTAACAATGTTCCTGGGCTTTTGACTTTATCCGTGTCTGTATAAATATTATTCTCATGCTGCCATTTTGTTGTATTAAAAAATACTAAAATACTTGAGTCCTTATTCCACTCTTCAGCGGCAGCATTGATTTTTGAGAAATCACCATGAGCAATAAAAAAATGTTTTACAGTAGAAGGAAGCATTACATCTGTTTCAAAATGTTGACAAGGCTGAGCCTACAGATAATTGAGAAGCAGCCTCCCTCCAATGAAGAGGAGCTAAGGCAACACCCACACCCGTCTGCCTCAGAGGGGGAATGACAGGACTTGATGAACTGGTGGTCCCACGGGAGGAACTAAAGTACATAATTTACATTCAAATGTACTCAGAACAGGCCTCTAATAAATAAAATATCTTTAATAGCTACTAAAACGGCGAGTAATAATCATTTTAGGCGATGACGTCTTTGCCAAAGCATAAGCCGTCAAAATGGGACAGCCTAAAACCCTTCACGTCAAAATCCTCAACTTGGCTTGCTGTGAGAAAACTACGACCAATTGGCACCAAAATTCACATACATACCTCCGTTTAGGTCCACTATAATCTCTGAAAACATCAAAGCAATCGCCACAGTATTTTGGTGGTGATCGATCGTAGTTTAAGCCACAAAGTTTTTTTACACGCACATTAAACATTTTAGACTGTCCCATCAAAGAAAAATGACGGCTCTAGAAGTTCTAAGTAGTTTTAGAATTCGGGTGGTCCTAGTGTTAAACAAAGGAACGGTCCCTGTTCTTTTTGAGTCGGTTACAGATTTAGGGCTAGAGTTACATCACCTGACCACCGCGCTCTGTTAGAGTGTTGACCCTGCACCGGAAACGCCTTACAACATTGAACGCGGAAGTGCTGCGTGTATGTGGTCCATTATGTTGTATAAACTGTCTTTCATATTACCGTATTGGCGAGAACATAAGACGGTGTTTTTTCCATTGAAATAAGGCTGAAAAAGCGGGGGTTGTTTTATATTCGGGGTCTAGACATTATACCCATTCACGACGCTTGATGGCGCCAGATATCATTCATTGAAGCGAATGCTGAACTTGACTCCCCAGGCCCACCCCTGTCACGTGAGGATGACGTGCGCACATCGAGGCAGATAGTTTGTGAAGAGTAATGTTCTGTCATGACAGATCTCAGCTACTCTCAAGTTAAACCAGTTTGCATTATTTTATTGCAATGTTTTTCCTTATTCAGTTTTGTTTCAAGACTACAGTTACAGTTAGACTTCACTTAATGCAGTTATTGCAATTTTGTTGTTTGATCACAATAGATTGGTTTATTTACATTTCAAAAACCAGAAGCCATTCATTTACAAATGTGATTGCACTTTAGTTTACATATTTAAATGTTCAGATATTAAGATTTGAATGAGGCAAAATAAGATGCTTTTTCTCTCAAATATATTGTTATAATCATTTGTTTCAGATGTACTGTAATTATTTTCTGTATAAAAATTAATTTGGTGTTCAAAAAAACTCTTTTCAAACTTGAGTCTTGAAAAAGAGGGGGTCGTCTTATAATCAGGGCCGTCTTATATTCGGGCCAATATGGTAATTAATCAAATCAAAATTTATATAGCACTATTCACACATAAAATGCAACCAAAAGTGCTGTACACTAAAGACGTCAAAATACAATGCGTCATTTGCTTTTACCTTAGTATTCTACAATGCACAACAGACATAACAGATAATGTTGTAATAAAAATGAGACATACATTATAAACCGTGAAAAAAAAATAAAAACGCAACTTGTATCGCAATTACAATTTTTAGGAAGGAAAATCGCAATTAGATTATTTTCCATAATCGTTCAGCCATAAGCACTAACCACTGGCACAGTCAAGAATTTGTCCCATATTGACCACAAAAAAAACCCCAAATCTGTCTCTATGGCTTGCATTAAATTGAGAAATTTTATGAATATACATTCAACAGTTAATAGCAAAGTGTATATGTAACAATACTATCAGTACCATGCCATTCACATAAAAGCCCCCAAGTAACATTGTAGAAGACTATAGAAAAGTAAAATAAACTTTGGCCATGCCTTTGTCCTCTCAAGTAGCATTTGGGGATTTGTTAAATATTTGTACTGTATACTGACAATACCATTCGCCTATTTCGACCTTGGTGGGTTCAAGCATGTGAAAAACTATAAAATACATATTGTGGAAGCAGGTTTATTTCCCCCTGTTGTGTAAGGATAACTTTTATTTTCAATGCGTATTTTGCACAGGGCAAAAATACCTTGGGTGCCAGAAGCAGAAGAATTATATATTCAATAAAACATATTTGACAAAACCAATATCAATAATGCAGCTGGCCATTCTAAGAAGCGTATGTTTAAGCGAGTGGCCGATATCAGCAGCTCTTTAAAATGACTTGAGTTAGTGTGAGTGTACAATCATAGTTTAAATGTAAATTATTGTACAATAAGCATGAGCTTGCATTTCTTTTCACATCTGTCAGTTGTTTTTTTTTTGCCAACAGGGCAAATAACCAGTGCTATGGGACTATGCACATGGCTGATGAGAATGGATTGAAAAAAGAGCTGAACAATTAATTGAATTCAAATCGATATCGCAATTAAGTAAAATTCAATTTTCAAATCGCTGAGGCTGTAATTTGGGAGGACAAAAAAAAAACCTTTATCTTGGTTGGTTGGTATTTGTATTTTCTATTTGTTTATATTCTAATTAAGTTCAGTGCTTAAGAAGTCATTGTCTTATGAAACATGAAAAGTTCAGTGATAAAGCCATAGATTTGGTTGCATTATTGTTGTCATGTAATTTATGTTCTTGCCACACTTGTGTAGTAGAATTTTGTGAAGTTGTCGCAGTGAAAGCAGTGAAAATTGCAAATCAAAGTGCCCAGTAAGTTAGAAAGTAATTAAAGTAGACAAATGAACTGCCTTTCATATTAATTCAAGGTTCATTTGCCTTTATTTTAGCATAAGTAATATTTAAGACCAAAACAATGGATATTATATAATAAATCTGACATTCATTATTGTAATACAGATGTATTAATTGTGTATTAAAAAATTACATGGGATGAGGAAATAAAAATCACATTAAATCGCAATATTAAGGAAGGGGGAAAAAATCTACTAAAAAAATAGATTATTTTTCAAATTCATTCAGCCCTACGTTGATGAATTGGATTTACATTTGGACGCAAACTGATGACCCACTCAATTATTTACATAATATATGCACAAATTTATTCATGTTTGTGAAGTCCTGGGTCTTGTAAAGTTAGGTGGGGTGTATCGAAATCTGCATTGCAAAACAAAACAGAGCAAACGCTATATAACCTTTAACTGGGTTCGCTATATAACCTTTAACTGGGTTCACATTGGAAATAGTGAAGTTTAAGCAGATGAAGCCAAAATGTTCGGTTACCCAATTATACTACCCCACTCCAGCATTGAGCTATAATGCAATGTTGCTCGTGTGTTTAATATAGTATAACATAAGAAATCACATGCAGGTTAAGGATAAAGTCAACCTTGAAGCAAGTAAATGCAAATTTGTTGATGCACCTGTTTTAATATGTATGAACCAATAATAGTAGTCAAATCCAGGCTGAGGAAAATACATGGTGGATTGACAGATAAACCTAATAGTTATGCATTCTCTAGGCACTACGCATTATTTCACCATCGGAGCGGGGGCGCCATATGAAGGTGTCAACACTGAGATCAAAAAAGGAAAGTACATCTGGCTGGCCTACCTTCAAAGGTGTGCTGATCCACGACTAGCAGACTGTGAACTTCTACCTCGTCGCCAAAAGATGTCTCATGGGGAGAAGTGCTGCTGGGGAAGAGCTTACTAGAGCTCACGCTGCTGGAGAGGGCCTGGAAGTATGCAGATTGATGAGATAGGACTGGTACTGAAATTAATACAAAGAGAATAATAATAAGGTCTCTACAGTAATTCACATCTCTGTCTGCAAAAGCTCCATAGGAGAGTTGGCACCATCTGTGGAAGCAGATGCGCAGCATTCAAATCAGGTAAAGCTCTTTGTGGTCACTGTGCAAAAGGCTTTGGCAATGATTTGTCCCTACAAGTTGCGCACCCTGGTAGCAAATGTAAATTCATACAAGACAGAGGTGTACCACAGGGTTGGCTTTGATTCCTGACAGGGTGAAAACAACATCTTGTGACAGTAAATAGGGCTGAAAGGACTATAGAGTGATTCAATACTTGCACATTTATTTTAAAAGACGTCATTTCAAATGTACTTTTTTAAACTCAAACATTTACGAATTCCTTTTTAATAATACCGGTGTGTTAAGCATTAACAAGGGTTTTTCCGGCGTTCAAAAATTGCGAGGCGGCCACGTCCAGCTAATTTGGTGCCCGCCTCCAGCCAGAGTGATTGATATTGCTCAGCACAGCACATGCTGTTCTTTGTCGGTTTCATGTGGCCCTTAAAGCCCTTTTCGCCCTGAAGTTGTAGTGCGCCGTTGTCAACTGCATTCATTGTGTATGTGGTGAGGGGTGGCACCACAGAATGAAACATCTGCCACACCGGCAAATCCCCTCAAACTGAAACAAATTCTACTCGACGGCGGCACTGTCGTGACGTCAGAAAGTGTTTCCAATAGGAGCGGGACCGGCAAGCAATTTACTGCTATTTTGGCGGCATGAGGACAATGGAGGAAGCTTTGATAAATAAAGTGCATTTACCATATTAAGACTGAAAGATTCATCTCGTCTCGTTTTGATTTTCCTTTTTAAAATGAGCAAAGACTGGGTTTTCTTTTGGATCAATGAAATATACATTTTGTAAATTAGTGGCAAAAGCATCACTATTTACTTCTGGTCAGCCACCACATCAGCACTTCCAAATTTGGGCACGCTGTTGAGCGTATGATAAAGGGCTTGTCCGAACACGGCAAGCGAGGTACCAGCTACGTGGGTCTCACGCATGCACTTTGACGCAAATGGGATGGAGGAAAAAAAATGTTGAGTAGTGTCGCCTACCAAGTTCGCTCTCAAAACGGGATGGGGAACTAAAATCAACAACAATAAAAAGTGTATGTGCGCCCATATGAATACGTATTCGGCAACGCTGAAAAAGAAGTATGTTTGAAGGAGTCAAGGTGAGTCTTTCAAGACTAAGCCTGCGGTACCAACTGTCAAGCATAGTGGTTAGCATCAAGTGCTGATGAAATAATAAGAGGAGTACTACCTCAAAATTCTTCTAATTCACCTCAAACCAACAGGTAGCTAGTGGAAATTTGGACAGAAAATTGCACTTCATCCCCAGGGGGCAATTGTGGTATTCCAGCAGGACAATGATTCTAAACATACATCACTGCAGATATTGAAACTGATAAAGCAGGTAAAAAAGCACAACTTCTGGAATGGCTTTCCAAAAAGCGCTGACCTCATCCCCACCGGACAATTGCGGATTATGCTTAAAAGCTGGGTCCGTACCAGGAAACCAACAAGCTCAGAGCAACTCTACTAATTCTGGTCAGAATAGTGCTCAAATACCAAGCTAAAATGATTCCAGAGGCTTGTTGATAGCCATCTAAAGTGTCTGATAGAGATGAAGCCTCACTAAGGAATATGGGATCAAATATTAGTGGGATATGTTCAATATGTATATATTTAAGCTTGTATATATACACGTTTGATTGCATAGATTAGGTAGATTCCAAAATAAATGTAAACTCGTGCAACCAATTCTGAAGTAAACATGACAACAGGTGTGTCATGTAATTTAAAGACACATTGACGTGTAGTATATAGATAATTAAAAGGGGAAAAAAAGGCTTTCTTAAATTCTCAATTACCTGTAGTTACTTTTTTTTATGTGCAACTGAAACAGGCATAACATAATTGAACTTTTGATTCGAATTATTCAATACAATATTATTTAGGTCAATTTTGGTGTCGAGAACAATTAAAAAGTGCTACCCCAAGCTCTAAACTACAGTGCTGGAAAAGATTGAGGAAAGAGACAAGACTAAAAATAATTGGATGGCCATATTTATACATGTCAAAGCCACAGCATGGCGTAGAAGAGATTTCAGTGAAAAAAGTACGCTTTTTAGATTCAGATCATTTTACATGAAGGTAAAACTGTGTTTATTTTGCCCTTAACTGGGCTTTTGAGTTTTGAAACTGGCACATGAAGAAAGGAGAGATCAAAAGCTTGGAACTGCTCAGTTACATAATTTTCCCATCCTTTGAAATCCTAGTTCAAATTCATAACCGCAAAACCATCAAATGTATGAATCAGTAAAGATCTGTCATAACTACAAATGTTACATTTCCCATGTCAACTGACTGACTTAGGGGACTTATTCAAAAGTAATTAAACCTAAATAGCAAACATACAAAAATAATACATGTTTTATCTTGAGATAGAGTAGTGAGCACACAATTTCAGGTACCATGTTCAGCTAGCCCTAACAAGCTCTCGGTCTCCTGTGATACAGTAAATAGTGCTCATGGTCAGAAAGGCTGTGCAGTAGGCCCATGGGTGCTTATTATCCCAACATAACGCAAGATACAGTACCTGGGTGCTTGCACTAGGTCGGACAGCAGAGGTGGTGCCGGTCACATCCTGAATCTCCACCCGGCTGGATAGAACCCCAAAACACTGTGAAACCTCCTGGTAACAGATCCGCCTGGGGTGCAAAGAAAAGAAGAAAGAGGTGAAAGAACACACAAAGAGCTATGGCAGGAAGCCAGTAAACAAGGTGGGAGGGAGTGCGGGAATTGCAAAATAGCAACAAAACAAGGCAGTCACAATGTAAGAACCTGCGGTCTTAAATTTAACGATTGTCAACGGAGAATAACAATTTTTACAATTCACTGAGTAATTCTGTCATCAAAAGAGTGAGGAAAAAGGTACTGCAGCAGATGTGCAACAAAGAAGAAAAATAAGAAAAAAAAACGTTGATGGCCATCAAAATTTTAATTCTGGGATAAAAACTGACCTGGGTGATTCGTAGAGAGGAACAGTCCGGATGTGAAGTTTCTGAATCTCGTCAATGGTACCAATGGTCAGAGTGCTGTTGTTAGCCAAAGCCAGACTGTAACCACGTGCAGATTTGGTGAAAGAATATTGTTTTATTAAAGTGCACATGACATTTCTGAAAGTTTATGGTTTTGTCTGAAGTTAAAGTTTACAATGTCGGAATCTGTCAAGAATACACTTGGGAAGCTTGTGGGTTCAGAATATCTGCAGTTCTTTTAAATGCTGACCTGTCAGGATAGCCTTCTGAGTTGAGTGGGCACATATAGTTGACCTCCTTAAGGTTGACGTTCGAAAAGACCAGCTTGTGATTGGAAGAATAAATGACAGTGGGCCGGTCAGAGCAGGCGAAGACATTGGAGGTGGACAGGGATCGGAAGGTCCTCAGCACCGTGGGCTGTGTGCCCAGGGTGACCTTCTTGCGCTCACTCAGGGCGCCTACAAGCAGAAGAAATACACCAAGTCATCTTTAGTTTTAAAAGTGGACTTCAGCTCCACAGGCCGTTGAAACATTTATCAAATACTGCACCTTTTGCGGGAAGAAACGTTTGCAGTCATGTCACACATAACATGTTACATTACAACAAACAAGAGCTGTTGCTTTTCACTTTCGCTGTGTGTTCTGGGTCATTATCCTGTTGCAAGAACCATGACCTAGCTTTTTTGACACAAGACTTGGTAGATTTCATCATTCAAAAAAAACCCAAAAAATATATATACATATCGTGTACGAATGCTGCTGCTGCATCACTTAGTCTCACACTAGATTGATTTTCAAATATGTTTTGGTCTGTTGCTTTTGGACTGGCGCCACGAAAAGGACATACCTGTCTGCAGATCCAGACCAAAGTAGAAGAGCGCGCCGTCACCGAGGGCACACAGTAGGTAGTAGCTGCCTTCAAAAGTGGTCATTAGGATGGAGCGAGGGATGATCTCTAAGAATGATCATAATAAAATACAATGTTTCGTGTTATAAGAAGTAATGGGTTCATTGATCAACACCACAGAGAAATGGTGGCAAATTGTCTAGACTTGAAAATCAATGACAGTTATCAGTCAGGAGGCAAAAATACACTTAAAGAAACTAAATGTTTAACTAACAAAATTAAGATGGAAACTCTGGGGAAATATAACATTACACTGCTGCTGGGATGCCTCCAAATAATTAGAAAACAAAAGATCAATCTTTTATCTGTTTTGTGGAATGATTTTAATAATTGCTCAACTATTAACACACACATACACACAAACACTGGAAATATTGTGTGCTGCTGTGTAATTACGAGATATTCATCATGGAAGAAACATTAATTGGAAAGAAGAGTCCTATTCACAATAAAGGGATTCGGTCTCCAGAGTGATGACTTTTTCATAGATTTAACCAAATACGCTGTCTCCTTTAAAATATAGCAAATGTTAATTATCTCTCAAATCTTTAAATGATGCACTAAATGTAGAATTACTGGTATAACCCTTGGGCCTCTATAGAGAAAAATCACTGCCACCCTCCAGTGGTTCATAAATGTGGATTGCAGGGTATTATTCTTTGACTTGTACTTGAATTTTTATGTCCAAAGAAGGTCCATCACATAAAATGCCAAATGAGGTGCCAAACTGCTCTTGGCCTATATTCAGTGTGCTGTTTGTCACAAAGCAATTTCCCTCGCCTCTGTGGTTTTACTTATGTGAAGGTTTTAGAGACGTTTTTGTCTTGCCTCTGAGAGTGCGTGAGCTGTAAGGAAATTTCACTTTTGTGGATTTGTTAAGTCCATTAAGGCATTAAACTTCACTTGGCACCCTAAAAGTTAAGAGTACTCTCCAAGAAGCCAGAAAGAGCTTTTCTGTTTTCCTGCCGGTGCAGCTAGCCACCCTTTGCTCACTTTGCCCCCCTCACCTCCACCCAGCATTTCCTTGTGGAGGGCAGTGAAGCAGGGCAGTTTCAGCACACGAGCCGAGATGTCAGTCCACAGTCCCACAGCGCAGAGTGGTGATTCGCCACCACCTTCCCCAAGTGGGGTGATGTCAAGGCAAGCCACCTCATGTTCCATATCTGTGTTGCTGAAGAAGACAAAGAGGTTGATGCCCGTATTGTGATTGTGAATGGTGTCAATGTGGACATAGCATAGCAAAGTTTGCAAAGTCCAACTTGTTGTCGTATGTGGTATTCAAAGTGAGGTATTGCAGAGTGGCAAATACAACTGTCGAAACACCACCAGGAATTACGTACCGGTACAGTTGGACCTCTACTTACGAATGTCTCTTCATACAAAATTTTCAAGTTACGAAACGCCTCAACTGGAAAATATTGCCTCTAGTTACGAAAGAAATTTCAGGATACGAAAGGTAAAAGTATGGGCTGATACTCGCAGCTCCGGAGTTTCCTGAACGCAACATACTCATAGCTGCTCTGCCATTGGCTAGCCTAGCATCTTCCTGGCATCCCATTGGCTAAGAGGGACCTCTACCGTATGTGTCTATGTGTGCAGATAGACAGGTAAATAGATATATAAGTGATAGATATGTCTATGCAGCGTCCTCGTCATTCGCCCCTCGGGCCATGAGGTGTTCCGATAGTTTTACGTGAATTAGAAAGGAGGAAAAGAAAAAAGGGAGAAAATCGTTTTTTTGTCCACACAAACAAAGCAAGAGATAATAGAAAAGTATGAAAGGGGGATGTGTTTGGTTGATCTCGCCAAAGAATATGACCGTAATGTATCAACAGCCGCCACGTTATTAAATCAGTTCTTTACAAAACGCCAGGCAAAAACCACTTCTGAGAGAGAACATGAACCAAGGAGGGCAAGAAGCGATGAGGACAGCAATTCAAAGGTAAACGACCATCATTTTTATTCCTTACTCTATCCTTTGTTTTTTCACATTATGCACAACTCTGATTTATTGTGCAATAATCTAATTGTAACATGTATTGGTTACATGTTTTCATGCATTTTTATGCTTTATAAAACATTTATGTCTGAATATTGGGGGGCTTGGAACGGATTAGGGCACATTTACATTGAAACCGCGTCTCAAAATCTTCTACTTAAGAAATGTCTTCCAGAACCAATTAATTTCATAAGTAGAGGTACCACTGTATGTGAAATTGTCCTACCTAATCTGTTTGAGCTCTCCAGCTAGGATCTGGAGATAGTAAAGGGCACGGCCTACAGCAAGCACCACCTGAGTGTGGTTGCAAGCAGCCACACTGATGTTCCTGCCCTGTGGCTCCTTCCATTCGCTCACTAACGCTTTGCTGTCCTGAAGCACCAAGCGAACAGAGCCGGACGTGATCTGCAAGTACACAAGAGTTTAAAATATTATTCTGCACAGCACCTGTGGCAAGCGACAGAAGGGGTTAGGGTGATAGAACATGAAGCTGCTTCAAAGAAAACTTCATTGTTTACATTTGGTGGTATGCCAGGATTGCTTCTGCCTGGAAAGATTTATTCTTAATAGCTTTTTCCACAATCTCACAATTAATGTTGTTTTTTCTAATCCTTCTACCCACTTTTTTAAAAAGAAAAACACTCAAGTCTTCATGCAAGAAAGGGAAACTCCTTAAGTATTTTGCACTGAAATCAAAGTTCGGACTTGAGTCTCAAAGGTGCACATGTGAAACGCAAGGCCCGGGGGGCCAGATCTGGCCCACGACATGATTTTGTGTGGCCAGCAAAGGCAAATCATGTGTTTAAAATACATTGAAAAATAGCTAAACTATTTACTGGCTTCTGATTTCAAAACTAGTCATCCATCAATTTGTTGTGTATGCAGTATGTGATAATATAAGGGTATTAGGGATGTTCCGATCAGGTTTTATGACACCAATCATACATGAGTGGGATTGGCCGATACCGATTCCAATCACATGGAATATCTACTATTCTATTCTATTAGGGAGTCCGCTAACCCTGAAATGCGGGAAACTGACTTTTCCGTTTCAAAAAGGGAGGTAACTCTAACCAGAGAAAGAGGGGTAACTCTCGGTCAGCTGCCGCAAAAACATACTCTCTGAACCTAACCTGGTCGGGATCAGGTTTATCTCAATGAACCTCGAGTTTCTCTCTGTCTCCGCCCTCTTTCAGGGCCACACACCCAATTTCATTTCCTCATTCATCAGTGCGCAGTCGAGTTTGGGCATAGTCTAGTTCTGCAGTCTGTCATTTAAAAAAATATCTGAGTGAGTATATAGCTTGGCTCACACCGCAGGTCTGAATGCTCAATTCGGATTTTTTGAAGAAAAAAAAAAAAAAAAAATCAGATTTTTTTTTGTGTAAGTGTTTCGATAGCTTAGCAATTTGCATGGCTTTCTCCCAGTCTTCCCTTTGTTGTAATGCTACCTACAGAAGTGTAGCTTTTTCGCTGCTATGGAGACGGCGATTAGTAACGTATGTTATGTAGACACTGGATGAAATGCAAACTTTTGCCTTCGCATCATGTTTAGCCACGTTAGCTACCCAGCCGCAGCTCATAAGTAGCGGAGGCTTCGTAAAATAGCGTGCCACAACCATTACCCAATACGCAGAGTGGAAAACAGAGAGGTTCAGATTTCTGTAACAAAATACAGACAATCCGAAAAGTTGGCAGCTCTTCTGTTGAATAAATCCATTTCTTCAACTTTAAATTTAAAATATTAGACATTTCGGCATCAGAAAACTGTAGGAAAGAAGGCTTCAAAATAAAAAAAGGGCCGATTTTAGCCAAACAGGGCACATAATCTGGTGTAATGGGCAGATGTCAGGTACACGCACTTTACGTGTGAGCCTGCGTGGATACCAACCTGAATGAGCTGCTGGTGCGCCACGTTGCCGCAGTAAAATGTCTGCTGATTGTCCACAAAGCCCGGAAGTTCTGTCTCCTCAACCTCCTCGCCACTCAGCATTAGCACGCTAAGAGAAAACATACAATTAAGATGTGAAAAGGCATTCAATTGACACTGTATGTATCTGACATGGTCTGGTGCAATCGCTCACCGCGTTTGACCTACGAAAGACAGCACCAGCATGTCATCCGTCTCTCTTCCTGCCTCTGAGCGGAGCGGCCACAAACCTGGAAGGCAATTAAACATTACTAGCTTTATCAACATACTAATGAGAGAAGTACAGACTCCAGCAGGTGTCCCATGAATTTTCAGTTTTTTCCAAGGTTCACATTTTAAGACGAACATTGCAAATCCCTCTCAGAGTGCCATTGATTAGTTAAGTGAATAACTGTCTCATCCTGAGGCAGCAGTCAAGACTTTTAGGGCAAAACTGATCAATAAACATCTGAAACTTTACAAGTGCAAGCAGACCTTAACTGGTCTATGTGGCTCATTTAAGTCACGTCAATGACCTGACAAAGAACCTAATTCCCTGGGACTAACATAAAAGTCTGCTATCATTAACACATGACAGACAAATTGACAAATGGCATGTAAGTAATTGCAGTGTTCCCTCACTATTTTGTGGTTCGGTTATTGCGGATTCACTTGTATTTTCATTTGTGACCATAACTTAATGCATTGCAGTTTTACCTCACTATCTTGGCAAGTTTTCTTTTTATTAGTCGGAACAGTCAAAAAAAAAAAAAAGTAGATTTGATTTTTTTTAGGAGAAATTTGACAAAAAATGACACCATGAAAATTACACAGCTCGCCACCGACAATCAGCTGCTCGGTATTTATTTCACATTTTATTAACTGTAAAAAGTGTTTAGATTGGTGCCAACTGTGTGGGTGTTTCGGGGGAGTGGGTCATAATGGCTTTATAGAGGTTTTAATCCTGTAAAAAATTAGATAAAAAAATAAAAAGGTCAACCTTTTGGGGGGCTTGGAATGTATCATCCACGAAAACTGAGGGGACACTGTACACTACGTAATGTGCTGTACAAGAAAAGACAAAACACCAACACATGATTACATTATAGAGCTGTGAAAAAGCCCAGAGAGTACATCAAGTGGAAATAACCATCACTGAACCAAGGAGGTGGTGCAGCTTTCCCGAGATCCATTTCCGGATAACCTTAAGCAACAATTTGAACACTTCTGACATAACCACTTCATGGTATACATACAATATGTTGGTCCACTAGCATAAAGGCAGCGAGGCAGACACTGCACAAAAGGGACATCTGAAAGACGGCCTCACATAAAAGCTAATAAATAGCGCCCTCAAAGCTAAAAAGAACTAACTGGAAAGCATTACATGATCATTGGTTCAATAAAAGAGGCACAATGGCGTGGTGGCCGGGGGCATTTTTGATAGCATACAAGGATCTTGATTCTTGGTGATGAAACAATGACAGATGTGACCTCTAAATAGGGATGCACAGTATTTTCAGTAGATAAAGTCAATTTTGCCTATGATATAGATTTGGACTCTTGTTATTTGCTTGTTCATGACATAATTGTATTTACCTCAATGTGAACATTTACCTCAGGTTGAACAGTCACGTATTGTCACTGCTTCCCTCCCTGCTTGAAACTACTGGGAGAATGTTAGGCGTTAAGACAGCTATCACATCTGAACACTATCCTACCATGGCTCCTAAAAAGCAAATAATCATCGCCTCCATTGTAGCAAATAAGCTAGTAATACATTTTTAAGATAAGCTAAAAATGGGTTTTTAGATGAGAGGTCAAATGTCATTAACTTATTAGTCACCCAACCTTCATCCAGCACCAATCAGGAAATTAACTATTAAAACAATGGTAAAGCTTGCTGTTTTTTCAAATGGCAATTTTTCTGGTATTTTGATGATACAAAGCCAAGATCCATGACAACAGAGCCATCTGTTAACACTCAGATAACAGAGTTTAGATAGGCACCAGCTGGTGTTTTGGCAAGGGGACCCACAGTGCTGTGCAGCTCCTGCCAGGTAAGGGCAAGATTAAGGCCTCAATAAAGTCAAGGCTTGAGATGGAGGTGACGAAACACACAAACCTTTGATTCCCGGCAGGTCAATGCTGGCATGCTCATGAATCCCAATGCCATTGCGGATGATCCGAAGAGAGCCTTCCTTGAATGCACCTGAGCATGTAACTAGCTGAAGGCAGCAAATGCAAACATAAAATAAACATGAGCTTTGATATGAAAGGCATTGAGATGCTACAAGCAGCAGGAAAACAGTAACAGATAATATAAGTTGGTTATCACTTTTTGTACCTATTCCTCTTATGTCACTGGAGCAGAATCCCTTTATACACATGAAGTAAAGAACTCCTTTTCTCCATCATTGCATCAGAAAGTTGAACATGAACACACAATAGGTAGTAAGATATACCCGAAACCCAGTAACTTCACCACCAGTGGAAATGCAACGTATGCAATTTCAACTTAACCCTAGGTTCACACCGCAGGCAAATACGACCCAGATCAGATTTTTTTGCCCATATGTATCTGATTTTTTTATGACAGTCTGAATGGCTCAGTTCAGATTTTTTCAAATGCGACCTGCATCGCTTTTGTATGTGGTCCTAGATCGGAGACGTATCCGATCTTTTCCAATGCGTTTGCGGTCTGAACGGCCAGGTCGCATATATCCGACATTGACGTCATCCGGAGCCTGCGTAGGCAGAGGGAATGTGCTGGCAGGAGGGGATTGAATCTGCAAAGTTGTTTTGAGTAACACTAATGATTTTACACTTTACTTTAATTTAATCCCACTTAAAACATGAAGCATAAAGTGGATATTTATGGCGATAATTCAGCCACGGCTCAGATCGATTAATGTTGTGATGTGACGTCATCATTAGTGATGTCTCAGTGAAATGAGTTCTTAAAGCGTCGCCTCGTGATTTTCCCCAAATACTGTATTTATTTCTACCTCCTACCTAATCGCTTGACTGTAAATGCCCCGACGCGTTGGACCACATTTACTTCCGCAAACACAACGTCGGGAGTGACGTCGCCTCTTCTGCGCATGCGGGTCACTTTCGTGACGCATGTGTTCATACAGCAAGAAAGACCAAGGTCACATTTAAAATGTAATATGAACGCTTACACAAAAAAAATCAGATTTAAAAAAAAAAATCTGAATTGAGCATTAAGACCTGCGTTGTGAACCTAGCCTAACAACCCACTACACACCTGTAGGTATTTTTTTTTGAGTCATCACGCTTTTTGCACCAACAACAAACATGAATAGTTCTTTAACCCATCAAGGCCTAAAGAGGCTAGTGAAATATCTCTCAAAAACTTAAGGCCGACCAAAGAATCACCCTCTAAAACCTGAAGTTTTCCCGGAAATTCAACACCTACAAAATATTTGATATCTCAGCCACTGTAGCAGATAGACATAATTCCAAAATAATTTGAGATCTTAGACGTGGCTTTCACACAGGCCCGAGGTTATTATTATTTCCTGTTTCAATCAAAAATGTAAAAGTAAAGAAGCACTAAGAAGAGAAAGACTATTTAAAAAAAAACAAAAAATGAGAGGTAATTACCATCCTCTATTCTGTTCCAAAGACGTCAATATTGTCATTATCTATACACATATATCTTAACCATATATCACGTTCAACTATATCACTAAACGTCACTTATTTCAGAGCTCCCGCAATGGTTTGCGTATGCCATTACTGCTCGAAAAAATACCGGGACATCCGCTCCCGGCTCTAGTATTAGAAATGCGGTTATGCGCTCCCGGCCGAAATGTGCCAACGTCACGGTGCATTTACGACAGGGAGCTTTCAGTGGACTTAAGTGAGGTGCAGTGACAGTTTTATGGAATGTGTATTCACAAATTGCAGTCCCTTCAAAGTGTTGGAAAAGCAAGGTCAATTCCTTTGTTTCTGTTGTATACTGAAGACATTTGGTTCAGAAATACAGCTTTTATTTCATGGTCATCATCCATCTAGATGTGTAAACAACTCAAGACAGAGCACCTTTTGTTTGAAAAACCCACTATTCAACTAAGCAAAAGTATTGGAATATGACTGATGCGTGTTTCGAGTTGCTTAGGTGCTGCCTTTTAGTTGTATTGCTCAACTCATTCACTGCCATTGACAAATTTACTTTTCACAGTCCAGCCATTCAATCCCAGGATCTTATTTATATTTTTTTCAAATGGTTTCAAAGGTCAGGGTAAGAGAGGGTCAGAAAATGTCTGGCAGTGAATGAGTTAAAGAGGAAATCAACCCGAACATATTTTTTTCAAGAATATGTTCTGTGCAAGTCCACTAGTTGAAACAAGGCATTCTGATAAATATTGATTTTGTGGAATAAGAGTTTTAATGCACTCCTTTTTAGCCATCTCTGGCCATTTTGTCACTTCTGTCAACTGGAAATGACAATGACAGTTGCTCGGGGCTCAGGTAACGACCAATCACGGCCCACCTGTTTTCTGAAGCTGAGCCGTGATTGGTCGTTAATTGAGCCTACTTGAGCATTTGTGATGTCATTATCAGTCGACAGAAGTGACAAAATGGCCGACCCCTGAGATGGCTAAAAAGTGGTGGATTTTGCTGCTTAACTCATATTCCACAAAAGCAATATGAATCAGAATGCCGTGTTTCAACTAGTGGGCATGCATAGAACATATTGTTGAAAAAAATATGTTTGGTTTGACTTCCCCTTTAAACAATAGGTTGTGCTTATTTGAGGTTTTTTGATTTCATCCGTGAAAACTGCACATACTGTTATGGAAGCGAATTGAAGACCAGAGAGCTGTCTATTGAAGAAAAGCAAACATTTTGAAGCTGAGAGAAGAGTGGGAAATCAATCAGAGCTGCTGCACAAACATAGCCATTACAATAATTCGGAATGTCTAGAAAAAGAAAAACTACTGATGTACTGAGTAACAGATATCGAACAGGTCAGCCAAGGGTATCAACTACAGGGGATGACAGAAAATTAGTGAGAACTGTGAAGAAACACCCAATGACAACAGTCAGTGACATCACTGCCAACCTCCACAGGGCAGGGGTGAAGGTATCACAATCCACTGTTCGAAGAAGACTTCGAGAGAGGAAATTAACAGGCCGTACCACAAGATGCAAGTGACTCATCAGCAAAAAGATGCAGAAGGCCAGATTGGATTTTGCAAAGTACAGAGATGAGCCACAAAACTTTTAGAAAGGTTTTACGAACCGATGAGTCCAAGATAACCCTTACCAAAGTGATGCAGAGGCCAAAGTATGGAGGAAAAAGCTGATCTGTTTACGATCCAAAACACACAAACTCATCTGTGAAGCATGGTGGCGTAATGTCATGGCTTGCACGGACGCTTCTGGAAAGGGCTCACTAGTCTTTATTGATGATGTAACTAACTCATGATGGTAGCAGCAGAATGAATTCTGATGTCTACAAAACCATTTTGTCTGGTTATTTATAAAAAACACATTCAAACTAATTGGGAGAAGCTTCATTATGCAACAAGACAATGACCCAAAACACAATGCCAACACAATAAAAGGACCTCATCAGGGGGGAAAAGTGGAAGGTCTTAAGACTGGCCAGCTCAATAACCGGACCTTAGCGAAACAGAGCATGCAATTCACCTCCTGAAGAGGAGACTGAAGGAAGAAAGCCCCAGAAACAAACAATAACAGAAAGAGGCTGCAGTAAAGGCCTGCATAAGCATTTTAAATGAAGAATGGAACAGTCTGGGGAACTCAATGGGTTGAAGGCTAGATGCAGTTATTGCAAGTAGGGGTTACGCCATCAAATAGTGTGTTATGTAATGTTAGTGACTTTAAATTAATCTAATAATGTCTCTTCCAATACTTTTGCTCACTTGAAAAGTGGAGGCTTCAAACAAAAGGTGTCCTGTTGAGTTAAGACATTTAGATGTAAATACCATTAAACAAATGCTGTACTTCTGAACTTTTGTCTCATAGTCATCATGGAAGTCCAGCCTTTTGAAACCCGTTGGTAATAGTGAATTTTGTTGACACTGGTCCACGCTGTGAGGACCAGCTGGCAGACTTCAGCGAAAGTTGCCCTTGCATGTGGCCAGGTTTTGCATAAGAATTCTCGCTGCTCATCATCCAAGCCTCCCACTTTAAATACACTGATGTAGAGTGGCTTTAAATACGACTTTGCATGCCCTGATTGACAAGCCTTTTCGTCTCAAATATATTGGCTGCATGAATCTTGTTATTCAAAATCTAACAACTAATTTAAAGCTGCAGGGTGCTTCAAAGTGTGGGAAAAGAGGAAGTCAACCCAAACGTTCTTTTTCAAGAATATGTTCTATGCAGGGCCACTAGTTGAAACAAGGCATTCTGATAAATATTGTGTTTGTGGAATAAGAGTTAATCCACCTGTTTTTAGCCATCTCTAGTGGCGGTCATTTTGTGACTTCTGTGGCCTGAAAATGACATCACAGTTGCTCAAGTAATGACCAATCATGGCTCACCTGTTTTCTGAAGCTGAGTCATGATTGGTTGTTATCTGAGCACTGAGCATCTGTGTTATATTCAGTCGACAGAAGTGACACAATTGCTGTCCCCAGAGATGGCTAAAAGCAGGTGGATTTTGCTGTAACTCATATTCCACGAACGCAATATTAAAAAACCGAAACACCATATTGTCTTTTCATGAATACAAATTTGGAGCTTCTGAATGGTCTAAGGGCAAAAATAAAAATAAGGAGTCATTCCGCAGAACCTTTGAAAAAAATTCATTTCAATTCTGCATTCCCTTGCATCTGGGTATTTTCAGCGCTGTATGACATCTTGTACTGGCCTGTCTCAGAGCACTTTTTCGGGCGTTCTGTCTGTTTGAACACAGTGTTAGGCAGGATGGGCAGACATATCTAACTGCTACACACTTAAATAAAAAAATTAAAAACATGGCTGTTAACCATTTTTTTTTCTGTAACTCATTAAAATGTTTGCTCACTTCTTCTACTAACAATTCCAATTCCATTAGTTAAAACTTAATTTTGTGCTTATGGCGCTCTCTTACATTTTCCGTAGTGCAAACCATCTGAGCTACCTAAAATACAAACCTCACATTTAAAGGGGAAGTCAACCCCAATGTCTTTACAATAATATGTTCTATGCAGCCCCACGGGTCTTAACATGGCAGTCTTATTAATATTTTGTTTGTGGAATATGAGTTAAGTAGTAAAATCCACCAGTTTTTGTCCATCTCAGGGGGCGGCCACTTTTGTCACTTGCTGTTGATTGAGAATGACATCACAGTTGCTCAGGGCTTAGGTAACAACCAATCACGGCTCACCTGTTTTCCGAAGATGAGTCATGATTGGCATGCAACACACCCACCAACAGTGTGCGCAATGTTAGAATGAACACTACAGCTGGGTGATATGACAATATACACCGTAAAGACGATAGAAACGTTTTTATCATGTCACTTTTTTCCTATCATGTCTATCGTCATTCGTCGTTTATAGCAAGCATTAAACTATAAGGACAGAAAGCTTGTGTGATGGTCAAAAGCTTTCACTTCACATGCTTGAGTCACTGCTTTCGGACACAAACACAAAACAACGCTAGCATGAAAGTTTCAATATTTTATTTATTTTATAATTTTATTTTACAGTCAGAGACTATATAATGCCATGGTCTGTTCTAAAGTGATAAAGTTCAACCTCAAAACTCAACCCACCAATTTGGAAGCCCAGTATAGTTACACAAAATATCTGATGAATGCAATTTTCTGAAGTATCCTTTAGCACACCTCACTGTGTTATTTTTTTGCTATTAAACCAATTAAAAAGGTCTTCCCACACCATCAATAATTGCATCATAGATCATCAAAATGTGTGAGAGCCTCGACACAATTCAAAATATGAATGATGAATGACAGTGTAATATAGAAATGAGTATTCACCTGGCCTTGTCCTTGCCTCTCCAGATCAACCACACACATATCCACAATAGGCCCCAGATTAGTGAACGTCTCCATGACAGCCACATATGAGCCTTGGTCATTGCTGTCCACATTGAGCTGTTGATCAATCCCAGAGTATTTGTAAGAATTTGCAATTTGTAAGAATAAAGAGAATGAAAAAGAAAAAGCCTTACATGAGAAGACTGAGACATTTGGTATCTTTAAAGGGGACGTCACCCCAAAGATATTTCTTTCAAGAATATGTTCTATGCAAGCCCACTAGTTGGAACAAGGCATTCTGATAAATATAAGTATAATTCTGACATATATAAATATTGCGTTTGTGGAATAAGAGTTAATGCAGTCCTTTTTCTCCATCTCCGGGGGCGGCGATTTTGTCACTTCTGTCGACTGAAATGACATTTAAAACTGCTCTGGGATCAAGTAACGACCAATTACCACTGACTTGTTTTCTGAATCTGAGCCGTGATTGGTTGTTACCTGAGCCCTGAGCAGTTGTGATGTCATTTTCAGTCAATAGAAGTGACAAAATGGCCGCCCCCTGAGATGGCTAAAAAGGGGTGGATTTTGCTGCTTAACTCATATTCCACAAACGCAATACTAATCAAAATTCTGTGTTTCAACTAGTGGGCCTGCTAGGAACATATCCTTGAAAAAAATATGTTTGATTTCCACTTTAAGGAGAATGTGACAGCATTATTTGTTTATTATTTTGGGGTTTTACAACTGTTAAGTGTTCCTTGGAACAAAGGTAACCGGTTGCATACCTTTACCAGTTGGGAGTCACCCAGTCTGGATCCCACAAAGACCACACCATTATCCAAATAGGTCAAACACTCAGCAATGGATGTCTGTCAGTGAAGAGAAATAAAACACATTAACATCTATGTGAATAAGAAATACTGGTACTATTAGAAACCAGGGCTGTATGTAATTCAGTACTGAATTGAGAATGAAGTATAAATGAATTCCATGAAATTCCAAGACATTCATGATGCAAAATTAAAGTGTGTTTAATTTAGTTAACAATTAAGCTTCACATTAAATAAGCCTATTTTGACAACTACACAATATTTCAACTTACTAATCAAGTGTAGTAATTGTTTTAATTAACATCAAAATCTTAGTCGGATCAAACAGATTGTTTAAATTGTAAAAATGTTTCATTTTATTACTTTGAAATTAAGATCATTATTATTATTATTATTAATTATTTAATTATCGGTCTCTTGACCAATAAAATGTATCAGAATATACACGTGGCGGTGTCATAAGCCCGTAGAGGATGTTCTCGAATTCTTGATCTTTGATTGAAACAGTAAAGATTAATCAACTCTGGCCTGTGTGCAAGCCACATGTCTAAGGTCTCAAATTCTTTTGGAATGATGTTTCTGTCTGCTACAGGGGCTGAGATATTAATTATTTTGGAGGTGTTGAACTTCTGGGAAAACTTCAGGTTTACAAGGGTAATTCCAAAGACGACCTTAGGTTTTGGGGAGCTGTTGAGCCAGGCGCTTTAGGCTTTAATGGGTTAAGTGCAGAATGCACTGTCGAGTGAAATATTTCTCTTAAATGACAAGGCAGAGATGCTGCTGCCTGTTGGTTGAGCAGACTGGACCCAACAATAAAGCCAACAATTTAAAAAGCAATCTGTCTCTAGCTCGGCAGTAGCGCTTCCCTTGATGGCTTCTAGCTCCAGCACCTCTCAGAGGACAAGCAAAACAGCATTTACTAGACTATGTCGTTGGCAGATCATGACAACGGTGTTGCAAGCCAGACCTGTCTGCCTTTCACACGAGATTTGGCTTTAAGGTTGATATTGACGTGCAGCCATTGCTTAAATCACTTTAAAATTGATAAGTGACACCCGGCAAGCTGCAAAGAGAGAATGATTTGTCACATCCTCTGTACAAGTGTGGAAAGATCTATTAGGTTTTGTCAAGGCTATAAAACACGAAAAACGCTATAGTAGCCCTGAGAGGATGGAAAAGCTGGAGAAAAACCAACAAGGTAGAGAAATGGTGGCCATGCAACTTAAAAGGGATGGGAAAAAATGAGGCAGGTTGGCTAACATAGTGAAGTTGGACATCGACAAAATAAGAGATACTATGACCACCGCTATAGCATGGTTCACCTTTCCCGCCACCCACCAAATCGCAGATTTTTACACTGTTTTTGTACTAGGTTTTTACATTACTGTATGACGTACATGCAACATGACGCAACGTGCCAGAGAGCACACAGGTCTACTAGAAGGCATTCCACATAACAGAAGAACAGCAAGAGGAAGAGGAGAGAAGGTCCCCAACTAAACTCCACTTAGTTTGAACAACAGCAGAGAACATATGGTCACTGTGCTGTGAAAAAAACATGTCCAATTTTGGAAATGTTTTAGTTTTCACGTTAATGGGATGTCTGTAATGCGGGAAGACCACTCACGAAAAAATGAGAACATTTTTTAATAAGTGTGACGATATGCCTGCGAGTAATGTTGCATCCCGTTTGAATATGTTGCAGCTTCGTGTGTTTAAGCATCAAGTGTAACTGTTTGAAGGTTGATATTTACCGCAACATCAATGCTAATTTCCAATAGCCTACAATATCTATGGCATTTTGTATTATTATAAGGTTGCATTAAGACAGCTAGATAATGAACATTTTGGTATTTAAATACACAATGTTTCATTCTCCCCGTGCCTGCATGGATTTCCTCCGGGTACTCCGGTTTCCTCCCACATTCCACAAAAGATGAACGGTAGGTTAATTGAACACTCTCAATTGTCCCTAGGTATGATTGTGAGTGTGAATGTCTGCGTGTGCCCTGCGATTGGCTGGCAACCAATTCAGGGTGTACGCTGCCTATTGCCCAAAGACAGCTAGGATACGCTTCCAGCACCCGCTCGACCCTCGTGAGGATAAGCGGTTTGGATAATAGACAGATGGATGCTTCATTCTCTTTTGTTATTATGTGACAGTTTTAAAGTAAACTTTAAGTGGGAGTGACAAATAAACAGTTTAAAGCAAACACGCTTAGCTTTGTATTTGGGAAACTATGTGAGCAAGAGTCTTATTTCCGTTTGCGTAAAGTGATGTTATTATCTGGCAGTCTCCCAAATCTTGACAGTAAGCATTAGAATAGCTGTTAAGGGATACTTTTAAAAGTGTGCTTTATCAAGTTTAAATGTGCCGGGATTGGGAACCCTTGTGCCCATTGATAAGTGGGAGTTCACTGCAACAATAAAGTAGAGCACCTCTCCTAACAACTCCACATGCAGGTCTTTGAGGGCAACTGTTCCATCCATTAGGTCCTCTTTCTCCAGCAGCAACATGAAAAGGCGCCCTTCCATGTCTCCCAGCAGGTAGCGTGATCCATTAGGGTCCACTCGGTTGTGGCAGACTATAGTGCTTTGCTGCAGTCAAACACAAATATGTCATGTCAATAAAGCTACAGGCAAGGTGGATCTGGCACAGTAACAGAAAGGTCAAACTTTTGTGAAGAGCTGAAATAATGGGGACCACTGCGTATCGGTAAGAGGAAGAATTGAATTCAGTGGGAAACGAGGGGTTGAACCAAACCTTTAGTTGATGAATGAATGAATGAATGAATGAATGAATAACTCTATAATACTGTATAGTGCACCTTCCACAGGGATAGCTGCACAGCAAACTTTACAGTGGCTCCCTACAACATATTTTCTTAGTTTTGTCATAAAATTCAATCCCAGGAGGCAGGAACTGAACTGAAATTTTATAGGCAATACTACAGAAAATAAGGGAAAAAACAATTTGTGGTTCCGGCCACATGTAGTAAGAGTTGTAAAATGTTTTGTCGGGGGGGTTGTTTGTTTTTTTTAAACACTTTTGCTGGTCTCTGCTATGATGAGGACAAACAAGATTTGAAAAAAAAACTTATGATAACACACTATCATCCAGCTCAAAACTTTGCTTATTAGTTAAAAGCTATGCATCAACAAATGTCATCTACTCTGCACGTTGATTTCTAACAATCCTTCATTCACTGACATATTAGTCGTACTCCCTTCAATGGATTGCAACTCATTGAAGCTACTCTCATCACATTGGCTGACAGGTTGACCACCTTAATTCCCTTGAAGCCCCAACAACCACGGTATACCATCTATCAGTGAATTAATATACCATGGCAATTCTAGTGTTTTCCAAGATGCACAGAAAATCCCTTTTGCATACAACACAAGCATATCAGATCATTTAACTGTTTATACAATTACCTTGATAGTGGGAGGTGCAATGGCCAAATATTTGTCTCCGTTGTGGTAGGAAATTGACTCCTGCCCTATGATTATAGCACCACCAAAAGGCTCCGGCACTAAAATGCAAGCACAGCAAAGTTATACAGGACATGTAGCCAACCACAAACAGTCACTATTACAGCCATTTTTGAAAGATTGCTTTGTAAAACTCTCAAATATGACTAAGTGAGTATCCAAATGTACAATATTTGAATAGAACTACGAAAGGCCTTTCCACACTGCACATAATGCTGTCAACCAGCCCATTATTGTGTATGTGCTGCCGTGTATTTTCGTTTTGTTTTTGTTTTTTTAATTCAGCAGCAGGCATTGTTTCAAGATTTCGGCTCACCCAGTATGAGCGATGGTGCAGGAATGATTACAAAGTCAAAATAGCAAAAAATGTTGTTCTACAGTAAACACAGCAAAGAAAAGAAAGATGAAAGTGAGCTACCAGTAACAAAAATTAATGCCAGTAACAAAAATTAGTGCAGTGTCCCAGGGTCCTGAACTCTGGGACACTGCACTAATTTTTGTCCCAGGGTCCTGAACTCTGGGACACAAAACATGAACGGAACGTGATGTGATAAAAATGGTACGAAGATGGAGGGACAGCTACACTTCGCTGACTACCAGGTTGGTTGAAAGTTGTAGAAATCTCTGATTTTTAACAACAGAAATGTTAAATTAAAATAAAATAGAGCATAGCCACACATTTTTTATTTGCATCACCAGTCCTCCTTGTCCTTATTATAAAGACAGGCTTTCCGTTGTAATTGAAAAATATATACCCCAAATTCGAGAACATGCATTTGCATTTTCTTTGTTTATAAAAAAAATGAATAATGGAAAATCGGGGGGAGCATTATGCAGAAGAATGTGAAATTACAAAAAATTGTCACATTGTATAGACATTTAGCACTCCCTAGGGGTTGTGAAAAAGGTGTCCCGGTACTTTTATTCCAATATGATTTTAAAACCCAGATGAAGACACATTTCTATTCTCTGGCTTTTGATCCGACCTGAGACCTGAAATTTTGGCTCTTATCCGGTTTCTATTGTAGGCCTATATAGTGTTTTATGTTAATGTATTGATTCCACTTGTTGTATTATGGCGATTTTCTACTTTGGGGGAATGTTATTCTCAAAACATTAGGGTGTGAAAGGGCACATCAGCCCTGCGTCCTACCTCGTGAAAATCAAGTGCAGTGTGTAAACACCTTTACTGATTGTACTGGTCGGTTCTATATTAAAAACTCTCCAAGAACCTGGTATGACCATGGATGCTTCAGCCTCAACATTCTCCTGTTTCCAGGGGCCCTTGTTGAACTCCTTTTCCCTCAGAGAGACCTCGTAGGTCTTAACATGGCGCCCTTGGGGGTCCTACAGTATATCACAGACCAATAGAAGACAGACGTTAAGAAACATCTTCAGACTAGACAACGTCAATCAAATTTTATGTTTTAACTTAGATTAAGATTTTAACAACTGCTACTGAAAAAACATCATTTGGTTGACAACCACCATCATTTCATTATTTTCCTATTTGATCCTCAATCTTTAGCCGAAGTAGTTGAGTGAAAATGATTGCAAAATACGCGAAATGCATGCACTGCAAAAAAGTGATAGGTTTGATTTTTGTTTTAGATATTTGAAATCAAAATGGCATACATTGTTTGTATACCAATGGCTCATTTCTAAACATACCTGATAGATGAGGCACACAGTTGGAGCCTGGCAGCCATACAGGAAGTGTACATCAATAACTTGCAGCTCCTCCAGTCTGATGTTGAACGCCTTAAGCTCACGATTGTCTCGATCCAAAGGGATCACTTTGAATAAGCCATCATACAGCCGCAGGCCAATCATACGGCATTCTGGGTCAACAATTCCAATAATGCCGGTCTCTGAGGGTCGCCCAATGCGATCCTGCAATCAAAAAAGTCCATTTGCAGGGGGTTATGTGAGCAGAACACATTTGAAGTATTACCAGAAGAATACGAATATAATTTGTAATTTTATTTTACAAGGTGACACTATTAGTTTGACTACGAAGCTGAGTGTCTCTAAAGCCATACAGTTTCGAATAGAAACTGAATTTGGAGGAAAATTATGACTAAAATTGTACAACTTCAACTTTGAACCACGATCATGTCACACCAAAATCTCAGGTCATTGAGGCAAACGATTAATTCCTGGATAATAAACATAATATCTTGGTGCCAGGAAAGGAGACGCGTGTTGTAAAATACTTTAGTGTACTTCACTTAGAAAGAAGAGGAAGTAAATTGGAAGTATGGCACCCAAAACAAATCTTTTTTCCATGGGGGAATTATGTCAACAAGCACCACATAACTCATTATTTTATTTATTTCAATTGTCTGTGACCAGCAGCGTTTCACAATGCAACCGCTGGTTGCTATAGAAATCAGACAGCGCTGTGCCAGTGCAACGTGTGTAAGTAGTCAAATTGACCGGCACGCCATAGTTTAAGAATACCGATCATGCATGAGTGACATTGGCCGATACCGACTCCGATCGCATGGAATATATGTATATTTTTCCATTTATTTATGGTGACCGCTATTATGCAATATCTGGAAAAAAAACAGCCGTATTACTGCCGTAATTTTGACAAAAATCTACATACAGGGTGTCCATAAAGTCTCTTCACCATTTAAAAAATGTATTAAAAATGCAATTGATTAGATATTTTATTTATTCAGATTTGTTCTATTGTATTCAGTGTTTATTAAAGTTTATCAGACTGCATTTGTGAGTTTCAGGGATCCTGTTTGTCAAAGAGGTGATGTTGAATGAACCCCTACAAAATGGCAACGCCTCAAGAGAAGGCGCAATGTGTCTCATGGTTTATTGAAACAAAATCGGATAAGCAGACTCAGCGAAACTACAGAACTAAGTATGGCAGAGATCCACCATCACGTCCGTCAATTCGTGCATGGCACAAGAAATTTATGGAGACAGGGACAGTGTTAGATAAAGGAAGGAGTGGGCGACCAAGAAGATCTAATGAAAACATCGATCGTGTAAGACAATCCTTTTCTCGTTCTCCCACAAAGTCCATCCGTACTGCTGCCACACAGTTACAGCTACCGCGTTCAACAGTGCACAAGGTCCTACACAAGAACTTGCGCTTGTACGCTTACAAAGTGCAACTCTTACAGGCACTCGAGCCAAATGATAAACCAAGACGAAAAGAGTTTGCAGTTAACATACCGGAACAAATTTCTGAGGATGAAACATTCCTCAGACGAGTTTGTTTTAGTGATGAGGCAACCTTTCATGTTTCAGGGTGCACGAAGCACATCAAGACGGTACTCGATTTCTTGCCATGTTCGCTGTAGCATAGCCTCATCAATTGTGGCAATGGCATCAGTAATCCTTTGCTTAAGGTCAGTAATGTCCCTTATCTTTGTTCGATACACGATATCTTTAACATAGCCCCATAGAAAGAAGTCCAGGGGAGTGATATCTGGCCAAGGAATTGGCCCATCCCTTCCAATCCATCGGTCTGGAAATGTTTGATTGAGGAACCCACGAACATGCAGCCCCCAATGTGGTGGTGCACCATCTTGCTGAAAAATGATGGTTGGTTGAAGGTCATTCAGTTGTGGTGCCACATATTCAGTTAAAAGGTCAAGGTAAACATTTGCACACCACAAATTCACCTTTGGGCTATTACGCTCAATTTCTCTAGTCACGTGGGGGTGTTCTGATCCACAGATTCTTACATTGTGTTTGATCAGTTTCCCTGAAACATGAAAGGTTGCCTCATCACTAAAACAAACTCGTCTGAGGAATGTTTCATCCTCAGAAATTCGTTCCGGTATTTTAACTGCAAACTCTTTTCGTCTTGGTTTATCATTTGGCTCGAGTGCATCTAAAAGTTGCACTTTGTAAGCGTACAATCGCAAGTTCTTGTGTAGGACCTTGTGCACTGTTGAACGCGGTAGCTGTAACTGTGTGGCAGCAGTACGGATGGACTTTGTGGGAGAACGAGAAAAGGATTGTCTTACACGATCGATGTTTTCATTAGATGTTCTTGGTCGCCCACTCCTTCCTTTATCTAACACTGTTCCTGTCTCCATAAATTTCATGTGCCATGCACGAATCGACGGACGTGATGGTGGATCTCTTCCATACTTAGTTCTGTAGTTTCGCTGAGTCTGCCTATCCGATTTTGATTCAATAAACCATAGCCATTTTGTAGGGGTTCATTCAACATCAACTCTTCGACAAACAGGATCCCTGAAACACACAAATGCAGTCTGATAAAAAAAAAAACTTGAATAAACACTGAATACAATAGAACAAATCTGAATAAAATATCTAATCAATTGCATTTTTAAAATGGTCAAGGGGCTTTATGGACACCCTGTATATTTTCAAAAGCATGAAGCAACACAAAAACGTTGCTGGCACAATACAACAATTACTCAGTCACAAAGGTAACTGAACAACTTAAATTTACCAGCTTTTAGTAACAGTTTTTAACGGATCAAAATAATCAGCAGTCTCAAAAAGACTTAATTCTGCAAAAAGTCAAATAAATAAGATGCCACCTAAACATTGCATGATTCCAAATATAATCAAAGTAGAAAAAATAGTCACATGCAAGCTTCACTTGAACAAACTGTTCAACAAGTTCCTAAATTGAAACGACTCAGGAACTTTATTGTCTTGTGCATAGACAAACTATCTGCATTTGTCAACGAGAAAAAAGTCACTGTTAATCTTTTAATCTCCCTGTGGCAATAATGCCACTGATACGGCTCTGTGTCCGCCTTGACTTTATTCAATGCAGTGAGCCTCCTAAACTCACCATAGTTTCCCAATTGCTTGTTCTTCAAATGAGGGATTAAGTTGGTTGTATTTAAACTTTCGGCCATGCTCCCCTCGCGAGGTACCTTTTCATGCCATATACAGTATTACAAGACGCAAACTCCACACACACAGCAGACAATGCTATGTTCACACCAACTGCGGTGGTCGGAATATTCGATCAAAGCCTTTTATTGCCGATCAAAACATCCTATCACCCGCAGCTCATGCTTTGCAGCCTTGTGTTGCGTCCCTCCCCTCTGCTCGCAGCGGAGGCGCGGCTGCGTTAGGGAGCCTTTCTGGCGGAGCGTTTCAATTGGAGTCAGTGTAGCTCGCGCGGGCGCGGTTGCGTGCAGGGCGGCGCGAGTGATGCTTTGGAAGGAGGGACGTCGTCGCGTATTAAACAAATGAACTTTTTTGCAATTTCGTTTCGCGGTAGCCAAGTATGAGCTGCAGGTGATCGGATGTTTTGATCTGCAATAAAAGGCTTTGATCCAATATTCCGGTCACGTCATTTTTCACAAAAAACGGCCGATTATGATCGGTGCCCGATCGATTGGGGCATCCCTACCCATAACTACTTTTATATTGTTTAATATTATAAAATTGGGCGGCACGGTGGTCGACTGGTTAGCACGTCCGCCTCACAGTTCAGAGGTCGTGGGTTCGATCCCGGCTACGGCCTCCCTGTGTGGAATTTGCATGTTCTCCCCGTGCCTGCGTGGGTTTTCTCCGGGTACTCCGGTTTCCTTCCACATTCCAAAAACATGCATGGTAAGTTGATTGGACTCTCTAAATTGCCCCTAGGTGTGATTGCGAGTGCGGATATTTGTCTCTGTGTGCCCTGCGATTGGCTGGCGACCAATTCAGGGTGTCCCCCACCTACTGCCCAAAGACAGCTGGGATAGGCTCCAGCACGCCCCGCGACCCTTGTGAGGATAAGTGGAATCGATAATGGATGGATGGATTATAAAATTGCACCATGGAAATGAAACACATACAGAATTAGGAAAAGTCAAACGGCTTGAAGCATCGTACATCTATATATACATAACACAATCATCTATATACACACATAACACAATAACATATCAAAGTTTGAAAGCAGTCAAAATGACTGCTCTCGTACTCCGTGTGTTAAAGTTCTGTGAGATTACATGTTGTTATCCATGTGTTTAAATCAAGACAAGCTTTTCTTTTTTTTATTATTGATCACCCACCTGGACATTCCCATGGGCACGAGTGATGATGTCAATGCTTTCGCCGTTCTGTTTGTATTCAAGGATGCAGGCGTTGTACTTCGAAGTGAGAATAAATAGCAGATCCTTGTTCTCACCCTACAGAGCATAAGTAAGTGATCAACCAAAAACTAGTCTGGGACTTTGCAATTAAAGTTTAATTACATAAAACTGTTCCAACATTGAAAAACATGTTTAGTCTTCGCCCTTTGAATCCCTCCACTGATTTGCGTGAACATTTTCACACAATTGCAAAGCATGCATCTGATATCTAAATATTACAAATGGCATCTTAACACAATTGATGTGTCCACTGTGTATGGATACTTGACTGCCAAGTAATGTGTTTTGACAATCACACAAATTACTGCAGTCCACAGTCAAAAGAGGTGAACAAAATCTGTACCTTGGGCCTAAACAGCTCCATGACAGCAATCTTGCCATACATGCCCACTTCCTTGACAGGTCGGAGTCCTTCAGCTGTGACAACATAGATTTCCAATCTTGTGTTTTTTGCTATTAGCAAATTGAGGTCCTCTGCAGAGGTGAAGTGACCTGTAAAATCATCAAGACATAACATGCTGTTTACACTCTTGTTTTTGTTTATATCAGCAGAAAAAGGCAAGACTGAAAAAGTTTATTTTGACAATAGATCAGTTTGCATTTCAGGATTAGTATGGGCCATTATTTAGTTGCTAATTGTAAAATGAAATCGTAACAGTAATATTTAATAAATTGATCATGCTACCAACACCAGTTAACTCAAAACAAATATGAAAAAAAAACGTATTGCCAAAATCGTGAGAAATGTGATGCTTTTCCTTTTGGGGCAGCTCTTGGCAATGTTGGCTGGACAAAATTACTTCTACTTTGACTGCTACTGTTGATATTTGCAGATCATGCAATCAAATGAGATTACAAATTACAAATTAAATCAAAATTTACTTGCAGTTGGCACATTTTATACAGTGAAAGTGTGCCAATGAAATGGTTATTCCATCTGACGATAGCAAGGCCGCACCGTTAAATTATTACTCGGCTACAAACAGCATATTTTCAAAGAAGGCTAAAAGTAGCTGTGAAGCAAAATAGTAATTGCTAGGTTTATGAACTTCATCTAGTGAGGATCATTTACATGCAAATAGGATTACTTTAAAATACAAGCACCGCAACCAACAGCTTCCCCCGATCGCATGTAAGCTACCAAACAAAGCAAATACATTGTACGCTGAGTGTGAAACGTATAGCCAAGACAGAACTGGCAGATAAACAGTTCTTAGCCCAACCAGAGCTATCGGCTACTACAGGCCCGTGAGGAGCTTTGGACGTGCAGCGCGGGAGTTCAGCTAGCATGCAAGCATAGTTCTGAAATAAACAGCAACATGGAACATTTACCTGTGATGCAAGCGTTGACCGCCGTGGGCTTTTGAGCTGTAACCACGTAGTTATACGACATCTTGACAACAGTGGCAGATAAACACCCAAAAGTGTTATATCGCTCACGCAAGTGACAAAATCATTGAACTACAACTCCCGGAAGTAGTTAGTTACCAGAGCCGTGAGTCCGTCAAGCGTTTGCCAGCTAACAACAACTACAGCCTAGAGCGCCCTCTTTGTCACGGAGGCTACATGGAGGAAATGAGAAAGCCCTGCAAAATAAAGTGTCCTTCAAAAGAACAGCAAGGTCAATTCCTTTGTTTCTGTTGTGTACTGAAGGCATTTGGGTTTCAGATCGAAAGGGGAATATCAGACAAATGTTCAGAATTCCAGCTTTTATTTCGTGATGTTTACATCTAGATGTAACTGAGGACAGAGCACCTTTTGTTGGAAGCCTCCACTTTTCAAGTGAGCAAAATTATTGGAACATACATGAGCAGCACATCTGGCTAAAGCCAAACTGTGACATGTTTTTACTTTTTACTTTCTGGACCTGGATTTGACACCACTGTTTGTTGTGTTGGCAGTCACCTTGTTGAATGATGAAGCGTCTCACAATTAGTTGGGATGCATTTTTGTGTAAATTGATGGACAAAGTGGTTTTGTAAACATTAGAGTCCATTCTACTGTGACCATCAAACAATTTTGGGGCGATTTTTTTTCCCCCAAAAAATATAAACATTTCAAATACATTTTCCACGAAAGACGGCAAGGACACTGGGTCTAGATTGAAATATGAGAAGGCCTAATCTTTTTTGCTGATTTGGAATGATTTGCAGGGCAAAAAAATTTGATTGAGTTGAACTCTTGCACTTAATGTTGGTTTCTTGTTCGGTAATTGCGTGCAGTCTTGAATGGTAATTTTTATGCTAGAGAGTCCTTTTCACTAGAAAAAAAGAAATACAGCATTTGGTTATTTTGTTGTTTGCTTTAACTGCTTTGTTTTTGGGTCATGACAGTGGACCATTAGATGCATCGCAAAATTTATAATCAAAAGGAAAAGGCGTAGAGCACGTGTTTTGCACCTATGTACATAATTTTTCCATATTTAAAATAGCATTATTGTAATACAGCTATTTGTCCATCCCTAAACTAGGGGTATGAAAAATTGGGAGACTAATAGCACCTCGAGACCTATAAGCCATACAATAAAATTTACAGGAAGCTATATGAGTATTTGAATGTACAATTTTGGCCCATTTTTTTCAAAATTGCAGGGGTCATACTTTTGCACCTCGTACTAGAGATTTTATCCGATTGACTTCTAAATTGATTTGTACCATATCAAGACCCGGAACATCAAAGAGGATAAAAATCTTGTGTTTTCGTTATATGATGTGCTGCTGACGGCTGACCTGTTTTCTGAAGCAGAGCCGTGATTGGTCGTTACCTTAGCACTGAGCAGTTGTGATGTCATTTTCAGTCGACAGAAGTGACAAAATGGCCAGCCCCTGCCGTGTTTCAACTATTGGGCCTGCTGGGAACATATTCTTGAAAAAAATATGTTTGGTTGATTTCCGCTTTAATGACTCCCCTGTACATGCAGCCAAAAAAAACTAAACTTCACATCTAGATAGGTTGTCATGTCTTGAAGATATCGGTATAAAATTCATTGGTTTACATACTGCCCATCTAGTGGTGACAATAACTTACATTGTTTACATTTTAATGAACTGCGCAGCATACGTTGGCCAGATAAATTGCAGCCATCTATGCAAATTAATAAAAGACGGAAATTGCTAAGATTGATTATGTGAATTTTTTTTTTGTGTGCTTAAGATGTCATTGTGCCAGTGCGTGATCAAAGTGATATATATTATTTCATTTTTACTTTCCTTTGTGTCCATTAATCTGTACTTTTTACTTTTACTAACGTAAAGAAATTTAATCAATATTTCTACTTTTACCAGATGTTGTTTTGTTTTTATTTTTTCACAAGTCTGTCTGTTCAAGACGTGTGAGTACTTTTATACCGCCTCTGCCACACATACCACAATCTTTAAAATGTGTTGCCTGAGGTGCTTGCCTTTCGTGGGGGGGACATGAAATATACAAGGTGGATGAAAAATTCAACTCCACAGCGGAACGCTGTCATAATTTCCTACTTTACGGCAGAATGTATATTTGCGACGTCAGAGTATACCTTAGAACTCGGTGCCGTCACCGGTATATAGCGTACAAGATTGTGCAGAGGAAACAAGGTGGGAGAGGAGTGTCTTTTAAGATCCACCCACGCACATAGAGGCAAGACACAATCAGCTCTTTCTTTTTTGTTTGTGTGTGTGCGTTTTTCTTCCGGGGTATTCGTAGTGAACAAGAAGTGAAGTAACATTTCACGGTATGCCTTATGTGGAATGTGTTTGGTGACTGATATTCGTGAACGTTGCTTAACGCCGAAACACTGTGGAAAACATGTAAGGGTTTATGATAACTCGTGAAAAATACTTTCTTTATTTCAATACAAGCAAGCTGTAACCTCGCTTTGTACGTGAAACGAGCTGTCAATTTGAGATGGACTGAAAACATTGGTTGCTATGGGCAACGGCCTAAGGAACGTAAACAAATCGCAGAACCGCAAATGCTGTAACAGAAAATAGGAATCTGTAGATGAGGCGATACTCCTTTGGTAAAATTATCTTTATGACTTTTCTAAGTTGCAATTAAGCGTCAGATCTTCCCAACAAGACTTAGTACATCCATCCATCCATCCATCCATCCATCCATCCATCCATCCATCCATCCATCCATCCATCCATCCATTAATTCATTCATTCATATTTCATTTTATTGGCTATTAGTGTTTCTCTTACTCTGAAGCAGATTAAGAAAAAACACCTACCAGTGATCAAAATATGTTAATAACTGTATAGTAGTAGCTACAAATATGATTCGAATCAGGACATATCATGGAATACAAAACGATAATAATAATAAAATAATAATAATAATAATAATAATAATCTCATTGTGTGCCTTGCATGCTTGTTTAAGAAGAAGAAACAATAAAGTCAGAGCCAAATCTATCTCTCACTGTTCATTTGTCTGATCTCTCGCAGAACCATTAACCATTCCTTGGACAGCAAACAGGTGAAATTTATATTTAAATCAATGACTGTTTAATGAACACTGACAGTCACAGTCGACACTAATTTCTATAACTGTTATTTTCCAGTTTGCCTTGAATGATGGAGTCTTCTGACGAGAGGTCAGAAAATATTTTTGACATCAAAATAACTATCAGTCGTGCAACTAACATGGTGAGTAAAGACAGCTTCACGTTGTCTTCAGCTCCTGCTTCCCATAAACAGTTAGCTGAAAGGCCATTATTTATCCAATTATTCATTTATTTTTGTTATTATTTTTTAGATTTGTTTGATCACTTTTTTGCCAACAGACTACTGGCTATAGTTTTATGCTTAGTGTTAGCACCATGCAGTTCAGGAAAATATTGTTAACATTTTTGACAATAATGTTAATTCTGTTATTGATTTGGCACTTCCTCCCCTAATTCAAAGTGTACTTCTTTCTGTAAGCATGGGAAAAAGGCAGGAAATATCCAAAGTTTTCTTCGGATGGAGATCAATGGTACGATGTTGGCAGAGTCTGAAAAGCGTACGGTTGATCCTGCGGCCCAGTACATTGAGTATGACTTCACCCACAGTTTTCCCTGCTGCAATGGAGTTCTGGCTCTCAGTGACATACCCCATAAACCAGTCGTAGGTACTGTATCTTAGCTGTCCTTTTTTAAAAAAAAATCTTTTTTTTTTTTATGAACGAGTGGTTGAGGCACTTAGCTCAAATAATTCTGTTCTGTCGAACTATTGCTGAAAACCTTTTATACTCTGCTTTGAAAATACTGGAGCTGTGATTTATGACTTTAGCAAGTCATTTATTTTTGCTGTAGGCTGAAAACATTTGGATTTGACGTCAAAAGATGACACAAGAAATCACCAGTTTAGCTTTTATTTACAGATATTTACATCTGGATGTGACACAATTTCGATGATAATTTTATTTGTAATGGGAGACCACATTTTTTAGATAAAGGTATTGGAACAGATAGACTTAAGATTGGATGAAAAGACATAGTTGTAAATCTTTTTTCCAGCTATAACAGCATGAAGCCTGTGGCCCATTGACATAAAACTTTTGCAATTTGTTGCTTTTCTGTGCTTTCACTGAATCCTCTTTCACTTGTTTTAAGGAATTGCTCCCTTCAGCCTAAAAAAAAGAACTCAGTAGGTTTTAAATCTAGAGCTTAATTTGTCCAGTCCAAAACCTTTCACTTCATGCTCCTGGGGAAATGGTGAATGGGCTTTCACTCGAATAGTGCTTTTCTACCATAGGTAATCAAAGCGCTTCAACACTGTTTCCTCGTTCACATACTGATAACGCAGGAAGAACTGGGGATTCAGTATTTTGCTTAAGGACACTTTGACCACTTTGGGAAAGGTTCATCTTTGTTTCGTAGGGTGGGTGGGTTCAAACAACTGCTGTTATCTTAGAAGGTTTAACTATCGTGAAATAAAATCTGAAATGTCCTCTTCATCATGTGATGACAAACCCAAATGTTTTAAGTCTACAGCAACAAAAAAAGGGAAAATGGAACTCTACTTACTCTTACTACTGGAATGGATGGAACACTTACTATTATCTCTATTCCCATTAAGGTCATTTTTGCAGCAAGAACCCTTCAGATTTGATTGTAAACAAAATAGTTCATATCTCATTCCGTTAATGTGGATCATTTTGCTGTTGTTAGTAACGCTGATAGAGGTTGTTCCTGAGAAGAAAAAAGTGGAGGCAAAGTCAATAGTCCTGGCCCAGGCAGTGATTGACCTGCTGCCTTTGCTGCAAGGTAAATGTATACTTTTTTTTTTAGATTTTACTGATGCTTTGTTATATTGATTTATGAACAAGAAGACAGCCAACCAAAGATGTCTCAGTATGACCTTTTGACCTTTTACTTGAAGTGTCATTAGGAGATGTTGTACGACTTTCTGAGCTACTTAAATGAAGGATGGTTTATCACCAAGAAATACAAATGTTGACAGATAAGAGTCTCTTGATGCCTGGCGAATCCTAGACTGTTTACAATTTTTAAAAATTACTTTCTACCAACAGGTCAATGCAGTTTCTCATCCACAGTAGCACTGCACGCAACGAGCGCCGTCCCAGAGAAGGGATCCATCCCGCCCCTCATTACCAAGGCCAGTTAGCTTTGCTAAGAACTTCACTGAATCATACTGAACGATGTTTCATTAATTTTGCCACACACATGCAGCTAAATAATGCAACCAAAGTCATGGAACATATGTGTGTAATTGAAGGCAAATTGTTTCATCCATCCATCCACTCTCGTGCCACATATACTTACTATACCGTGGATGTGCTGAAGCCTACCCCACCTGATTTTGGGAGAGAGGCGTGGTACACCTGGAACTGGTTGCGAGCCAATCACAAGCAATTATTTAATGACTGAAACAAGTCGGTGCACAAGCCTGCATTGAGTTTGACCGAATGCTCGGATATCTTAACTTCTGATAAGCGACACGTACTTGATAGCTCAAGGAGGCGGGTTGGGTGGCAGCTGTATTTGTGTTTGCAATTTGGCCATCAAGGGAAATGGGGCATGATTCTTCTAAAATTACAAAATTATTAACCAACACTGACTTCAGTTATTGTTTCCTTGCAGTAACAGATGGTCATTTTAGCAATTAGTGTTTAAAGCTATTAATTGCCAATTCCCCACTAAGTGAAGACATGCTTTTGTTAATTAGACATAAGCCAATGCCGTATTCAGACACAGTGTTTTCTTTGTACTTAATACACATGTACACACTTGTACACATCGAGGTGCCTTCTGTTACATACCCTGATAAGATTTATTTGAAATTACTCTTGTTTCTTTAGTCATCAACTTTCGTTTTCACAATGTCATACCACACTACAGCCTGCTTGGAGTCAATGGAACTTAGTGAAACACAAATTATTGCAAGGAACACATCACACTCACACATATGTTTGTGTTTGTTTAAATTCATTCCCATCGAGCTATCAACTATTATCTTTAGATATGGACTCAAGGTAAAATGTCCTCCTTAGTTTTGGAAGGAAATCACATTTCCTGTTTTTACATTCTAGTGTTGTTCTCAGACAATAATGCAGAACATTTTACCCATGCAGCACCCGATTTTGGACGTTTGTGTCAGTGCATCAGCTCCATTATTGACGGAGGAACAACTTGCAACTTCCAACCTGATGAAGGTGTCTTTGGAGACGGCCTATTCGCTCCCTGACACATTTAATCAAGGTTTTGGGCCAAACGCCCCTCCATACATTTGCACTGCTATAATGGAGGTCCCGTGTACCGCAGAGGTGAGTCTAACCTTTTTCCTTTTTGTAGCCTCTTATCTTGCACTACATAATAGCCTGTTATGAACTAGATTGGCGCTTACCTGTGTGCAGACCTTCACCAAGGCTCAACAATTAACAAAAGCTAAAAATAGAATGTGGATCTCGTGTCTTGTGTCTGTTTGACTAACGCTTTGGTAGGTGGCAGGCTACTTCATGTTCATAGAGGACGATTAAAGACTTTCAGATCTGGAAACTGTGAATGGTTTTCTTTCACGGTATAATAAATAAAAAATAAATAATTCATTGCGATATCTGTGCCTACATTTCACAGGTAGTTCCTTGGCTTATGTTAAAGTTAAAGTTTTGTGAAGTTATAAAATCAACAATTGACCAGCAACAGAACCCTTTGCCTGCGCTTTGTACTTGGTGGCGGTCAAATTCTGAATTGTGATGTTATATCGTAGTGTTATTGTTGTCATATAAAAATCGGGTATCAATTCTTTCTCCCAGAAAGACCAGCTATTGTTGTTTAGTGAAGGGCAGCCAAAGACAGGGGGGCACAGAGAAGACAATGGGCGACAGAGGAAGAGACCATATCATGCCCCCCTAGCTCCAGGGAACCACTTCTTGCCAGGAGCTTTTTTCCACACTCAACCCATCGATCAAGAAGATGGCGAGCTTACTGGTCTAGAGGTACTCTACCACAAATTCATCCAATATCTAAGTGGATAGTAGATAGTACTAGTCACTGTTCATTCAGTACATTGGAACCTCAAACTCCCCACAGTTGTACAATTTGAAGTTTAACGAACTCCACTATCTCCACAATACATAATGCATAGAAGGTAGTTCTCAAAAGATGTATAACGCATTTAGAAACAAATCTCTGAATTCCCTTTACTTGGTGTTTGGTAAAGGTTTATGATGGCAACAGTTTGAATATGGAATGAAATATGGCTACAACGAATAATTATTTTAACAATTGATTAATCTGTTGGTTCGTGGGTTCGATCTCGGCCCCGGCCTCCCTGTGTGGAGTTTGCATGTTCTCCCCGTGCCTGTGTGGGTTTTCTCCGGGTCCTCCGGTTTCCTCCCACATTCCAAAAACACGCATGATAAGTTGATTGGACTCTCTAAATTGCCCCTAGGTGTGATTGTGAGTGCGGATGTTTGTCTCTGTGTGCCCTGCGATTGGCTGGCAACCAATTCGGGGTGTGCCCCGCCTAATGCCCGAAGACAGCTGGGATAGGCTCCAGCATGCCCCGCGACCCTTGTGAGGATAAGCGGTATCGATAATGGATGGATGGATGGATAATCTGTTGGTTATTGTTAATTAATCAATGACCAGATTAAAAAAACATGATTATATTCCACCCCTTTATTCAAAAACAGGGCAACATTTCAAAATGACAATGCAGAAAATGCACCAAAATAAATATTGATTTAGTCACTGGTTTGGTCCGTATTGTGTCAGAAAATGGGCAAAAATGTTGATCATTGTTTTCCGAAGTAGAAGCAAATGCTTTATTTTGATTAAAAAAAAGATAATCAGTTTGCTTCATGGAGAACTACAGAAATCGGATAATATTTACTGTTGAGAAGTTAAAATTCTGAGCATGTGGACAATTTTAAGTAAAAAAATGTATTCCAACGATTAATTGATTGAAAAAAATATTACTGATTAATTTGATAATTTGCTATTTGTTGATTAATCATTGCACTTCTAGAATGAATTTAATTTACTGTATATCATCTTAAAAAAGTGTGTTAAATTGGAATTTCACTTCCAGAATGAATTTTATTTACTGTATATTATCTTAAAAGGTGTATTAAATTGGAACAATGTGTAAGTTACCCAGTTTCACAAAAGGAATTTGTTTAACTTTGAAAGTTCCACACTGAGTTTGTAAAACATACTTTCAAGGTAAACAGATACCGTAATAATGAGTTTAGTTTGACAATACATACTGTATGTAAAACAAGATCGAAATCACAAAAAGTGTGCAGTGCATAAATATTTTAAAATTAGGGGAAATACATATTACACATAGAAGAGAAGATGATGAATTAAGTAAGATAATTCACAACGCTGAAGGTCTGAATGTCCACGACAGGACCGTGAGTTCCGTAATGAAGCAGAGACCTTGCTGAACAGAGTGAGCTGGGACACGGAAATGCCCTGTTTTCTGGATGCAGAAGGAGTTACCAGGTCAGCTTCACGCACAACTCCATTTCCCCATCTGGGGGATGCAAGCCGCCAAATTGTTTTCATTTCTCACCAAAAATGTCTCCCTGGGAATTTGTGAATCTCTCAATGTCGCTTTTTGAAATTGTTTTACTTTATTCACTTACTTCACAAGCATTATAGTATAAAGGACACATTTAAGCAGATAGAATCCTGCAAGTATGGGAGCGTTATCTTATTGGTCATTCGCCGCAGTCGGCATAATCCAAATGCAAGACGAAATGGGCTGTCCCATAATTCTGTGTCAATGCCATTAAAATTATATAACAAGACGTGTCTGCAACAATTGTGCTGGCATGAAGATGTGAGATGATGTGTTGCAATATTGTCCGGTATTTCAGGCTACGTCAGAAGATCACAGAGAGCCGATTCTGGCCACTTGAGATCATGAAGTCGGCGATTGCCCATGAAAAGTCAGGAGCAGCTTCCAAGGTGGTGAGATGCTCTGTGCTAGGATGGAAACATTTTATGTGTTGTGTGGCTTTATCCAGCTAATGCAGCACCCTGCTGAAAATAGCATAGAAAAGCATAGACCAGCATAGGTGCTCACCAGCATAACCAGCATCATTTCACTGTCATGTGAAAAACACTTATCTCCAATTTTGGAAACTTTTTTCATTTTCGCATTAACGTGATTAACGCGGAAACACCATTCATGTAAACATAAGAAAATGAAAAAAAAAATGGAGATAAGTGTTTTTCACATGACAGCGACGATATGCTGTTTTTATGCACAGAAACCCAACAAAGCCAGCATTATGGTTTTGCTAGTGTCACCAGCAAGACCAGCATGTTGCTGTTCCTCTTGCTGCTAGCTGCTGCCTAATGCTAACCCTAACACTAACCAGCAAGAAAACAACAAAAACGCCAGGATTCAAACAGCCGAACCTTCGGTCAACGGTCAACCCGCTCAACCAACTGAGCCACAGCCGCCCAGTAAAACCTTCATGCTTTGCTGCTCTGGTTTAAACATTTTTATTCAATAGTACAACAAATGTAGAAGTCTATAATAACACAGTGAACTGCTAAAAAATGGACCCCCTCAGGCATAATGAATACGCCTTAAAATGTAAACATAATTTTGACGTTATCATCCTGCATACAGCGTAAACATCATTGCTGTTTGAAAATGTGCATGATCAAAAGATGACACGATCAATTGCTGCTTTCATCTTTTGCTTTTGCGGTTGCTCTGCTAGCAGCTGGTGACGCCAGCAAGACCAGCACGAAAACAAAACAAAAACAAAAGCAGCAGTAAACTCTTGGACCTGTGTGTACCAGCATTAATCACCGGTGTGGTTCTTCTCTGATATTGAATAATGAACTGTTTTTGTGTAGCAAGCAGAGGAGGACCCACATATCTCCTGCCACGGGGTGGCCTTTATTGATATGGGCCGCTTACTATATCCAGGAGTGACCCATATCCGAGGAGCATACAGTATCCAACCTTACTCGGGCACTTTATTACTCAGCAAGGTACTACAAACACACTTTCTTAAAAATTGTTCCTTGAATTAACATTTTGAATTAAAGTCCCTTTTTGTTGTCACGATTGTTCATTCGATATCGATTCGAAATGTTACATTAGGATATTCTCTCATAACATAGTACACAATATACAGTAATAAACCAAAGCCACATACTTTGATGGTGTATTAATAAACTATTCTCTGTGTTCTACAGACCAGGCGAAATGTCAGTTTGTTGAAAGAGCAGTTAAAGCCTGGAAGCGGCAAAGAACGTTCTGCTACAGCTCCAGCTCCGGCTACAGCTGCAGCTGCAGCTCCAGCTCCAGCTCCACTTCCAGCTCCAGCTGCAAACTCTGCAAAGACAAATACAGGAAAGGCCAAGGACACCAAGGGGCATGTTAAGGTGAGTATGTTTTGGAGCCTAATAATTTATTTACATGGCGGCGAGTAATGCCGTCTTCCCCGTTTCTATCTGAATATTAATAGATACAAAACATGCAATGTAGGCCAACTATAAGTTTATGAAAACAGCGTTTGATAAGGTAGTGGCTTTTCAGATAAGGTATAGGTAGTAGCTTTTCAGATTCACGAGTTGGTCGTGTCTTTTGTCTTTGTTTGACATCTTTTGTATTTGATCTATTAATCTCAATTAGAAGCAACCGGTACATCTTGAGTAGTTCACCGCCAACTTATTTTTACTGGTGTGGTTGATAATGTGTCAGGCGACTGGCAATCAGAGTGGAACAAGCGTGACTGATTTGAACGGCTCTGATCACATCCCTCCAGACAGGAAAGTAAGCTTGCACATCTTTTTCCAAAAATGACTAATGAAATGAACCCGTAACATGATGCAATCTCTTCTTCGTTAATGACAGGCCTATATGGACTTCAGGACATACATTATGATTGAAATCACACTGACGAATCCGCTGATACCCAAAACATCATCAGAAGAGTTGGCAAGAAGGTACTGTTATATACTCCAGATTACAAATGCTGAGTGCTAACATCAACTACGTGAGATTCTGGACCGAATTTGTTGCAAAATATGAGCTGTAAAATCATTTTGACAGAATATGCTGTATGCTAGATTTTTGCAGGTTGGATACGAGTAAAAACATGCTGAGATATTTCTGTATCTCCTGTAGGGTGAAAGCACTGATCCCTCCGAGACCTCCATCTTCTGGAGGACCTAACAAAGCTGAAAGGGTAAAACATTGACACCATATATGGTTGCTCTGCATACACAGTATGGACAAAAAGTATTGGGGAACGGCTTTTAAACTGAATTCATACTGAATTTGCTATTGCTCCATCCCAATTTAGTACTGTACCTAACCGATTTGTTTGTGTAATTGTCTGTTCTACTTTCAAGTGACAAATATTGTAATTATGTCTTTTATTGTTTACAATAAAGCAATATACTATTTAATAAGTAAAACTGGCGAGGCCAGAAAAGGGACGGACATGCAGCCCTCACATTTATACTGTCTTCAAAATCTAAACATAATGTGGGCTGGTCTCCTCCCTGGCTGGCCTGTCTGTAGGGCTGATCCTCTCCAGCTGGTCCCATGGTCACATCAGGGCACGCTGACTCTAACACGTTTAACTGATTATGCAATGTCCGTAAATGTGGAATTACCATGTTGTTTTTTGGTTAACCTGTTGGCTAACATAAAGCCATTCATATAGATTTAGATCCTTCAATAGCACTCTTGATTATGTAAAGTATGTGTTTGGTAGGCTGGATTAAAGACTAGAGTGAGCTGTATGTGACCTGAGGGCCATACTTTTCCCCACCCTGTACTAAAATATTTACGCTTTTCTTTCATACAGGCAGTGCTAAATTTTCACAAGCAGGTGGGCAATGTGGTAAAGCATATTTTGGAGCAATATGAAGAGTTGTTTGGAACACGTCTCAAACTGCCCAATGACTGCAATCGAGAGCAAATGATGGCTCAGCTCATGGGAGCTCTTAATGTGTCTGGGAGATATTTTGCCTTCAAAGAGCAGATAAAGGTCTGGATAACTGCACGTGTCACCGTTTTACTTTCAAAACATAGATGTGTGCTGTCGTTTCCACGTTTTATTCAGTAATTTTGACTGTGTGTGTTGTTGTTGTGTGTAGCCCACAGTGGTGAGGTTTGTGCGTGACAAGATGCAGCAGACAGACACGTTTACTGAGCAACAGGATCTGCACGAATTTGTCAGCAAGCTCTATGTGGACCTGGTGGATGAGATGCATGTTGCCCTCAACAAAGTACATGCAAAAACACTCTCCCAACCACATGTACATACCGGGGTTATAAACGTTTTGGATGTTACATTGCGATTAGTTATTATTTTGTTTCGACTTTGAAAAAAAAATGTTTTTAGAGCAGGTTTGTTAGGGTTTTTTTTTTTGTTCCCCAAATGCTTTGTTTTAGTTTAGTTTTTATTAGTTTTAGTCTTATTTGTTTTTATTGACATGGAGTGTTTGTTGAGTGCAAGATTAAAAAAAAAAATAGGTCACTAGTATTGTCTGAAAAATTACTACTAAACAAATACAATTCTCAATTGACTGACCTTTCTTCTTTTTTACGGACAATCAGCAATACTAAATACACTTTTAATACGGAAAAAAAGGAAAATGTTTTTAATTTATTTCATTCGAAACTGTTTCTTGCATTTTAGTGTTTCTAGTCGTTTTTTTCATTAATTTTCACTCAACTATAAAAACCACACACATCACCCAAACACACACAATTTTGTAACCGTTTTGGTCCTTTCCCCACTAGATTTATTCAAATGGAAATGAGGATGACTCTCCTGATGAGATCCATTTGAGTACCTCTCATCTGAGTCATTTTGCCCGAGAGGCTCAGCTCATTGGGGATTATCAACTGTCTGTTCGCTACTACCAAGAGGTACAACTGCATTTCTAATTAAACAAAACTCTCATTCAGAGCTCTTCCCTCAAATCATCATGTCAGAATCCAGAATGTTTTGCCCTTCAGACCAATAGTGTTGATGAGTGAAGCAGCGCAAAAGTCAAAGGTAAATCTTGTATCTTATTTCCTGCAGCTGGTCGTCAGGCATCCCCGTGATCCCTCTTACAAGTTTGAGTGGGGAAACCTCTACATGCAGACCGGTGATTACATGAAGGCTAAAATGTGTTTCCATGATGCTGTTGCTGTCCAGCAGTCCCACCAGCCCAGGTCAGAGCGAGTCGGTCATTTCTGACGGCCCTGGACAAGTTTCATGTTGTAGTTTCATGTAGAATATTTATTCAAAATGTACATGTCAAAGGGAAGAAAGTTGACTCAGAACCTGTTTGTTTATATCATTTAGTCTGATGATGTGTGGTGTGCTGGCAGCCTTGTTTAACGATTTTGAGCAGGCTGAGATTTTATTGGAACGAGCAACCAGCATGGAGCCTCTAAGTTTGGTGGCCTGGACTTTGCTGGGTAGGCCGAAGCCCTAAAACTGGATAGATGCATGCAGAAAGAAGGCTCATTCCGTTGCCATTTGCTTTCTAGGTTTGGTCCAGGACAGCCAGAACAAATCCATCTTAGCTGAGAGGGCTTTCCTGGAGGCTAAAAGCCTCCTGAAAGCAAAGGAAGCAAGCAATCAGACACACAAGGCGGAAGAGTCAGATGTGGATGAGGAAAGCGAGAAGCAGAAGGGCCAGGAAGAAGACAAGAGCATTCCACCTACAAGCCACTCTCCTAATATGAAGCATAGTGGTAGGAATCCTCCCTCTTTTTTATTTTTATGTAATGGCACAGGGTAATAATTTAGATAAATTGGGAATAGTTTCTATTTGAAGAGTTTTCTGTTTTTCTTGTTCTTGATAAGAATTTCTAATGTACAGCACTTTGATTCAACGTGGGATTTGCTTTGCAACTCTTACTACATTTTGTATTTACAGTAGGTTTCTTTAGAAAGCGCCCAAAATAGATAAGCAATGTCCTACTTAAAAATAAAATATACACCCCGAGCAAATGCACATTTTGAAAAAAAAACCAACTAAAAAATACATTTAATTGACTACAAATAAGTTGTAAGATAATTGAACCGCCTAACCCCTATGTGTGTGTATTTTTTTACTGCTTTTTTTTTTTTTTTTTTTTTTACTGAGTAGTTGCGAGCCACAATTCTAACTATGATAGTCTCTTTCTTTCTCCCAGAAACTGAGAATGGTGATACCGTGCATAGTGAGCCGAATGAAAAAGTAATCTCCAAATCCATTTACACTGAGACCCTTGAGTTTCTGTTGCACAACTATGCCCTGGAGGTAAAGACGCACACAGCAGCTGTTTGTCAAGACTCACACTGATCAAATATAGATGAAAACAAATGGAAAAATCCACTTCTGTTGTAATGTTGTAATCCTGTGCGCAAAATGTTAAGTCATCTTTCTCAAACATATAAACATAAACAAAACAGAGGAAAGCCACAGATCCATAAGTAACATAAGTAACACAGTTAGCCTGGCATCTTCTTTGTATTGACAGATGGCAGAGCACGCTCTTTCCAAGGAACTGTCTTCAAAGGGCAATCACAGTTTTCATCTGGCTTGTGTACAGCTGCTCAGAGCTGAGTATTGCAGTGCCATTGTCACCCTCAGGGAGGCGCTGCTTCGGGTAGAGCCGGTAGGGACTCTCTGCTGGTGGCAGAAAATTCATTCAAACAAATCTTTTGGAATTATAATTTACCTTGGTTTTATCAGTCTTTTGGGACACTGTGTTGTCTGAAGCGTTTTTCACACTGGGCAGGTTGCAGATATGTGGGCTCTGGATGGTCACTGCCACTACTTGTGTGGCTCATTTGCCGAGGCCCAGGGGAGTTATGAACGGAGCCTAGACTTCCCAGAGCAGCCATCAGACACTCACCTTGTGCTTCTCCGCCTGGGATCCATCTATTTACGGGAGGAGAAGGTTAGGCATAATATACGCTGTTAGCTATGCATCATTACATTGCTCATTGCTGAATGAGTGTACGTAGTTGTGACAGTTGGTGTGAGGTCAGAGATTCATTGCCCTTTTTTTGCTGTTCTCTTTAGTTTGAGCAAGCTAAAATGACTTACCTTCAAGCTTGTGAAAGATCTCCCTCCTGCCTCACCTGGTTGGGCCTGGGTATCTCCTGTTACCGGGTAAAAAGCCTTCTACAATATTTTGTACAAATATTTGAAGATGCCGAAAATTACGTTCAGTATTACACACTATATTTTGTTCTCTCTGACTGCACTATAAAAACAGTTGGGTTAAAAATAACACAAAAAAGGACCGATCCACTACTTGGGTCAATTTGACCCAACTTTCTGGGTTGTTTTTCCAGAAAACAACCCCAAAAATTGGTAGTTTTGTGCAAAACAACCACCGAGGGTCAAATTGACCCACTTTGTGGATGGGTCCATTTTTGACCCAAAATTGTGTTATTTTTAACCCAACTGTTTTTAGAGTGTAGTATTAACAGACACGGAAAACTATCTGCACACTCAATTTCCGAAATATTGTATGCTTTTGGGAGAATTCTGTACAAAATTTTGAAAAAAGTTATTGTTAAACTATGCAGCATCCAAACTGCAATTAATTTCCAAATTTGTGTGCTATATGCTTGCATGAGCTCAAATGTGCATGGTTCGCTAGAAAATTCATACAACGCAGACATTGGACAACCAGCGTGCATTATTTTTCCACACACGTAATCTACTGTACATACTGTATTTTGGGTGTTTTGGATAAGGATTAAGATAAATTGCTCTCTTAAGAGTTAGTGCTTAAAAAGATAGATAACTACAGATACAGAGAATGGATGGAAGGATAAACATGAAGTAACCCCAAGTAACAGGTGAAAGGAGCAACAATATATTTGACTGGACAACCTGTAGAGGTGTGTCTTGCTTTCTTGTGAATATATTGCATTGCCTGACAAAATGTTTCTTCGGTATACAGTAAGGAATTGATTGATCACTCCAGGTTTTCATGGTGAAGCTGTATTGAATTTTTGTTGTTTATTTTTAAAACGTTTTCCTTTTAATGTTTATGAAAGAAAAAAGAAGACTCAGTCAGTTACATGTGTTTGTCTTGAGTGTATAGCTGGAGGAACTTTGTATGGCTGAAGAAGCTTTGACAGAGGCCAACCATTTGAACAACCAGAATGCCGAGGTGTGGGCCTATTTGGCGCTGATTTGCCTCAGGGTGAGTGGAAAGGGTGTAATGATTGCTGTTGTTTTCCTGTGAGATTTGTTATGTTCAAGTTAAAAGACCTCAGGTTTACTGTCAGATCAGAGAGCCCTCATGCACTTCTATCAATCCCCTTAACTGGGGAAATTCACAGCAACAATTTCCGAGTGATCTTGTAATTTCAGTTTGACAGGCAAGAGGAAGCAACGCTGTTCTACAAATACGCTATCAGGGTGAGTTCGACTTGACGGTTTCTTTTCTTGAAATGCGTATTTGTTTTTTTACAGCCCAAACCTGACTATATTCTTGGTGAGCTTTTATATTTTCTCGGTTTACAGTTCAACCTGGAGAACACATCACTCCACAATGAGGTGAAAGAGCTGCAGGATCAGGCCCAAACCCGTCCGCTGGCAACATGCTTTGCACCACACTCTTAATACTGTACACTGGTTTCAATCTTGAGAGTAAACACAAAGTTACATTTTGTTCTATTGCAGTGAACTGTTTTTCTTCAAATACAATTTTTGTTGTTAAAAGTGACTCTTGCTAGCCCAGGATAGCCTGAGCATCTGAAATGGTGAACAAATAACAAGATGGAAACCAGAAGAAATGTGGGTCCTTCATTTTTAATCACCAGCACCATAAAACAGACGGGCGACACCTGACACTTTTTTCAGACCCTCTTAAATAGTGGTGGCCTTAAACCACTGGCATTGGTTGCAGGGTGACAGTTCATAAATCTGCAGTAGTTTTATGTCTTATTTCACTGTAATTGAATAACATTCTTTGCCGTGTTTATATAGCCGCTCCCATTTACTGGCCACACTCTTCTCATGGAACACACAAAGAGGATGCTTGAACTGTTATACATACAGAATAAACGTTTTGCACACAACACTCAGTGATGTGTGCCATTATTGTGTGTTGTCTAAATAATTTAGTAAGGTGAAGCATAAGGTAATTAGTTAAGAGCTGACAAACATGTTTTCAATAATAATGCTGGAATGTTGTGTCAGGACAAGGAATCATATTAGAGTGCATCACTGTAGGATTTCTCACACACAGTTCAAAAAAGATCTGTGGAACTCATGTTGCTGGAATACAATCCAGTTTAAAGCAATTTTTTTTGTGAAAAAAAAAAACAGTCAACAAGTGGCTGTCATCAAAGTAAAACTGTTACATACATTACAAACGCAGCAACATACATGAAAAACAATGGAAATGCATGCAGTCTTTAAAAATATACAAAAAAAAAATACATGTGACTGAACTTTAAAATAAATAATTGTTCAGAAGTCCCAACATGACATTCAAATTTTAGAACAGTGTCAGACTTCAAACATACACATTTTGGCACATGGAAATAACATTTTTCACTCTCATGATTTCTGCGTCATTGGTGTGCCAAGTTCAGTCTATGGATAAGTACAGCAATAGAAATAATGCCACAATTGTATTTATTATTCTCGGAAAATAAAATGCTGCAGATTTCGAGAATGTATGCAAATATGCACAGAACTATGTGAAATGGGACTGAAAGCAAATCATTCTCATAGTTGCGCTTTCAATCTGAACACCATCCATCCATTATCGATACCGCTTATCCTCACAAGGGTCGCGGGGCATGCTGGAGCCTATCCCAGCTGTCTTCGGGCAGTAGGCGGGGGACACCCCGAATTGGTTGCCAGCCAATCGCAGGGCACACCGAGACAAACATCCGCACTCACAATCACACCTAGGGGCAATTTAGAGAATCCAATCAACTCACCATGCATGTTTTTGGAATGTGGGAGGAAACCGGAGTACCCGGAGAAAACCCACACGGGCACGGGGAGAACATGCAAACTTGACACAGGGAGGCCGGAGCCGGAATCGAACCCACGACCACTGAACTGTGAGGCGGACGTGCTAACCAGTCGACCACCGTGCCGCCCCAATCTGAACACTTTTCCCCCTATTTACCACAAGCTCCTGTTCTCACGGATTTTACAGCATCTCTGGTCTTGTGGGTGGGGTGTGTTGGGGCGTCACTGCCTGACCTGTGCAAAGACCTCTCGGAGCCACGGTGAATCCTCATAGAGGCGAGGGTCACCCAAATACTCTGAGGTCCTCTTGTAGAAGTAGTAGTACAAGACAGACGCTGTTAACACATTTGAAAACATGAAAGTTAGGGAAAATAGAATTGTTAAACACAACATAAAATATGTAGAGTATCTCTGCGACAAAAATTTCATTTTGTCTTAAATGCTAATGCCGATAGTTGCTGTGTTATATTAGCTTTTCACTTTTCAGTGCTTTGCCACAAATCAGACGGCACTTTTTATTATGACCACCTGAAACACAAAATATTTAAAAATAATTGTGCAATGTTGTTTTTATACTTTTACCTTTAAGTCAGTGCCACCATTCTTCTTCCATGATTTGTTGATAGAACAGCAATGCAAAATTACTAGTTTTGCAACATTGCAACATTAAATGTCTTTTAGAAGAAAAAAATGGGTTTTGTGTGTGTGTGAGCCCGCGCTTGTGTGCATGTGTGTGTATGTGTATTTTTGACAAATCTGCTTTGCAATCCATAGCTCACATAGCATTCTACAGTACAGTTTTGATTCGGAAAAGAAAGTTTTCAAAACATCAGTTGGGTTTTACTGCTTTATGTTGGCGGTAAATAACCTGCCATTATATTGTAACTTGTGCACAGCCCACAAAACAGAGCCCAGACAAAGCCAAGATACAAGGGCACAATACTGTGTGTCTTGGCCAGGATCAATTGGAGAGAACAATGACTAGGTTAGTTCATTTGCTGATCCACTTATTAGATTACATGCACATGTAAATCCAAACTACATGAAAAGGCTCATTGCATGTTCATAGAAACAAAAACTACCACGCCTTCAATGAAACTGAAAATGAGATGAATAATGCAGAGAAACAAATATGTATCATCTGGAAATAAAATCGGTTTAGTAACCTTGAAATAACAACTGTACTCATTTCACTTTTACTGCTTAAAACCAGCTATACGTACTGAACATACAGCTATGAAAGGTTTCGTTACGTGATTAGGTGTCTCACTTGGGTTGAAATAATGGGCATTGGCTTCCTTACCAGCTCTTTGGAACACAAACAACACCTGAAGGCCATCTGTCCAAATAAAACGTTTGGTGTTTAGCCATCGCAGATTCTGCAAATATGGAGGAAACATCACTCTTGACTTTGCTTTTATTTGCTGCATATAATCACACAATACAAAGAACAGATGTCGAATCAGAAGATATTCTGAATCAATGATACATAGTGAATGCTAATGTTATTTGCATTGAGACACAAGGCTGATTGAAAGGCTTGATGAATATAAAAGTGGTGGGAACCAACATTTAGTTTGTCAGATGCTGATCCAATTGAATGCCTATGCAAGGTTTGGAATACACTATGTGATTGCTGTTGATGTCAAACTACTTAATTTTTTTTAATTTTTTTATTTATTTACATTAACTGATGATTAATTTTTCTTTTCTTTTTGAGGTTTACGGACATTAACTGGTGACAAAGTCTCAAGCCCGTTCACTGGGAAAGGTCACAAATGGCTGGTCTCCAATGGCAACTGATGCAATGCACCAAAGTGGTGAACTCATTTGAACCCCAAACCTGTCACGAAAATCCAATAAATTGCCTGTTTGGTGCAATCTTTTCAGTGCAATTTCAAGAATACAGCATGAACGCAATTTTTAATTGGTAGACCTACTGGTTTGAAATTTCATATGGTCATGTTTTTTTGCAAAATATCTGCTCTCACTCACCGTCAGCCAGGAATGGAGTATTACACTGAAGGTCAAATAGAGTGCAGAGAGCATTAGCAACGCTCTAAATCTCTCCAACAATATGGCTACCAGACCGACTTGGAACACATAGGTGTTAAACAGCATCAAGAGAATGATGATGAGGTTGAACAAGATGGCAATGTCCTGAATGCTATAAAAGACAAGGAAAGAGGGAATTTCAAACATGGAAGGGCTCAATTATTGCCAGAGGCTAAAACACATTTCTTTCTTGAATCGTCTCCACCCTTAAAGCGGATGTCAACCCAAACATATTTTTTTCAAGAATATGTTCTATGCAGGCCCACTTGTTGAGACAAGGCATTCTGATAAATATTGTGTTTCTGGAATAAGAGTTAATCCACCTATCTTTAGCCATCTCTGGCGACGGCCATTTTGTCACTTCTGTCGACTAAAAATGACATCGAAGTTGCTCAGGTAATGACCAATCACGGCTTACCTGTTCTCTAAAGCTGAGCCATTATTGATCATTATCTGAGCCCCGAGCATCTATGATGTCATATTCTGTCGACAGAAGTAACAAAATGGCCGCCCCCTGAGATGGCTAAAAACAGGTGGATTTTGCTGCTTAACTCATATTGTCCAGCCTTGGCCTTCACAACATCTCAGGTGAGGAACCAGCTGAAGAAGATGAAGGCGAGGAAGGCAGCGGGTCCAGATGGCATCAGCCCCCAGCTCCTCAAATCCTGCGCAGACCAGCTGTGTGGAATTGTCCAGCACATGTTCAACCTGAGCCTGAAGCTGGGCAGGGTCCCCCAGCTATGGAAAACATCCTGCCTGGTTCCGGTGCCAAAGACCCCCCACCCGAAGGAGCTCAACAGCTTCAGACCAGTGGCGCTGACGTCTCACCTGATGAAGACCCTGGAGAGACTGGTCCTTGTCCACCTGCGCCCCCTGGTGAGCTCCTCAATGGACCCACTCCAGTTCGCATACCAGCCTGGCATCAGTGTGGATGATGCCATCATCTACCTCCTCCACACTTCACTCTCCCACCTGGAGAAGGCGGGGAGCACTGTGAGGATCATGTTCTTTGATTTCTCCAGTGCTTTCAACACCATCCAGCCCACCCTACTGGGAGACAAGCTGGAGCGGGCGGGGGTGGCGCACCACCTCACCACATGGATCCAGGACTACCTCACAAACCGGCCACAGTATGTGAGAACACAGGACTGTGTGTCTGACGTGCTCCTCTGCAGCACGGGGGCCCCACAGGGAACTGTCTTGGCTCCCTTCCTGTTCACCCTCTACACCTCGGACTTCAACTACAACACCCCTACCTGTCACCTGCAGAAGTTCTCTGACGACTCTGCGATTGTTGGCCTCATCACAGGCGGAGATGATCGGGAGTACAGAGAACTTACTCAGGGTTTTGTGGATTGGTGCCAGCAGAACCGCCTCCTGATCAATGCGGGGAAATCCAAAGAAATGGTGGTGGATTTCGGTAGGCGCCAGCACTCTTCACCTGCACCAGTGAATATCCGGGGAACAGATGTTGAGAGAGTCTCAACTTACAAGTACCTGGGTGTTCATCTGAACAATAAACTGGACTGGTGCGACAACACAGACGCTCTCTATAGGAAGGGTCAGAGCAGACTCTTCCTACTCAGGAGACTGAGGTCTTTTGGGGTTCAGGGGACACTCCTCAGGAACTTTTATGACTCGGTGGTTGCATCGGTCATCTTCCAGGGAGTGGTCACCTGGGCAGGCGGCGTCTCGGCCCGGGACAAGAAGCGGCTGGACAAACTGGTCAAGAGGGCCGGCTCTGTCCTGGGCTGCTCCCTGGACTCTGTGGACTCGGTGGGGGACAGGAGGATGTTGGCCAAGCTGTCATCAATGCTGGGCAACCCGGACCACCCCCTCCAGGGCACCCTAACAGCACTCCACAGCACCTTCAGTGACAGACTGTTACACCCTCGCTGTGCAAAGGAGAGATTCCGCCGTTCCTTCTTGCCTGCTGCTGTCAGACTCTTTAACAAGAACGTTGTGTAGTCTCTACAAACTGGCGGTCATTAGTGCAATTGTGCAGTCCTGCACCTGAGCTCGTATCGTGCAATACCCAATATTCCCCACTACTGTAATACCGTGCAATACTCAACATTCCCCACTACTGTTAGTCTAGTTTTATTTTTATCCAATCCTGTTCCTTACATTTCACTACAGCACTGCAGCACTGTCACTTAGAGTATTTTTTCCTCTGTACTATGTACAGGCCGAAATGAGTGTTCCTCATATTTTTTATGTAGATGTAGGTTGGTGTGTATACACATGTGTATATACACATGTTACTGCGTATATCTACATAGGTTTGATTCTAAATGTTTGCCGTCAATGTTATACATTAATGGCCACATTATGCCGCCGCCCCTGTGTGACCTATATCTTTGCTACTGTAACAACGAAAATTTCCCCACTGTGGGATCAATAAAGGCATTCTTATCTTATCTTATCTTATTCCACAAACACAATAATTATCAGAATGCCTTGTTTCAACTTGAGCCTGCATAGAACATATTCTTGAAAAAAATATGTTGGGGTTGACTTCCGCTTTAAGCATTTCACTTCATTGTTAGACTTACACGAAAAGTACAAGTTGGACTGCTTGTTCATCTCTAAGCAGCTCACTGAATGAGTTGACAAACAGGTCGAAGGAGAGCAGGCTGAGCTGAATAAGCAACACCAGTGAGTAGTTGCTGGGTTGGAGCTTCTCCGTCCCATAGGCTGGGCGCCCGGGCGGATTCTGGTTCCACAATGGATCCAAGGCTGCACTGATCTCTATATACAAACATCAATCTGCAATCGGACACTTTGATGGCTGAACTGTCTGGAAGAGACTGCTGTCACCATGTCAAAACTAACAAGTAGTATTGTGTCAGTTCAGGCAGTGAAGCATCCATTAATGACAACCTTGTACTTGTTTTCATTTTTTTTTTTTTTTTTTTTTACTGATTCTTCATTTTGAAACTGGAAGATATCTTCATCAAAATCCAGTTCCTGCAGAAAATGACACAGGGCAAACACATTTGTATTCTAGTTGAGAGCATCATGCTGCAAATCATATTTACTGCATAGTGCAAATGTCATTCTCTTACAGATTTGCATACATTTATTCATGCAGTGTCCGGAATTGGATTGGAGATTCACACATGCACATTGCACACAAATTGGGTCTATGTCCTTCCAAACTGTCGCACAGGAAAGACGGAGAGATGAGTATTCCACATCAGGCTATGTCTTCAGGACTGCAATAAGGCACCTGATACTGGGTGAAAAATGTGTCTGTGTGTGGTGAGTTTGATGACATTTCATGTCACCTGTCAATACTATCCGAACACATTAACTGCTAAGTCAGATGCGGTTGACAGCTATAAACCTAGATTAAATGACATTCTAATTCTGTCGTGTGAAGGAGCCAATATTTTTTGAAAGAGTTCTGCTGATCTATTATGTTCTGTTGGCTGCTTTGCAACACAAACAGCACCATGAGTAAACTATTTGGTATTGTCTTGCATGACCTTACATGTTGACCTAATCTTGACCACAATACATTCACGGCAGTTTCTCAACACTAAAGATAGTCTTTAATCAAAACATCATGCAAACGTGCAAAGAGATTTTGAAGACTTTTCAAAAGACCCATTTTGGTTGAACATGTTCCACGCAGTGTTGTGGTTGAATTTTCCTTTTGTCCACAACTGACTTTTATAGATATGAAATTGCTTTCATATCTAAAACTATCAACTTAGATGGCACGAAGATGTAAGAAATGTGCATAGGAAACTAAAGAAAATACTTAAACTACACACAGCTATAGGTCATATTCCATAAGAAGCCCCAGTGGCGATTAAAGTGAAGAGCACGTACGCATGAATGAATGAATGTTTCCTTGTATGCATTTGTTGAGTGCATCCTTAAGCGAAGATATTAAATATTGCATAAAGAAAAGATAAAGCATGAGTATCATTTCAAGTTACTTACATCCGTTAGAAGGATAACACAGTCCAATTTCAGTCTGTCTGAAAACACAGGTCCACTGTTGACTGTAGTTGCTGCCACAGGGATCAGTAGATGATACTTTGGAAATCATTTTCACAGACTTCTCTGCATCCTCTGAGCAGGATGAATGCATGACAGTCTCCCAACTGACACCTGGTCGATCCTCTTTTCGACCCATAAGGCCCATCCAGGAGATGTATTAATAGCTTGACACAGCCATAACAGGTGTGCGGGAGATTAGGCCTCCTCTTCAACACAAACCAACAACTGAGACACCAGATAGTGACTAATACATGGAGATTAGCATAGGTTAGCAGTGCTCCTATCCGTAAACAATTTGATGAAAAGTGTGACAACAGGAAGTGAGGAAGGGCCATAGAAAAAGTTTTAGAAATGCTCAATTGACAAAAATGGGAAAAGACTCCAATCTTTCATAACGTCATTCAAAGTACAATATTCGTAATCTCATTATCATTTTTTGCGTGGGTGCAAGTGTTATTCTTAATCACATTATCATTTTTCGCATGGGTGTGGGTGTTGGCGCGTATGTATTCTTGTAATTACTATTAAAAGATCTGTGGTCTCTGTGATGAAATCTGAAGATATGATTTGATATTTAGAAATATGTATATAAGTGTGTGTGCGTGTAGGTGCGTGTGTGTATTCTTGTGATTACTGTTAAGAGATCTATGGACTCTGTGATTGACTATGTAGCTGTAAATTGACAGAATTTAGTACTTTGCCAACTAATCTTATTTTAAAACTCCGAGATATCTTCCCATCATTCAGATTTGCATTCTCTCTGTTTACACCAATCCTCTAACTCTAAGTGTCAACACAAACACAAATGTGTATGTTTACCTGTGAAAGAGCATGCTCTGCTCCAAAACATGGGTCATAGTAAGTGATAAGAAGAGATGGATGTCTTGTACAGGTCCCAGTAGATGTTGTATTTTCTCCTTTTTGCACGCGGTTAAGATGCACACGATTTCAAAAGTCGCCACTTTAAATGCGGACCCACTTCATCAGTACTGAAAATTAGCAAATACTATAGCGTAAATGGGAGGAATTATTTTTTGAATGTGTTTATTTTATGTGATTTTGTAAGTGGCACAGTATGTATTGCATTCAACGTGTATAACAAGGGCAGATTCATGACCACTCACAATAAGAATACTAGATACTGTCTAATGGGGTCACCAACCAACGATTTGTGGGTACTGATTAATGTGAAGGGCTACCAATTTATATTCATCTATTGGCTATGTGAAGATTCTTCACATAGACAATCGATGAAAATAAACTGTCTTTACTGAAGACATTGTTGATGTCCATTATGTCTCCCAAAAATAATAATGACTTATAAAAGTGGGGAAACTGATAAATATCATTCAAGGGTTTATTCAACTTTGTATTAACACTTATATAAATCTCAACAAAAGTGTTTACATTTTCAATTGATTACTTCACTTTAACAAGATCGAGTTCACATTGTCCCAGCACAGGTGATCTATATTTAGAGCAGACCCACGGGCTACTCATTTGGTGACTGTGGGCATTGGGAGCTACCTGCTACTACCACTGGGTGACCAAATTGAAAATGCTTCATGGGAGTGTATGGGGCGAACAACTTGAAGAAAAACATTGCCATCCAGTGGTGAATAAGGGTGATTACAGTCCACAGTTCTGTACGGGCCGTTAAAGTTTGCTAAGCTTCTGCTGTTAATTGTCATAATTAGTCATAATTAATTAGTACACTCTCATGATGCGGAGCACTTTTGTGTACTCAAAACACAAAAGTAAATATTGCTAAAAAAAGAACTGTAGGGTGGGGTCAGTGACCAATCATTATGTATAGTATTTTATATTATGCACTTAGAAGGGTCCTTCCGAAATTCTTCTGGGTTCCAGCAAAGCACAATTAAAAGTTTAGTTGATAAAATGAATATGAATTAATAAACTGCTGCTTATCGTGCATTTTGTGAGTACACACGTCTTCCTGACCACGTTCATGTTGTTCTGACCAGTTCATTTATACTTTTAATGTTACAAAAGAGGAACAACATAATACAGTAATCGTTTTTTATTTAGAACCATCTAGTCTAGTGAAAGGCTAACATTGTGGCCTCGGGACAGGAAAAAGACGCACGGTGTCCCGGAAGGTGTCCCGGGGTGGAGCTTGTGAGGTTCGCAACCGTGGGAGAGTTTTCGCTCACTCGACAGACTTGTGAAACAAAAGGGACAAGTGGGGGAAAACAAAAAACAAAACATTAACAATTCGTGTGTGTATTTCAATCTTCTCTCAAGACCGCAATCACAGATATCAGGTAAGTGAATGCGGGACTTACTCGGTTTACCACACACGGGCCATTTGGATTACCAACCATTTGCAGAGATGCCGTCCTTTCGCCCTCTGTGTCTATAACCCTGATCAACACTTATATATTTGATACCCCGGTGAAGTATACTTGAAAAATAAAAAATATACTGTTTAAATATCGGGACGCGACTGGCGTTAGCTCAGTGACGTGTCCCGGCCGGTTTTAGCTAAGATTTCTTGTCGTTTATTTAGTTTAAAACCCAACTGCAGTCAATATTCAGTCTAAAGACAAACTGCATTGATTGTAATTTCAAACGGTTTTAAAATTTAGATGAGACTTGACGTCAAGACTGTACCGTTGAACAAGTGAGACGTTAGGTGAGGCTCAAACCATCATATTAGATGTGAGTTTTAATAAATCAACTATAACAACCTAGTAACTAATCATCAGCATGGGAAATAACCCAGATGCTCACGGAGGACTATATACGATAGATATAACTTGAGCAATTTCTGCATTTGTAAAGATGTGGATGCACAGCAGGATGCAGTGCAATTCTACACCACTGCAAATTACAACCACACTACAATCATTTTTAGATTTTTAGATTTACTTATATGACAGTGTTTTATCAAATTATTCAAAAGGTCAGCCTTGATTGGTTGTTACATGAGCCCTGATTCACTGTGATGTCATTTTCACTCGACAGCAAATGGCAAAATGGCCACCACCTGAGATGGATAAAAATGGGTGGATTTTACTGCTTAACTCACACTCCACAAATACAATATCAATCAGAATGTCGCGTTTGGACTAGTGGGGCTGCATAGAACATATTATTATCAAGATTTTTTTTCATTTTGACTTCCTCTCTAAGTGAAGAACAAAAAACCTAAATCATTTCCTGTGTTTTATGCCAAATTTCAAGATGATCCCTTATTGGGCAGCAGATGTATTTATTTTTTAAGGCGGAGATTGATAAGCGTCAAAATGCCAAATATTGACGCCGATAACCATTTCATCTCTTGCCATTATTTTGCGTCTCCGCTAGTCCAAACACAGCCTTTTGATTACAATTGCGTTTGTGGAATATGAGTTAAGAAACAAAATCCACCCGTTTTTATCCATCTCGGTCCGGCCATTTTGTCACTTGCTGTCGACTGAAAATGACATCACAGTTGCTCAGGGCTCAGGTAACAACCAATCACAGCTCACCTGTTTTCTGAAGCAGTATTAATCAAAATACCTTGTTTAGACTAGTGGGGCTGCATAGAACATATTGTAAAGCAATATTTTTGACCTTGACTTTAAGTGATATTACAGGACCAGTGTGAAACAAACAAAACACATAGCCTTCTTTACCCAACTCTATCATCTTTGGCGCTAAATAACTGAAAAATAAATAAATAAACATTTGCTCCTGTTTGCATTTAATTTCCAGGCACATGCTAGCCTAACCGTGTTGACCATCCACCAGCAGATGGTCGACAGATTCACTATGTGCTCTCTCTGAATTGATCAGCACTATTTGTAGGATGAGGGAGGGGAAGAGAGTCAATAAGAGGCAGCTGGAGCAAGGCAAGTCTAAGCTTGACTAGCAAATCAGCAAATACAAGGTAGAGTGAGGTTAAAATGGGTGTTAGCAAATGGGGTTCTTCCGTGATGGGCCTCCTGTATTTTATGTTTTGATAATGTCATACAATAATGCCATGCTCAAGACATGAATTGTGAAACAGAATTATTCAAACTAAGGTTGTAAAATCCATGGAAAAGCCCCATGACTCTCAGCTTGTATTTAATGCTTACTCATGGATCTCTGTGTGCACATGAAATAAAGCAATAGCTAGAATGGAGTCACTACAGATCTACTAATCCTCCCCCGCAAACTGCAGCAGCTGTGCAACATCTCATTATGCTAAATGTATTAAGCTTGAATTTCAGTCTTGCTTTCTGATTGTTCGTTTTTTTAAAACAATGTTACATTAAACGTTATAATACATTAGACACTAAGCATGATGTAATGTATATGATATAAATAACAATTAAATTCCAGTAGAGTTGTTCATCATTCTTTTCTATAGCTAGCATTTCCAATGTCTTCATTCACAAAACAAACCTCAAGCGCATAACATCCTCATTTATTGAGTGCTTTGTTCATTGTTCAGCATGGGTGCACATGAAGAGAAGAAAGAAACATGTGGAACCATCTGTCTGAAATACCTACTGATCACATTCAACTTCCTCTTTTGGGTAAGTCTCCATGTAATAAGTGTTATACCATATTTCCATACCTTTCTGCATAATTAATTAAGTTTAAAAACCACCTTCGATATTTCAGTCATTTTATTTTGCCCAATTATTTCGCAACTTTTTAGCCAATTTTCCATATGTTGACCTACCCAGAGCTGGGCATCGCCTAAGTGTCACGAAGTTCCCGTCTGCATATTTAGCCGACCCACGTGGTTCGGCTAAATATGCAGACTGGAACTTCGTGACGGTTAGGCGATGCCAAGCTCTGGACCTATCTAATACATATACTAATAATACTTTCCTGGAGCCCTTCACAAGGTATTTAAAAAAAAAAATCATTGCCTGTACCAACATACAAAATCAATGCAAGCTGCCTATTTTTGTAACTGATCAAAAGAATTCTTCAAAGCCAAATTTGAAGTTTTAATTTAAACGTTTCCCAGGAAACGTATCAGAAACGCATCTGAATTAAAAACGTTAGATTAGTTGGCAAACTGTGCTTAAAAAAATAAAAAAATAAAGATTTTGTAAACCATAGTTTATTATTCTTCACTTTTACAGTCTGTGAAAGTGTCTAATTCGGCATGCCAAAGCTTTCAAAACTATTTCATTTGTTCTGCATGTCATCACATTGTTGCTCACAGATGGGCATCGCCTAACCGCCACTGCGTTCCGTCCGGCATATTTAATTGACCACGTGGTCCCAGTCCATCCCTCGTCGGCGTCGAGAACGTAACCTTCACGTCACAAGCAGGCGCCGCATGAGCAGACACCGCGCCAAACATATCAAACAAAAACAACAGACACACACGCACAGCGTGGTGATCGGTGAAATAGAAGCAATATGGGGCACATGTCATTGCAAGCTACACAACAGTTTTATTTTTTATTTTTCCCTTACTTGGCCGCGTGTCAGGCACCTGCGTGTGACGTGGTACAGGTTAAATCCGTTCTCAACGTCATTGTTGCTGATGTTCAGTATATGCCGTTTTGTGATGTGATAAACGCAGGTCGCAAGTTTAGCTTTACGTTATCTGACAGAGTACTGTACAGTAACTGTATATTGACTGCCGTCTGTTGACAAATCTCTGAGACCAATCGGTGCCTGAGTTACTACCTCTTGTCACCAGCTGGGGGTGCTGAACATTTAATTTCTGGGATGGCAATTAGGTATTTGTTTATTACTGTATTGTGGTTTGGTTTTATTAAAAAAAAAAAAAAAAGATAAATAAAAAAAAGGAAGAATGGATGGATAGAAGAATATAGTTCTCAAGGAATGGATCTTTTGTTGCTATTAGCTGCATGCATCACAGTCTAAAACTTAAAACAGAATGAAAAAAGAATGCAGTCTATTCTTTCTTAAAGGGGGTAACATTTAGCGCAATTATATTGAAATTAACACACTAATTTTGATGGTACCTTGACTTGTAAAATAAATGCAAGGGACAACAGTGTGATCTCTTTCTCGTCTATAATATTGGTGTGTACCAACCAGGGCACCACTCATTGTGATATTGGGACTTGTTGGTGAAAACATAAGGGGTAGCTAATAAGGCTTATTGTGATTTGTATTAATAAAATAATATAACCTAACACCGTTTAAAGGGGAAGTCAACCCAAACATATTTTTTTCAAGAATATGTTCTATGCATGCCCACTAGTTGAGACAAGACATTCTGATAAATATTGTGTTTCTGGAATAAGAGTTAATGCACCTGCTTTTAGCCATCTCTGGGGGCGGCCATTTTGTCACTTCCGTTGACTGAAAATGACATCACAATTGCTCAGGGCTCAGGTAATGACCAATCAGAATGTCGTGTTTCAACTAGTGGGCCTGGCCTGCAAAGAGCATATTCTTGAAGGAAATAGGTTTTGGTTGACTCCCACTTTAAGTTATGTCAAAATGTAGTGTTTTGTGACAAAATACAACACTTGTCTCTGTTTGTGGCATCTTTGTGGTGTGTGTTGCAAAAGACTTGCCATTATTAAAGGGATTTCCATATAGACATGGCCCTCATGAGGATGCACTTAGTCTTGTGTTGCTGCACAGTCATCCGACTATGAAACAAAATACAGCGTTTAACTTTTTGCGTGAGAGTTCTTTTAAGACTGACAACTTGGATCTGAAGTATCGTAAATATGTAAATTGGTGCACAGAAAGTGAAATACGTCATGATTTTGTTTTTTATAATTTTACTAAGTAGCTTACAGCCAATGAAAAGCCTAAATTCAAAGTCTATGGCGTTTAAATGTTGCAAAAGAAATTATTTTTATTAGGCATGTCCGATATCAATTTTTTTTCAAACCGATACCAATACGAGTACTCAAATCCTGTCACCAATCCCAAGTACAGATACTATTAATACGTTTGATACATAACATTTTTATTAAAACATTGACTGATAATTTTAAAGAATATATAGAATATAAATAATATCACAATATAACATTTTTCCTTAAAATTGCATCAAACTAGTGCCAATATTCTATTATAATCTTTTTTCCATTTGTTAATAAAATACATATTTTGTATAGAACACACAATAAAATGAATTGAAATAAATACATAAATAAAATGAAACGATCAAAATGTGTGGTTGTACAACTTCTTTTCAAGGAATATAGTGAAGTGCAAAGAATTAAATTTACTACAACAGTGATTCAGGTAACATTTGGGAATACCTCTAACCACTACCGTTTAACCAGCAACAAAAGTTTGTCATCTTGCTCTGAGGCAACATTTATTTCAACAGTGGTGTCTCAGTCCGAACACTGGGTGGCACCCACGTAATGCCGTACATCAGCCCAACCACCTGGCAGCGGACCGGTTCTGGGACCGGTACATGGCAGGCCACTTTGGACCGGGCCGCGGCAGCCCGCACAGATGAAACATGTTGAACAGTTTATTGGAACGAATTGCGTTATCTGCGTTGTGGTCGGATTTGTGTGTTGCTGAGTTGTGATGTTTCCAAGGTTCATGAATCCATCATACGGCAAGCGAGTGGAGCAGCGGAGAAAGAAGAGCGTGAGCAGTTGTACTCGGATTGATAAAAACGTGATAATTAAACTACATCTGACGCCGTTTAAGTTGAACGTTTTTGCTCCCTCATCTAAGAAACATTCACAGTCGGATGATGCCGTGCATGTTAGACCTGCTACAGTATCTGCAACAGAGCCGCCAATCTCATGTAGCAATGTCGGCACACAACTTTCGGACTTAACCACGTACCTTTCCCCATCGGCGATTTTAACAGGAAAACCAGAATGTTCCCAAACAGGAGACCGCAGTGTACGCGGGGACCTTCGAGCTCTGGCTCTTTACTGGCTCTCACTGTTGTGCCGCCACTCTCCTCTCCCGCATGCAACAGTCAATAGCGCCCGTGCGTAAGGTCGCGCTAAATAAGTGGACCGAACCGAACGTGCCATAACGAAACATATTAATACACACACGTGTACCATAATGATATCGGATATCAAATCATTTGTACATATACCTGCTACTGATGAAAAGCGATGAAGGTGAAAACGCTCATAAACTGACTTTCACAGTGGATGTGACTGTCTATCACTTTAATAACTTTAATTCCACAGCATAAGTTGAGTGTTGACATAAAACCCGTGTATCTCAGTTCACACTCATTCATTTGTTGACTTTCAGGAGTGTCGGACGCCTCCTCCTCTTGAGAGCTGACTCATGTTGTGTTCTTCTCTCAGCTTGCTGGGGGCGTTGTGATGGCTGTGGGTGTTTGGACTTTGGTTGAAAAGAGCGACTACATCAGCCTTCTACCCTCCATGACATATGCTGCCTCTGCCTACATACTGGTCCTCGCTGGAGCCATTGTCATGGTAACAGGCGTTCTGGGATGCTGTGCCACCTTCAAGGAGCAGAGGAGGCTACTGCAAGTGGTAAGAGACGGTGTCACAGGCTGCACGCTGTGCACTACTGTTGAACATCCACACGACAACCAAAAAGACAGCAGACTGCACATGAACCACCAAAAGGAAAAGAGTGTGGATTGTGCAGTAATTCAATATCAATATATATCGTGATAGACACCTGATCAATATCATTAGAAATTGTACTTAATATAGGGCCGGGCCGATAATTCGGGCCGATAATTCGATATCGATGTGTATTGACACGTGATCGATACCAATAGAAAATGCCTTCGATAAAACGTTCAATAGAAAAAAGAAAAACAAACCCGATCGCAGCATGGTGCGTGATGTAGGCAGAGCGCTTCCGCCTCCAAACATGAAGAAGAACCGTTTAAACCAAAGAAGAAGCTGTTAACTCAACATGCTCGTGGGCCCGGCGGCCGTGCGCTAGCGAGCGAGCGCCGTAACTTTGCTCGAATAAATGACCACTCGACTCAGTACAACTCTTACAATTAAATTATATTATGCATGATAACCCCATTAAAAACCCGTGGATGGAGCCATGGTGTACAAGTAGAGGAGTTCTTGTCTTTGACATGCTAGCAGTAGTTAGCCTTATCCGACACCGGCATCGCACTCAAGGTAAAATCCAGCAAGTAAAATATGAATGGACAATGGCAATAATGAGTCCGCTAAAAAGATAAAGTAGTCCTAAGACGGTTGGTCAACGATGATTTGCGCACTGCAAGAGAGTATTCGTTCACTTACATTGGATGAACATTGAATGAAGGCAAATATATGTGTCAACAACGGCTTGACAATAAATTTGTGCCACAATTACAAGCACCTCAGAGGACATTTGGGGCACTAAAGTGTGTTTTGAACGCACAACAAATGTTTTTTTTAACCTCGTCTGCCAAACCAGCAAAGAAGAAATGCTGAACCACAGAAGAATAAGCGGCATGCGCGAGTGTGAGCTTGGCATACGTATGTTTCATTTTAAATGGGGAAAAAACCCAATAATTATCAATATTGACTCAAAAAATACTGTAGGTGCGAAACATTTACATCCGTATCGCCCAGCCCTACTAAGCACATTGTTTGCAAGTTTGTAAGGCATTCATTTAATCTTTTTATTGGCCAATTTATTTGACTTTCCATAGTTGGGTTGACCTCTTATTAAAGGTTAAAGCAGGGATGTCCAAATCCTCGAGTGCCGCTGTTCTGCATACTTTAGATGTTTTCCATCTCTAACACCTGAGTGATCAGCTCCTCAGCAAGCTCTTCAGAAACCTGATAATGATCCTCAACCTTTGAATCAGGTGTGTTGGACGAAAGATATACTCCTTAAATAAGTCTGATATAGACGCCTCCTCGCTAAACGGCATCGTCAAAGTGTTGAGAGAGCTTGAGAGTGCGACGGACAGGTTAGCAATTGCGGCACGTTCAAACGAAATAACTTCAAATATAAGTTTAAGGAGTGTAAATTATTTGGTAACAAGCAAGCTTGTTTCCCAATCGTTGCATTTAGTGAGGTCATAAATCAATAGCGTCGTTTGTAGATGAGAGAAGTCGCGCACGTAACCAACAACTACGTAGCTGCATGGCTTCATTTTAGCCTGCACAAGCCTATAAATAATGATGTAAACGTGTTTTTTACCATGAAATAAATAACATTTATCAAACTGAATCTGTCATTCTATGGTATTGCTTATATCGGCCATTAATCCAAATTGGCTTCAGTCAATTACATGAAAATACATGTTTATAAAGCGTCCTGCATAATCATATATATTGTGTTTAAAGTTAACATTCAATTAGTGTAAATTTCATGGCTATAGTGCCTGTATTATTAGTATTGTTAATTTTATTCTAAAGCCACAAAGAGATTCAGTACAAAAAACGGACCTGATAAAACAAGTTCTGAGATGAACCAATAAGAGATGGGCATTATGTATTGCCGAAGTATTGGATCGTGACTCGGTATCGGCAGATACTTAAAACCAAAGACTCGGACTTGGGTGCCAAGAAAGCATGACCGGATCATCCCTGACCAGCACAAATTGAAAAAAATGGGAGAATTTGCGAGCATAATGGTCGCAGTGTCGAGCCCTGGGTGCGAGAGAAAGTGATTGCTTTGGTATTACATTGAGTAGCTCTAACCGAATCCAGCCCAGACATCAAGAACATATCTAGCCGCGAGTGGTAACCATGTACTGTGAGAAAAAGGTCAAATCTTTATCCTTGGGTTGTAAATGGTGCCAAACATCTTCCAATCCTAATTGACCCATCATTGTATTCAGTGTTGTCTGGGATTTAGAACCCGAGTCAGCAGGAAATTCATGGATATATGCTCTCAAAACACAATTAAACTCTCCCATTATTAGGACAATTCCCTCAGCGTTATCTGCTATCAATGATGCAATATTCTTAAAGAGGTTTGGGTTGTCCTCATTTGGTGCATATAGATTGAGTCGGGTTATTATAATATTCTGCCAACTACCAATCAGTATCACCCTTCTTTATCACTTAAACTCTTCGCATGACAGAAATAAACAGCTTTACTGGAGAGAATTGCCGTTCTCTCCCCTTTTGGTATGAGGAGCTCCATCGCTGGCCTACCTATTCTCTCCTTAGCTTCTCGTGCTCCTTATAAGAAAGATGTTTCCTGAAGCATCACTATTGCACAGTTGAGCTTTTTTTTAATGTCTATTTTAATAACGGGTGCAGTGCTCTTCTCCCCCTTGAAGGGACGGTTGGGCCGGGATGGCCTTGTTTTCACTAACAAGTTCATTTTTATATATTTTTTGATCAGGAAAATGGAAAGAGTTGTCATTTTCTATTTTATCAATAAATTTGGGAGAAATTAGGAAATAAGTGACGCCATGAATAACGCCCCTTGTTAATGAGGAGAATGGCCGCGCCTCCTACCGTTCTATCCTTGTTCGGTCGGAGTCACTGGAGGAACCGATTACAAACTCTCCATTGGAAATCATTGTACTTTCACTGCTTATAACGTCCAAAAACGGTGATCAATTGACACCAAAATTTATGTGGACATCCTTACTAATGACCACTTCAACATATCAAAATGATTAATCTCTCCGTGGCTGATTTATATGAGAATGATGAAATGTGGAAGTGAGCAGAGCTACATAGATTTATGCTGGGACCAGCACACACCGCTTCTTTGCTTAAAAAAAAAAAAAAAAAAAAAAAAAAAAAAAAAAAAACACTGCTTCTTTGCTGATCACGGTTAGGACGAGCAAGGCATTTAACACCAGTCAGGATATTTACAGAGACTGAAGTGAGAATTAGTGGACGTACACATTTATTTGCATGAGGAATGGTCACAGTTTTTCGACCGACAACACGCCGTGGAATGTAACGGCCAAAACGGTACGTTCCAATGCGGCTGTGCAGTCAGCCTCCTCGCTGGAACTTTTTGTTTGCTGAACATTGACGCTTGTGCGATGAGGTCTTACCTCACTCTCACGCCGCTTCACTCTGGCCGAAGCTGGCGGCTGCAAGCGGTGTCGGACAGCGCACGTGACTGCTTGGGAGGCAACCCCGCGACATGAGGACAGTAAGGAGCTAATGTTGTTGTGCTAACGCCTTTTGTTTTAACGGCCTGAAGCTAGTTGTTGCTATTAGCTGTACTGTTATTAGCTGGGAGGGGGGATAAAGATCCATGCTTGCCTGATTGCTTGCCCACTGCCAGGTGCCGTCTGCCTCCCGAGAGTTGACACGAGTTTAGCGTCGCTAAATGTCCGAAATATAAACCAGTCGGGGTTTGTGTGCGCATTCATGCTCTCGTCCGCTTCAGCCTGTGTAAATGGAGAGGCGATCGCCACGGTATTTTTGATTTTGTGGAGGTGATCGTAATGAGATCACGTTTTATGTCAATAAATCCAAACTATTGTGCAGAACACTTTTATATCTTCACAGGTTGAAGTTGACAAGAGTAGTAATGTGCATCTGCATTTTGGTGACGATCGGTCGCCGTTTTAGACAACAGAACTGACAAAGCGAGCAATATTACCACGCTTGGCTCCCTCCCATGACGTAGACAGCTGAAACTGAAAACATAACATAAGCCACGCCCCAAAAAGGGGCGGGGAAATTTATCGTAAAGCTAATCACCAAAAAAGCCCTTAAATCACTACAGAGTCTTTTGAGGTGGGCATTTTAGTACTGATGTCATTTTTACATGCAAACCTATTATGTAAGTGCCAATGTTAAAGCTCATCCAAGTGCCCCTTTAATAGGACTACTCAAGCCTTTCTGATGCATCTTGCATCTGATGATCTTTTTTTATTACCCAGCAGCCAGCGCACCACAATGTACAACTTAAATTGTATGTCTAAAATGTGTACAAATCCCACTCTATCTCTGGCCTTGTGCTTTTTTTTAACCAGCCAAAACGAACAGGGAATCCCGGTTCGTTGACAGATTTAAAAGGCTACCAGAAATGGAATTAGAGTTCGGGGAAAACATCACTGAAGGGACTTTGTTGTGTAAACAGTCAAATAAGTTCCCTAAGCTGTTCTGATTATGTGATTTAAAACAACTGTTGGGGTGTGTGAGTGTGTATCTTGTGTATTTTCAAATGCCCCGTGCTTCCTGAAAAGCTAAGATTAGGACGGTGAATCACAGTGATGGAATGAACTTGTCGCCAAGGAGAGATGCTATCGAGATCGTTAAAGAGGGCAAACATAAGGGAGAAAAGCGGCTGATTCATGGAGCTCCTGTTTGCTAGGAGTATACGCTGCCTTACCAAGGAGTACATGAGCAGCCGTGATTGCTGATATGCGTTTCTGTTATCTAAATGTCACAGGTTTGAAACGTAACCAGCTGACTCTTTGTCACTTTACTGCGGTAAGGCTTTGAAAACATATCGTTTCTTTTTCATGAAGGAGGAAGAACAAAGACTAATTGATCCCGCTAACCCACAGGAAGAAGGGTGTGGTATGTGTCAGCAGACTCACAAATAATTCAGTGTAATGATTGTGGGAGACGAGAAACTATTGCTGTCTACATGCGCTCCCAGAAAAGACTGCAAATTCTTGTTAGAGCACCTTCATTCGTTTCAGGTTACTCAATAGGTACCATATACAAATAATTTAGTTGTCTTGATGAACTGGCTGTCTTCCTAAAATATCTCATCTGTAAGGACTTGGAGGCTTTTGGACACTGAGCGGGCATTCCATTTTAACTAGTTGTTGGAGAGATTCTAGAGTGACTGTATCCTTACTGCACCACGATGCCTCTTTGTGTGTTGTCTGCTTCTGTGTGTGAGGGTGTAGCTTTTTTGTCATACGGCAGAGTATAAATTGAAATTCAACTTGAGTGATTAATAGCGGTGTGCATCTCTCCGAAAAAAGGATTCCATTTGGTTTTCGATATGTTAGATGCGAAACAATTCAAGGACGGTTCGATTTGATTCAGTTCGGTTCGACTCAGTGAGATTACGATTCCATTCGATATAGTGTGGCTCAGTTGTGGGATGCAATTACATTTTTTGTTGTTATTTTACAAACATTTCAATGAATTTGTTAGTACTGTAAATTTGCCAATTCCTCCTAAGATATGTCTCTCCAATAAAAGACGATTGTATCTATTTCAAACTGGAACAATTCGGTTCGATTCGATGCACTGGCACCTTTTAAATCAAAAAATGTTTTTCCGCTTCAAACCGTTTTTTCTTACACCCCCTTAGTGATTAGTATTGTTTTTAAGTGAGGCCTTAGGTTGATAGAGCTGCATGCTGAAGAAAAGGTGAACGACAGCTCAGCTTCATAGGTCACAATGTCGATTGCCTGGTTTACCACCCTTTTTGCGCTGCGGACTCATGACTTGTTTTTGAAGAGATGACACCCAGAAGAGTTTGGCATATGTCATACTGATCACAATTCTCTCAAAAAGACACGAGTCATGAAGCAATCAATACAGATGTGTGCATCACACGGTGCCTCCGAGTGGAGGCGGTGTGAGCATACAGCCTCTCCAGATTAGGCTGGAAGGAGGAACACATCCATCTTTTTCTACTCTGCTTGTCTTCATTAGGGTTATGGATGAGTTGCAGCCTATCCCAGCAGACTTTTGAGCAAGAGGCCTGATACACTCCACACCGGTTGCCGGTCAGTCGCATGGCACATATAGACAGCCACACTTGGACATGGACAATTTGGAGTCTTTCATGAAACTAACATAGTATGTTTTTAGAATGTGGGAGGAAACTGGAACACTCAGAGAAAACCCACACAGAACATGCACTTGGCTGCCTGGGTGAAAACATGTCTGATATAAAATATTGAATCGTGATGAGAAATGCTCCTAAACATTACTCAGTATGTAGTTTCTTTTAGAGATTTTGTACTCCATGTAACTGCACCATGTTAGTTTATGAACATCAGATTTTTCCAAACAGTAATTCCAAGTGGCATAGAGTTTCGAATGAATGCACTATGACAATTATTCACATTTAAGTGGGAGCCAAAACATGTTAGACGTCCATGTGCTGTAGCACCTTCTTTTCAATCTGCGTTGTTTGTGTGCCGCACAACAGTCGCCTATTTTACTCCATCATGATACAAATGCGTTTTGCGGTAAGCTGAAAGAGCAGTAGTCAATGCTTAAAAAAGGCAGGCAACACGAGCCAAATGTCCAGATGTATCTGCTTTAGCCTCATCATGATGAGGAGGTAAAGTCAGACACAGATGGTAAGGAAGTTGAATTGCAGCCCTGTGAATCAGCCTGCTGAGTCATGTTGGCAGTAATTACACTGTAACCTTAAGATGCCTGCTAGATGATCAGGACGAGTTCTCTGGAGTAGGACGCCTCTGCATTGCAGCCAACAACAATTTCTCTGTCACACTGACTCACTCTGTGTGTTCGTTGAGATGGTTCTACAGTATATTAGCCATATGTTTTATTTTTTGTACTATTTCACGGGTTGATTGCACAATTTTCTTTTTAAATAGCTAGTCCATTGTCCTTGCATGTGACAGTACATTTCTGTTCAGTTTATTCACGTTGAGTGACGTTTTGCACTTTCAAGTACGGTACGTATTTATAATAATGTAGTCTGTGTTTCCCAAACTTACTTCCAAACTGCATCCTAAACTGCTGAGCATTAGACTCACCAGTTCGAAATCTAATCGGCTCAAATGATTCGGCTCAAAACTTCAAGGTTTTAGTCTGACATGGTCTTTTCTTGCCTTTTAATTGTGATCAATCCTCCCTCAAACTGCCATGGGTCCTTTCACCAATCACAGCCCATTTTTGTCGTGGGCCACGTTGTAAGTTATGATTTCCCTCGGAGGGCTGTTATGTCTGTAAACCCATACAAATGTATGAGCAACTTATATTATCACATATTCACGGATAACGAGTTTTGAAAACAGAAGCCTAGCAATAATTGTTTTTTTCAGCTATTTTCCACTTTATTTTAAAGGGCTACTGGTGCCCAAATATTTGCAATATCTTATATTTCAGTTTTGTGAAGAAACAAGACACATGGAATCGACACACATGATTTGCCTTTGCGAGCCACATAAAATGCTTTTGCCTGCCGGATCTGTTGACACCTGTGACATACTGCAGCCCCATTTCCATTGTACCGGTTTTATCCCGAAACATCTCGGTCCCGCCCTGTGTGCTCGCTTTTCAACTACGCCAGGCATGTCCAAAGTCCGGCCCGGGAGCCAAATGCGGCAAAGATGGCAAAAATGGGGATATATTGAAAGACAAGAATCACTCTCGTTCACTTGAATGGACCCGGCCACATGTGCACAGCTCACAAAAGTCTTTACTACAGGCTAAACTTATTTCATCCACAAGTACATATTAATTGTAAATATGGTTAAGTATTGTTGTAAAACACAATATATATGTCCTGTATATATACTGTTTATGTCTTGGCAGCGGGCGGCACTGTCTCTGTCGTTTAAACCCGTAAATTGATTTTTCATCTGTGTTAAAGCTTCTGTGCATTTGATGGGTTGCGCAACTTCTATTGTCGCCGCAAAACTAGTGGCCGACACTCGGCCGCCCGTGTAATCGTGGCAGAACCCCTCATGTTGCGAGTGTACAAGTGGAGGCTTGCACAGTTCAGTTCATGTCACTCATTTACCTTACTGACGAAGTTAGACATCTTTTTTTCACTTTTGTCCAGTACCCTTGGTGAGTGATGTTGTATGTTTAATGCATAACTGAATCCACATTTTTGAAAAGCGCAGTTAAGTTACTTTTCTAGCAGTGTTATATATGTATGTATGTATATACAGTATACAATTTTCTCTGAATATTCATGACTTTTACATACATTTTTTTCTATCTGTCTCCAGTATTTTGTCCTGCTGCTGTGTATTTTCCTGTTGGAGATCCTGGCTGGTGTCCTGGCTTACATCTACTATCGGCAGGTAATTGAGAACCGTAAACTCATCCAAAATCTTGTTTCATTATTTTACAATGCACCTTGGGGGCTAAAGTACTGGTCAGCAAAAGGGGCATGGCCTTATCACATTATTGCAAGTGTTTTGTTTTTTATTTTAAAAATCCGTGTGTGTGTACCCAGCGCTGTTTGCTTGAATAATTTCCCATGTTAATCTTGACATGCAATCAATCAGTCGTGCTGTTATTGGAGCAGCCGCTGTATTATTCTAAAACGAACCCATTGTAGGAAGGAAATGCCAGCCTTTTAAAAGACGTAAATAAAAATAAATAATAATAAAAAAATAACTGATGAAACCGAAGACAACTTGTTGAAATTAAGTATTTACAGTATCACTAGTTTGCAAAAACAAACAAAAAAAAAACACTAAAGAGAATACAGTACTACTTCTCCCACTGGATGTTGAACAAACACTGCTGTGTTTCTTTGCTGTATAAAATGTGAAACATAACTAAAGCTGACAGCATTCGTCGGCACAGCTTAACATTAGGCTTGCTGCACATTTTTCCCATTGCATTCATGTTGCGATAAGTTAGCACAGTATTATTTTCCATCGGCATCCCAGCCTGGCGAGGCCGAAGGCCTCACTGTTTTGGTCTGTCGATAAGTGTGCTGCTCGTTATAAATTCCTTGTTTCCAATACACAAGTTGTCTGCACGCAATCAGTCGCTGAACTCTGCTAAGAGCTCTGTCTTCTTTATTCACTTTTTATGACTCTTAACATGAGCTAAATCAATCCTCATCTATGAAAACGAGTGAGGGTGCTAAAAGCTCTCATGAAAAAGCTTTTCTAAAGTGTCCGTAAGGCTCATTTGGCAAGCTGCAGAGCAGTGTTCAGTCATTTTGCCTTATTGTTTTCTGCTCATTTTGTTTTTATGATTACTTGTTGAAAATAACAAAGGAGGATTTTATTGGGTAAAAAAAAGGTCATATAATATCCTATCAGAGCAACAAAAGTAGTGTAACATGAGTCAAACTCACTATTTTATGTTCCAAAAACACTGCTTTGCTTTCAGCGAGCACACTGGAGCGAAATAACTTTTTGTATCTTCTGAAATTATTATTCACAGTTTTGAATTTTTTTTCAATTCACTTTTAAATGAGGCCCGTTCTTTGATGCTGCTTGGAGAAGAAGCTTCGTCATGCCTTCTAGAGGCGCGTCATGTCTTTTAGCGCTTCATCGTATTGGAAGTATCGCCGCTTTGCATAAAACCACACATGCCTGCGCACACACTACTCGACACCATCCATCATTGTCATACGTAATGTAGCCATTGTCCCTCCAATGTGGGTGATGTTTCTCTTCCTTTATTTCCCTTCTCTTTTATAGATGCACTCTGCACTTGATCTTAGACTGCTTTACATTATTTGCCTCTCACTTAGAACAAAAAAAAAAACAAACAAATGCGAGATGAAATGCGTGCCTATAAAGTATAATCAAAAATGAAGTATGCACATGTCGTGACGTCTTATTTAAGACAAAAGGAATTCTGTGGATGACGCACATCCCTGTGCAATGCTTTTCCATAGAAGCTATTTGCTGCTCTGTGTTGCAGTGCACAGCGTGCAACACCAGAGGTCAGCACCTACTATTGGAACAAGCAAAATGAGAAAGATGGCACCTGGCGTGTGCTGCAGATGAAGTTATTTGGGAGTGTTCGGGTGTTGCCATCTGTCAAGGACAAAGTTGATTTCCAAAGGGGACACGTGTAAAACCTTCGGTAACAGCTTGAGGTGCACCTTCTCCTCTTGCATTTGGATTGAATCGTGGGCCACAGGTGTTAGGAGAGGCTTTGTTCAACTCATCAGTGCTCTTCCATGTCCTCATTTCCCACGTAGACACATTCTTGCAAAGGTAAACACCGTCTGGTCAGCTGCTCTCTGTAAGAGAGAGGGAGACATTTTGTCCATTTTGAATGTAAACTAAATCAAGTAGTTGTTAATATTGGGGCAAGCTCCAATACATGAGTCTGTGTTTCAATGACCTGCTAGCTGCGCGTTGGGGAAATAGCTCAAATCAAGTCAACTTGAATTGTAAAACACGACAGAGATAAACAATCTAGGCAAGGCAAATGAGGTGCGTCGACTCTTTAACTGTTCACTTCCTCAGGTGTGAACAGGTGCTGAAGCGTCTGCCCCTTTCTTTTGCTCCTCTCTCGCCCCTCCCTCTAATGGCACTCTGTCCTCTAGATTTCCTCCCATCATTCATTGCCTTGATATTTCTGTCATGCTTTGATTTACAGTGGTTTCCCCACTGGCTTGTTGCCATAGAAACTGAGTCCCTCCAGACCTCCCTGCTCTGCCACTGAGCATTCCTGAGAACAAAACATACATAAGACACCCCAACACAAACACACCTACTTCATCTCCATCTATTAGAACCGTCGTCCAGAACGTGCATCACGAAGACAGCATATTAATCTCATTTTTGCCCAAATTAAAAGTTGCAACTCGTTACATTACTCGCTGTGTTCTGTTCTGGACTGTGATGAATTGTGTGGCGGGATCGTGAGTTGTGTGTGCATTTGTCTGTGTCTGTGGCCAGTTAAATGAGGAGCTGAAACAGAACCTGAGGGAGACCATGATCCAGAAGTATGAGCAGAAGACTCATGAGCACGTTACCAGTGCTGTGGATAAACTACAACAGGAGGTAACTTTTTGCATACGGAAAGAAAATGTATGTTGAACCTTTGGAATTACGAGTATTGCACCTTGATTTCGGTGTAAATTTTCCGTGAAATGAAATGGCATTAAAAGTTTCTAGTACTTCACAATATCTCCTTGCATTTCTTAGAAACGATTGTTACCATTTGAGTGATAACAACTACCGATAATTCAAATAACGTACTTTCTGCACTATAAGTCGCCGCTCCCTATTTTCCTACGCTTTCAACCCTTCGGCTTTTAATGTGATGCGGTTTATTTATGAATTTTTACTGATGAGCTTCAAGCTGTCAATAGATTTACTCAAATTCTCCTCACATCTGACCATTGAGCTAACCGAGCACGTCACAGTGGACCAATGAAACTGTCCGAGTCCGCCCTCATACTGAATATTCATCAGCCATTTGCGGTTGCAGTGCGCACGCGGACAGTGATAGACAAATTTGGAAGTGTGTGTGCGTAGCGGTTTGCAACTGTGTCGGGGTGAATATAGAGGATATAGTATATAGTTACAATGTTACAACGTGGAGACCCGCGGCTATTGATATGACGCGGCCAGTGTATGTACAAATTTGTTTTTATGGCTAAATGTAGCTGCTGGGGCTTTTTTGTAATCTGGAAATTACATTACCCATCAGTAAAATGTGTTGATTTTTCTAACAGAAATTCAGGGTGGAACGTCTTCACCTTTATTGATCAAACTATATTGAAAGCGCCCCAGACAGATGGATACAGTGAATGGATGGATGGATAGATGATGTGTTACATGGATCATTGGTCATGGCATTTAGTGCAGGTTTTGAGGCACAGCACTGATACAGCCATTGAAGATTTTGATCGTAGCGATGTTTTTGGAGCATCATTTCTGATCTATGGTTATAAGAAGTCATACGTTTTTTTTTTGTTTTTTTTTCTCTCCTAATGTACGCTGATGTATTCTATGTCTGTCAGTTCAAGTGCTGCGGGAGCAACAATTCATCGGACTGGGCAAAGAGTGTCTGGATCCGCTCCAACGATGGAAATGGCAGGGTGGTGCCTGACAGCTGCTGTAAGACTCCATCCGAGCTGTGTGGACGTGGGGGGCACCCCTCCAACATCTACAAGGTTGAGGTGAGTATGTGCCAGGTGCTGGTGGTCCAGGTGCCATTCTTAATCCAAATTATAAACATAGTATGTGTTTGCGCTCGTACATGGCCGGTTACAGCATAAGGACTTGAGTTTTTCATTTAGGGTGGCTGTATCTCAAAACTGGAGGAATTTATCCAGGACCACCTCAAGATCATTGGATCGGTGGGAGTTGGGCTTGCCTGTGTACAGGTAAGCAAAAACATCACTTGTTCAAAGACAAAAATAATGAATACATGTATATTTACTTTTTTTTTTTTTTTTTTTTTTCTCCGTGCGACATTAAGATAATAGGGATGGTGTTTACATGCTGCCTGTACCGCCGTCTCAAGTCGGAGCCTTACTAAAGAAGCAACGGGGACAAAGGAAGTCACCTCGTTGACATACTCAAATATCTCATTGCTTCTGTTCTCGTGGAGGGAGGTGAGGGATTAAATGATACTGATCTGATCTGAGTTCCTTATAGTGGTTGGGTGGAAAAACTATTAAGGTTATGATAAGTAATTAGGGCAAGATTACAAGCACTGAGAAAGAAATCTGTAAGAGACAAAACCGTTGGGATTATTGCCTCTGAATATTTAATGTAGTGAGGGAAACCCTCTGTGGAAATTCAAGGTACAATACAGTGATGTGAATGTTTTGTAATGTCAGTGCGGTGGCTCGATTTGCGGACTAAAACCTGGTGACAAAACTTCTTTTTCCAGCCGCAAGTTTGAACAAGCCCACCTCACCTGCTGCAGCATCCCGTTTCCGTGTTAGCTAACCACTCGCTCGCTGCATTTGAAACATGAATTCCATGGTGACCTTTTCAAACTCAACACTAAGTTGTACCACTGTTTTTAGACTCTGTAAATGTCCATTTTTCTGTAACACTCTTTACCTGTGAGCTATTACTGTAGTTGAGCCTTTATTGCCCAATGTGTCTTCACATAGCAGCGTGCCACTGTTCGATCAGGCTTTTCTCCCCAGTGTGTTGGCAAGGACACTTTATCTGCCAAGACTGACGGTACAATGACTGCACTTTCATCACCAGCATCACAGCACCAGCACTGTAATAACACACGAGTGCCAACGTTTTAACAGTTTAGATCGAGCCTAACGTGCAAGGCTGATGTGATGTAATAATGTGCCAAAAAGCACCAATTTTATATTTCACTGTAATTTTTTTTTTTTTATACAACTGATGCCAAAAATAGACACTGACCTCTGTGCACATCTACTGCGGCTTGACCAAACACCCTGACAAATCAATTCTGTTTATAGATTGTCTTTTTAAGTTAAGATTTTGTTTACTTTTCATGAGATCAATATTGTTGTATTACATTGAGATTCTTTTGCATCAATAACCTTGTTCCTCAAAAAACAGCTGAACACTGATCACAAATATGTCATCTGTCATAGCCAAGAACACCTATCCATTTAATAAATATCCACCAAAATCGCTAAATGTTTCTACTGTTTTTTTGTTCCTCAAGTCAGAAGCTAGTAGCAGTTTATCCAGACAGAAGGATCAATATCACCCATCTAAAAAAAATAAATGTTGATAATGTGCACTGCAACAGTGTCTTTTAAGTGTCCTTCACCTGTCAGTCGGCAGGTCTGGCCAGCCCCTTAAAGGCAGAAAAAGTCCAAAATATCTTTAGGTCAGCTTGGCTGTAAGCAGTGGCCCCTACATGATTGTCATAGGCTTACAGGTGCATTAGTGTATTAATCAATTCCCTAATGTCACTGTGCCACGGGGCTGTTGCTTCATATTGTGAGTCATTTCCCTGAAGGCTGCTGCGCCACTGTCTATTACCTATATACCATGTCCGCTACTCTGCCTTTATGTTCAGCGCATTCAATTGTTGTGACCTCGTGTGATATGCTGACCGTGTGTCAGCAGTGTTACTGCGGCTGCAGCAGTGCTTGAGTGCAAACGCGGGGAGGCGGCAGCCTCCACACTTCCATCAACTCAACAGCTGGTGAGCGTGTGCAAAAACACCCGGAGGCTATTCAGGATTACCTCTCTTCCAATAGTTCCGTTTCCCTAAAATAGGCAGGAAGAAATTGACCCTCGCACATTCAAAATGATGGTAAAAGTGGTACATACCGTAATAACAAATGGATCCTTTTTGGTTTGAATATGTATGTAGAATGTTAATTTGACTGAAATTCAGCTCGTCTCTGTGCTTTTGTTACTACCCTGTCGGAAATCAAATTACACCCTGTGCCTACAGTGGAATAATTGGTTTCCGCTGTGCAGTTTTAATAATAAAAAAATAAGTCAAATCTCAGTCCCTGTGCAAACTTCTCCCGGCAACAGTGGGGGGTGGGAACTAAGCACACGCACAAAAATCCCAATTCTCCTGCAGTTTACATCAAGCTCACCCTGTGAAACCGGAGTCTTGTTTTACAAAACGAGCAGGTGTTTTTTCTATCCGTGGCGGGAGGTAGCAGAGTTAATGTGCTCATCGCAGCGAAAGTACATCAACACGTGCTAATTTCATCAGAGCGCTTCCAACAAGAAGACATCTGCGGCCCTCGCCTTGACTTCACTTGTTGTTTAATTCTGACTTCAAACAGACGTCGGAAGCCTTTGAACAACAAGTGTTCCCCAAGTAATGTTCCCTGCTGGTCAACGCCATAAGTCTCCCTCGTCTTCCTCACTGGGCAGGTGCGCAGGACGCTGCCTGTTTGCATGTGACAGCTAACACAAATGCTATGCTAATAATGCCGGCCTATGACATTTCTAAAATATCTTTCCAGTACTGCCTATGCAGTTGTCTGTTGGCTGCACGTCATCTCCTGTATAAGAGGTCTGCTATTTTCAGATAGGGGAGCCTTTTACACCCTTCGCCTCCCCTCCGCACTTGATTTTCCTGGAAGCTGATTGGACTTTTGCATGCCTGCATGACAAATGGCCAGCAGGAATCTTTGTGCGTGTTTCTTTGTGTATAGCTGGTGACAGGATAAGCAGAGTGTAGGTGTTCCTCATCTGACCTATGGGCAAGGAACACCCAAACTATTAGTTTGCCATTGCCGCCATGATATTGAGCTTTAAACCTGACTGTGGGCTCAAGATCATTCATTCTTATCTCCTTCATAGCACCTCCATTTATTGTGAGTTACAACATTTTCTGTCAAAACAACATCCGGGCATGCTCACGGTTTGGGTGTTTCTAGGGATAGGCACAGTAATCGATTAATTGTTTGCTATGAATTAAATTGATTATTTGTGATTATGGATGACATTTTAAAGGATCCATTTCTCTATATTGGAACCTGTAGACAGTGAGGGAGACGTGCTAAGAACAACGCAAGCGTGTTGCTGTCTTGAGGCAACTGAGGTGACGTGGTGTGCATTACTTGGGCTCAACCCCACCACAGGATGTCAGCTATGGCAGGTGTCCCCAACCACCAGGCCATGGCGGACCGCACAAATGAAAGAAAGGAGGAAAAAAAAAGTACAGTACTTCCGTACAGTACATTTATTATCCGAGCCTGAAAAACATTTTATTTTGAAAGTCATGACGTAATTAACAGCATAACCGAGGAGCGTTCGGAAACTACTTTTCGTTTGGCTGATGAGTCAATTATATGGTCAAGTATATAAAATCCTATATTTAAGATTAGGCAGTCTTTGGAATTATGGCCGACTCCTGACTTGGGGGCGGAGACTCCCAACATATGGTTGTGTGCGTTGTGCTACGTTGGACATCTCGGTCGAGAACTCCTGATACGATAAAAGAGTATGATCATGCCGACTGGTTTCATGTGTGAGGTTGCCCACATTTGACTAATTTGTTAAGAATCAGTGTATGTGTACCCATCTTAAGAGTGATAGGGAGGGAGTGTATGTAAAATATAAGAGAGAACGATAATGTTGTAAATGTATGCCGAATATTTGATGGTCTCCGGTTGCTGTGATTTTCATTCCATCTCGACAGTGGCGATATTGCAGTTGAAAGCAAGATGATGACAGCTAATCTTGTGCATGCGCCGCTTTATTCTCTGCATCAACTCTGCTCTAAGTGCAGACGTCTCATTTTGATTCACTGTGTGACTGCATGTCCTGTATAGCTGAGCAGACGGCCAACAAATGTAATCGTGTGTCTGTAGATGGCAGCAAGACCCTTGGTCTATCTGTCTCAATAACATGGGGAAAGAAAGGCTCTTCAGTCTTGGCTGTCAAGAGCCACCGATAAAATTGGAATTAATATGATAATACTTCATGAATAATACTTTTTTTTTTTTTTTTTAAATCCATGAAATTAATTCTTTCACTGTTAAAGAGCTTCTCACCATGTGTGAAACATGGCTGCACACCTGTGCACAGCCATGTGTGAAACATGGCTGCACACCTGTGCACAAATGAAAGCTTAATTGATGTCTAAATGCACATTTTGTCCTCTAACTATTGGAATGGTTTGATCAAAGCCATAGCATGCAACTAATGAATAAATAGAGCATGATTAATGTAGCCTCGATCACGTCTTCCATGACTCATTTAGCAGCACAATCTCCCCCCAAAATGGTTTTTGCTCTCTTGCTTAACCTGTAAAGAGAATTTCTGACTGATTATACTATGTTTGACTTTTTGAGACGTGACTTCATATTTGAATGGCCATTCGCATTCCTTCACCGTGTGAGTCAGTTGCTGAGGGAAATAAGAAAGCTGTGTATTAAAACCTGTCCCTGAGCTCCCTCTTGGCCTTAAGCCCGGCCGGTGGTATATGCATGCGCTGAAGAGGAGCAACTTTATTGCTGTATACAGCTCCAGTGTGCTGACGGGAGACTCTTCTCCTGCACGCAGATCCACACCACATCGCTCAGTTTGTCACTCACTTGTTCAGTCAGACTCACTTCAGTGCTCTCCGCTTCCCTGAAGCGTTGCGCTCAACATCTGGCCCTCCGTCGCCTTTTGGGTCATATCCAATTCAGGAGGGATTCTGGGTCCAGAGGTGTCTCGGACTTTCTAAAGATGGCCTGAGCAGATGGTCCTTCTTCAGGGTGAAGGTGTACAAAGTACATCAGATTTGGTAAACCCACTTTTGGAATACGCAATGACAAATTTATAAATACAATCGTTGCGGTGCACAAAACGGTAAGTGGTACTGTTTTGTTCTGTCCATGCTTGCGCGGGTTTTATGCCAGTACGCCACTATTACAAAAATATTATTTTAGGTTCATTTGTGACCCAAAATTGTGTTTCGGCGAGAGGGTCAATTGTCTACTGTATAGGGGTGTACATATTAGGGTTTATGCAGATTCCGATCATCCATGAGTGAGCTCGGCCCATACCGTTTCCAATACCGATTGCATGCATTAGCTGCACATTTTTCAAATTTAGAGCTGCTCACTAAAGATTACACTGGTCAAGATTTTTTTTACATTTTTTAATTAGAGATGTAAGTAAATTTTTCTAGATTTTTTTTTTTTGCACTGATTCAGAATCTGCCCTTGTTTCCTTCTCTAGCACATCAGGTTTTCATGATAACAACAATAATAATAATAATTAGTATATAATAATAATAAAAATGAGTAATTATGGGTTAGCAACAGGTGAATTTTTGTTCTGAAGCGTCATCATTATAAATGACAACGCTGGGTAAAATCTGTATTATGCAAGCTTTTATTGGTCAAACTTAAAAACAAAAAATGAAACCCTCTCAATAACCTGATGTGCTAGAAAAAAAGGCACATTTTTTCTATCACTGTCAAATATATGTTAAGGGTTGCAGAGTCAGCCATCTGATTCAAATGTACTGTTGATCAGTGTTATTTTAATAATCGATTACCGGTAATCTGTCAATTATTTTTTTCTATTAACCTATTAAGGCCTAAAGCGCCTGGCTCAACATCTCCCCAAAACCGTCTATAGATACACCCTCTTAAACCTGAAGTTCTAAAAGTGTAGAAGGACGCAACAGCGCTCCCGACTTTCGTGGTAGAAACGCGGTTATGCGCTCCCGGCCTTAATGGGTTAATTGATGAATCGGATTAAGAAATGTTCTTTTAAATTATAATACAACAACATTATTTCAAATTGACAGTGTAGAAAATGCACAAACATAACTGGTTTGGTGGGAGGGGACACAAGCCGGTCTCTAGTTGGCTAAGTATGAGCGTTTTGTGAAAGGCAGTGAAAGGCGTTAATTGACTTGTGCCGATCAAGTACTTTTCCACGGAAATCGGTCGATCGAGATAAGTCTCCAATCCATCAGACCACGGCTTCTGGCGCCCGATCCAGGATGTATCTCGCCCAAAGTCAGATGGCGTTCATCTCACCTGTGAGCCTAATGAGGATAAGCACTATCGAAAAATGGATGGATGGGTGGATGGATAACAGTGATGCTAAACCCAATGTACAAATGACATCGTCGCTGAAGTTAGTTATGCACGGTCATAAGCTTACCATGCAGCAAATGCCTGAGAAAATGACAGGTTCAAGCCTGATGTCACTTTGAGCTACTTCATCTGTCTTTATCTGTTCAATGAAGCTAAAATCTTGAATCTAGGATTAGCGACCTGAGCAAGCGCAATAAGATAACGTCTTTGTACTTATAATGAAAAAGACTGACTGTAATTTGTCTTTATCTTGGAACTGCTGTTGTGTTCTTTGTTCTTCATTTTCACTGTTTTAAATGACTGCACATGATGCCACGTGATCACATGATGATACCAATCAATCTGATAAAGTGAAGCACCCATTTGGTAATATCTCGCCTGATTAGAGCTGAGGGACAGCTACACCTGGGAAAGTTATTTATTCTGTTGAATGTCTCTTCCTCCAGTTCCCATAACTCACTAAAGGGGGCCTTATTATAGAGTACACACCAACAAAGTTGCCCCAGTATTTGATAAGCCACAGCCAGAGATGGTACAAATACTTCGTTACTCTACCTGAGTAGTTTTTTCCAGTACTTTGTAATTCACAGAGTATTTATTTTTGAGAATACTTTTTACCTTTATCCGTTATATTTTATGACCGGTATCTGTATTTTTTTCGTGATACATTTTCAAAACAGGGTCGTTACTTTTGTTTTACAATGATGCATGACAATTAAAAAATAAATTAGACCAATGTTCTTGGCTCCGCCAATAATACGAAGTGTTACAGCCGGTCCCGGACTTCCAAGCTCCTAGCTCTACCTCAAGCTATGACATGGCATCACCCGACAAGATGCGATGCTATCCGCTACAGAAGATGATTTAATTGGAGGGTGAGAACAAGTAAAATGATTGACGAAGTGGAGTCTGTCGACGTTGAAACTGTCAAAAATATGGGCTCAACTCAGAACGGGCCAGCACCAGCGGGTTAGCAACTATAGCTGACCCCCAGATTTGGCCTTATCTGCGAAAACATATCGAGGTAAAGCTAAATGATTACCCTTTTGTTAGCTTGGCCCTGGTTAATGACGTTGGTTTTATACTGTTTGAATGAAACAGTTTGTTAATAAAAACGTGATTTCAATAGGTGGGTCTACTGCGTGTTGTGTTAAGAGACGACCTTTCAAATGTAATAGTCTTCAAATTATATGACATGAGGAGGAAACATCTGGTAAAAATACTTTTTACTTTTACTCATCAAGTACATTTCAGAGCCTGTGCTTTTTTTTGCTTTTACTTGAGTAAGTATTTGAATCAGAACTATTACCAAAGTCTTTTTTTATTTTTTATTATTATTATTTTTTTTTTACAAGTAATTGTACTTTTACTCAAGTACAGAATGTCAGTACTTTTCTCATCTCTGGGCGTAGCTGATTTTGACAGGTCTTCATTTCTCTATATTCTAGCATTGATGTGTCAAATGTATATTTATTGCGGGTCTCTTGATAGTTAGGGTTTCCTTCCGAAGGCCGTTATAACTGAACCCACAGTTGTTTAATCAGCTCATCGTGTTATATATTTATCTTGTACTGTATTTCATTTTTATTATATACAGTACCTGTATATTTTTAACAACAAATGGAATTTGAAATTTAAAATAGCAATGGTCAAATATTTTGGATTCATAAAGATTGGCCAATTTAGATAAATTGAGAGCATACAGCTCTTTTATCCTTCTGTTGCGCCTCTGCGTGTTCTTGGGAAAATACATTATAAGTGTCCGATTGAAGTGTATGTTATTTGCAGAACTGGGCATACCTCCTATGTGAAGGACCGGTCTGCCTATCCACCTATCACGGACGGCCATTTTGTAGGCGATAAACGGGAAGCTTAAAAAAAATAGTCGGACTAAGCATAGCCAGAAGCCCATTTTTTCTCGTCTATGTAATGCTCTATTTTCATGGACCACCGGACCACATTTACTTCCGTAAACACTACGTCGTGAGTGACGTTGTCTCTTCTTCTTGCACATGAGGGTCACTTTAGGGACGCATATGATCATGCATGAAAGAGACCGAGGTCGCGTTTATAATGTAACATGAACGCTTACAAAAACATTCTGATGTTTTCAAAAAAGACGGCATCTTACAGTCCTGCTTAAAGATGAAAGTGACTTCCTACAGTCCTGATTTGCAGACGCTGTGCGCAGAGGGTCAGGAGCAGAAGTTCCATTAACCAGGATAAATAAACATTCAGGCAGTTATTTTGCAAACATTTATTTTCATTGTTCAATGAAAAGGTGCTTTTTTTTCCGTTCTATTTTAAATTCCGGTCAAGGAATTTCGCGGTCACGCTCTGAAAGCCAAAAGGATGACAGCTCACGGCATTTTTGTTTGCTAGATGGATAATTGAAATTCGGCTTTTTAATTTATTTGAAAGAGACCTTCAACTCTGCGATTTTTATATTTTTTGTAAGAGTTCAAAATGTGTTCATTTAATAAATGAAATATAATTTTCTGAAACAGTGAAAGACTGCATGGATTTCAAAAGGAACACACTATTTTACAAGTGCAAAGATATTTGTATAGGCTAATCTTCATTTCAGATGTCAAAAAGTGTTTGCGGCTCCTAGTGTTTTCCGTGGGAAAACCGGGTTGAAATGGCTTGAGTGTGAAAGGTTGTCAACCCCTGGTGTTCAACAAGGAAAATAATATAATCTACAGACAATTACTGTTCTGCGAAAACAAAATGTTTCTTTGCAGAAAACAGCAGCAAATTTGCATGCTCCATCACCCAGTCCAATTACACCTGTGGGTTGTTTAAATCATATATAATGAGAGTGGCAGGGCTTCAGTGAAACTACTTCTTTGTGCCTGCTCGATAGCTTTTTAAAGTCTTAATTACTGCAAGTGCGCGTGATTTAGCTGATCGAAAAAACTGTGAAGGTCAATATTTCTGACACATTTGATCAGAGCTCCCTATGGTCATTTACTCTGCATTGAATTAAAGGTTTATGGCTGTGGTTTACTTCGACGAAGTGGATTTTTTTTTGACTGAGTGAAGAAGTATCACGTGCCTGACAATCAGATGCATTTACTGTACCGCATTATGGGAACTCTGAGCAGAAGGTGAATTTTGACATCAACGCTCGAAGAAACTGATTTATGTTTAATATAGAGATCCAGTGACAGCCTGCTGTTTTGTGTGTGCACTGTACACATATAGATATGGAGCACAGATGTTTACTTACCTAACTGACTTGAAATTGAGTCGCAATAACACACAGAATCCCCTCAGGTGTCTGAATGTACCGCAATATTGGCACAATAATGATAAATGGCTGCCTTTCATATTTTTAAGGGTATAATTGCATTAGAATTATGACATTTATCTGTATTATAGCTGGGCGAGACCCTCAGGCGTAAATATGTCTAATTCCCTCTCATTCACACTGTCTGATTCAATTGCACTAATTACCAGTCATTCAAATCTACAAATTAACCCAATGTCATATATTGAAACTATTTTAGCTAATTTGGATATGATGTTAATGCCCCACTTACTTTACGCTATTCCTTCCCCCGAATTAATGTCTTATAGGACAATACTACATTGTTTTATAATTGTTTTTGTTTTTTTAGTGGGGGGGGGGGGCACAGAGAGCTGCTAAACAGCTGTCCTTCTTGGCTGTACGTGTGTGTTGGTAATCTAATTTTAGGAGAATATTTGGATGTAAAAGGGTCGTGTGCATCAGTGACTTGGTTGGTATAAATTTGTAGCGTGCAAGTCAACTGCTGTTTGTCATGTGGGCTTGAAGTTGCTGTCAATGGCACCCGCAATTGCATGTTGAAGCAATGGCCTCTGGAAGCCTTCCTGTCCTATAGCGTGCATCTAGTGAGCCTGTTTTCTCATGCATTTGACACTGGGAGGGTCAACAAGCTTCGTAGTCATCCACTTGGGTCAGCGAAATGCAACCAAACGCACCATACCATGTGCATGCACGCCTTCACATTAGAAGAAATCGGAAGGGAAAATGTAATTACACGAGGGCATCTTCTATTTGGATGAACAGATTTGAACAAAGTAGCAACATCTCCTTTCAATATGACTTTTTAACACCATGCCATATTTTCGTCCATGCGTACTGTCACAGTGCATCTAAACCAGGGGCTGGCAACGTTTTACACTCAGAGTGTATATATATATATATATATATATATATTTAATCGCGAATAATCACATTTTTTCAATAGTTAACTCATAGTTAATCGCACATTTTCTTTATTGCAAAAAAAATCCCTTGATTTTCCTGTCCTATTATTTTCTTGATTTTTAATACCCTTAACATGAATAAGATGATTGATTTTCTTATATAAATACTTTATAAAAAGAGAAGTCAACCCAAACATATTATTTTTCAAGAATATGTTATATGCAAGCCCACTAGTTGAAACAAGGCATTCTGATAAATATTGTGTTTGTGGAATAAGAGTTAATCCACCTGTTTTTAGCCATTACCGGGGGCGGCCATTTTGTCACGTCTGTCAACTGAAAATGACATCATAGATGCTCAGGTAACGACCAATCACAGCTCACCTGTTTTCTGAAACTGAGCCATAATTTGTCGTTATTTGAGCCCTCAGGGCATCTGTGATGTTATTTTCACTTGACAGATGTGATAAAATGGCCGACCCCCTGAGATGGCTAGATTTTGCTGCTTGACTCATATTCCACAAACACAATATTAATGAGAATGCCTTGTTTCAACTAGGGGGCCTGCATAGAACATATTCTTAAAAAAAATGTTTGGGTTGACTTCTCCTTCAACGCGCACACACACATCATTTACATTGGTGTTGTTCTGACAGATATAGTTATTTCTTCTTAAGGGCGAGTTGGCCGCTTGGATTTAGAACTACGAGAGCAGTCATTTTTAAGCACGTCACTTTTATTGCACTCTGGCTATAGTTCATCGACTGAAAAGATACTCGCTGCTCGAGTGTCTAATAAAAGTATTTTGTTTATTAAAATTCTGTTGCAGGTATATTTTAATGTAAATTGTGTCAGATAAATCAATGACAAACAGTTGGTGGACCCCTGAGATTGTCTCATGCGGCTCTTGATGGAGCTGAGTGTCTCGTGCTGTTACCGCTGATTTGGAGCAAACGGCATATTATTTTCTATTTATTATTTTTCTAAAATGCTGCAATATTGTTTTGTGTGTATATATTTTTTTCAATTACATTGTGCTCAAGTATTTATTCGTTTCTGATTTCGTTTGGTACCGCGCATTTCCTGTGCGGAGAAGAAAGGAGAGAGAGGTGAATTAGAGCGGGGCTGTTCACGTCTGAATACGAAGAGGAAACAGAACACTGTCCTGCCGTGTCGGTTTTCTTTAACAAGGAAGACGCCAGAATAAATACATAAAACCTATATTGTACCAACCTATATAAACCTATATTGTAACCCGCCATACCACGGCCTCCGAAGATAAGGAAAAACAACTTTTAAGGCTTACACCAGCGTACGTCACGAATATCACCGCGGGGCAGGGTGACTCAGCCGTGCATTTGTCAGCCGAGCAATTCATCCTCATCGCCAATATTTTGAAGCAGATGTAACGCCTCCTCTACTCTGAAGCTTTTTAAAAAATATACATGTATAGATCGTGGTGACCAGCAGCCTTTATCAATGGAGCCGTTGGTTGCTATGGAAACCTTAATCACTCAATCAAAAAAATTGACGGCGTCAAAAGCGGGTTGGATTAACCCTCTACTAGTGCTTCTTTCCTTCATGATTCATTTCTCTTGACACACAGGTCGCCAGCTCAACATGTTAATGAATGAATGAAAATCACCGGCATGCTGACGTGGGCTTGGATGACAAGATGTGCCAAAGATGCCATCGTCAAGCTGTCTCTTGTGTTTAGTTTGTATAACTGACAGTGCGTGTAGTGAATTCCTTCATTTCACAACTGCATTCTGACTTAGCTCTTTTGGTGGTGGAGCTGGAGGTGACGCATAACTTTAAGTGTATCATTTTAAAAGGTCAATATGACTTTGTCTTGCTTGTCCTCTGGGAGAAAATAAAACCATTCCCAAAACCTGTTAAACGTACACACATGGATAACATTGTTTTATGAGTGTTGAAGAATTGACCAGCCACAATGCTTCTGGGACAATATCCTTGTGATGACTGCAGGTCCTTCTTTTACAAAAGGGTACCAACAGTTTTACCTGTGCCATGTGCACAAAGAAAAGAACACTGCACCGACTGTGAAACCTGGGTTGGTTGTTGGTTTGGTGCTGTAAGACAGTGTGAGCCGAGATTCGAACTACAGAGACCCTTCTGTCACTGGATGACCCACTCTATCAACTGCATTGGGAAGTGAGAGTGCCGGTAATGTTGGGGGGAAATACTCTGTGTGCGTGCGTGCGCGCGTGTGTATGTTGGACTGTTTGGAACACTCTACAGGTGAACAGGTTAATTGGAGGCAGGTGAATGTTATGATTGGGTACAAAAGGAACATCCCTGAAAAGGCTCAGTTGTTCATGAGCAAGAATGGGATGGGGTTCACTACTTTATGAACAACTGCCTGAGCAAATAGTCCAATAGTTTGAAAACAGCATTTCCCTACATCCAATTGAAAAGAATTTAGGAATTTCATAATTTATGGTTCATGTTATCATCAACAGATTCAGAGAATGTGGAGAAATCTCTGCACATAAGTGGCAAGGCCGAAGGCCAACATTGAATGCCCGTGGTCTTCCATCTCCCAGGCGGCACTGCTTTAAAAACTGGTATCATTGTCTGAAGGGTATTGTGGGCTCATACCAGCAAGACAATGCAAAGCCATATTCTGCACGTTACAACAGCGTCACTTTGTACTAAAAGAGTGTAAGTACTGGATTGACCTGCCAGCAGTCCTGACCTGTCTCTCATGTGTAATGAATTATGAATCATAAATAACTGAATTTGCACAACATGCAAGAATGGGAAAGAATTCCACCAAATAAGCTTCAACAGTTACTGTCTTCAGTTCCCAAATACTTATTGAGTGGTGCTAAAGGATATAGGTGATGTAACACAATGGTAAACATGTCTTGTCCCAGATTTTTTTTTATGTTGCAGGCATCAAATTAAATATGAGTGAATTTAAGCAAGAAAAAAAACGAACTTTAACAGTTTAAACATTAAATATATTTTCTTTGTAGCGTATTCAATCGAATATAGGTTGAAAAGGATTTTCAAAGAAATGTATTCTATTTTTTATTTTTCACATTTTATGTTTCGGTTTCACACAGCACAGCCTCCTCCCCTACGTCGAGGCATAAAATGACTTTCTAGGAGTGCACATTATGGAAGACCATTCAGTCAACGGTAACTTGGACTCACACGAAGACGGGCAGTGTGTGTGCACACCGCGCCTGCAGGGTGGTTTGCTACAGCATGTTTGACATACATACACATCAACAACCACAGTCGGCTCATTATGATAATTCAGTGATCCTGAAATGGGAACGTGCTGCTCAGATCCTGCGGGTGAAGCTTAGCGTGCCTTCCTCAATGGTCTAAGCTGGAAAACAATGTGAACTGACAACCAACAAGTCAAGTGATGTTTTTTTTTTGCCAGCCAAATTGTTCTTGCAATGCTTTAAAATCTGCTGAACAGCGATTCAATCTTGCATGTTGCGCTTGATTTATTCGATATGTGGGTTCAAACTGTTGTTGCAGGCCAACATTAAGAACAATGAATTCACACGACTATCCGACTTGGCCTGCGATTGGCTGGCATCCTGTCCAGGCTGTCTCGCGCAAAGTCATCCGGAATAGGCTCCAGCTCTAACGCGACACTAGTGAGGATAAGCTTTATAGAAAATGGATGGATAGATTGTAGTTAGCTTCAAATATCAAAATAAAACTAAAATTCAAATTCAACTAAAACTTCAAAGATTTATTCCAGCTTTCATTTTATAGTATTTCTCTCCCCACAAGAATAGAAGTATGGGCGGATGGACAGACAGAGGGACAGATGAACAAATGGATGGCTAGATAAAGCTCAGGGGTTCAGATCCAGCACCAAGCAATTAATTATAGAAGGAGATGGCATAGTAATAAAAGATATTCATCTGATTTTGCTATGCCAGGTCACTTACATGTAGGTCACCGGGTGATTCATCGCACCAACATCATTGTAAAGACAAATGACAACATGGAGTAAAGCAGCGTGATGCTTCCATCTATCTCCATCTCTCTTTGTGCGTCTCCCTCTGTCTCTCTGGGTCATTTTCATTCTGTTTGCGGCTCAGCACCCTCACTATTTGTCCCCTCGACTGTGCAGCCATCCTATCTGCCTTGACAAGGAGGGTCTTGCCAGACGCTCATTTGGAAATGGGTTAGGGCCGCGTCAGGGAGATGCATCAATTGAGATGCATCTCAGGATGTTAGTATCGTCTCGTTGCTGCAGTCATCACTGATGTGGATATAGCTTCGATCAGACTGGAGATGGTTATCTATTTGCCCGGGCGGTCTCATTAATGTCAACCCAACATGACAGTGAGGACCATTTGTGGTGCTATTTTTTTTTTGTACACTTTGTTGTGCTGCACTGTTACCAAAACTAGAGGAGGCAGCCAAACCTTTGCCGAACAAGAATATTTGTTGAGTGATTTGAGCGCATAGCTTAATGGATAAATGGTGGTATAAAGTGAGGAATATGTGAATATTGGAATATAGATGTCCCAAAATATAGGCGATGTGAAGCTTCTTTGAAGTGTAAAATCTCTCTTTGTGTGTCATCACATGATACCGAATGTACGCACATTCCCAGTCAACTGGACCAATTTCCTCCCAGGGCAGATTTATCAGGTTGAGTGCCATGCAGTGATGTAACTGGGTGCTGACCTCATTAACTCCTAGTGGCAGCGCCCCCAGCCTCCACACAAAGTCACAATGCTGAATAGAATTCCACTTTGTTGAATGAACCAGTCAAAACAGCCCGCGTCCCCAAAACCATGCAATATGAAGTCAATCTTACCACAGCCATCATAATTAGGCTATCCAATACCAAAGTGAGACACAGAATATAGTTACCAATTTTTTCAATTAGATTTTCTACTCAGGGTCTGTTATAGTGTTCCTGCTTTCAACATGTAGAAATGTTCAGCCTTTAAAAGTTGCTACCGTGTTCCTCACCATATTCACAATTCACTTCCAATTGTTTCACCTATTCACCAATTTTTTGGGGAACCGATCTTCTTATTCTCTGACATCCCCATCTATTATAAAAGTACTGCTTTGGCGCCATCTTGATGCCGATTAACTATGTTGACATGAGAGGAGGATCTTCTATTATATACCCCAAAGCTCTGTATAGAGCAGAGGTCACCTCCCTTTTGAAACTGAGAGCTACTTCTTGGCTCCTGATTAGTGCAAAGGGATTCGTGTTTGATACATACTTTTTTAATAACAAATTAGCTCAATTTATGTTTAATCATCATCCATCCATCATCTACTACTTATCCGGGGTCGTGTGGCGGAGGCAACAGCTTCAGCAGGGAGACTTCTCTCTTCCCAGCCACATCTTCTAACTCTTCCGGAGGGATCCCAATGGCGTTCCGAGGCCAGCCGGGAGGTATAGTTTCTCCAGCGTGTCCTGGGTCGTCTACCGGTGGGACATGCCCGGAACACCTCACCAGTGGGGCGTCCAGGAGACATCCTGATCAGGTGCCGGAGCCACCTCATCTGGCTCCTCTCAACACGGAGGAGCAGCGGCTCCACTCTCAGCGGCTCCCGCATGACCGAGCTTCCCACCCTTTCGCTAAGGGAGAGCCTGCGGAGGACACCCTGTGGCGGAAAATCCGCCACTTGTATCCGGGATCACACCAGACTATATTTCTCCAGTATTTAATTGTTTGTCCAAATGTTGTTCAGCAAACTTTAAATGAGCTTTGACATGCTTTTTTTCAGGAATGGGGTCTTGCGTGGTGAGCTTGCGTACAGGCTATGATGGCGGAGTGCATTTCTCACAGTTTTCTTTGAGACAACAGTACCTGCTAATTCCAGGTCTTTTTGAAGCTCTCCACGGGTGGTCCTTGGCTCTTGGACAACTTGTCTGATTATTCTTTACGCTCCTCTGTCAAAAATCTAGTGAGGAGCACCTGATCGAGGAAAATTTATGGTGGTATGAGTGGCTTTCCACTTACGTATTACGGCCCCAACCGTGCTCACTGGCACATTCAGAAGCTTAGATACACACCTGGAACCACCTAAAGCTCGCCAGCGAACTGAATGAATGAGGAAATGAAATGGAGTGTGTGGCTCTGAAAGAGGGCGGAGACAGAGAGAAACTGGTGCCGACCAGGTTAGGTTCAGAGAGTCTGTTATTGCAGTAACATTCCGAGATCTGAAGTGAGCTGTCTCTGAAACCGGCTCGAGTTAACCCTCTTTCTCTGGTTTGAGTTACCTCCCTTTTTGAAATGGAATAGTCAGAGTTTCCCCTCATTTCAGGGTTAGCAGACTCTGAGTTTTCACCAAACCTGCTTTGTGAAACGGACCCCAAGTCCTGCAGTGTGTAGCCTTATGGTAATGGTGTCCTTATTTGATCAGTTTGCCCTGAAACAAACTGGTAGTGATCCAGAGTGGGTGGCAGACACCCACTCTTGCTATTCTGCTTGTGGAATGTATTTTATGTGCCATATACATAATCACATTAATTCTGCTTTATTTTTTTAATTTTTCCTCAGCAGAAAAATACTCTAGATAGCATTCTTGCATGATAGAGGCCAACACACTATTTGTGTTGTGGAAGACCTTGGATTTAACAATGCTTTAAACCCAAGGAACTGTGTTCTCTCTTCAAGAAAGGTGTCTACGAGCAAGTCAATAAAGCACAACTGTATGTTTTCCTAACCTCTTGTATTTTTCTTATAGACGGTTTATTTTCTGGTCATAATAGAGGCCAAATATAAGAACACAAAGAGGGAGGTCAAAGCCAACACGAATAAGACTACTGTCCGTCTAAAATGTTCACATTTATTTTTACAGATCTTTAGCTTGCATTCCTGTCTCACATTCACATGACTTACTCTGTACAATAGCACTCTTGTGTAATGATTTGTAAAAGCTGCATTGCTGCAAAAGGTAGGTTCATCTGGTTCTTTAAAAGAGACCATATTATGGAATATTTCATATTTCTTTGTTGTTCGTGTTATTTTTAGCCTTAGGTCCACAGACCGCTGTCATGATTAGTTTCACAGAAGGAAAACAATTTGAAATGCACATTAGTGCTGCCTACTGGACTTAACTGGAACAGTTCCAACACAAACGTTAAGCATGAACAGTCAACCAACAGTTGTGGTTTTCAGTCCTGAGATTTTGGGTGGTGAAATTGTGAGTCCTGACTTTCCTGTTATAGGTGATCTACTTAAATTGGAATGTAAAACAACATTTACAAAATTCTGTATTCTGTGTACACTGCAGTTTAGCAGCCAAAATACTGTATTTAAAAAGGAACCATGATATTTTAATTAGCAATTTATAAATACATAGGGTCTTGCAGTTTTTGAGAATCTTGAGCGTACACTGAAAAAAAATCATACATTGGAGGAAAAAAATGAAGTATTCCATCACACCTAGTATTTGAGCTTTGACTGTAAATACTGCTTGTACATAGTTGATTTAGTACAACCTGCAATTTTCAACTTTATGCAAACTCATTTCTTAAAGTGAAGCAAACCAATGATTTCAAGTGGCTGGTCTGAAATTAAAATGATTAAATTTGCTGTATTACAAACAATCATTTTCAATTGAACCTGAAACATCAGCCAAATTAAATTCAGGCTACTTGGTCCCGTGAAGAACAACTGAAGCTGGACTTTTTCACGAATATATAAAACCTCCCCCGGACGGCCAAACAGTTTGTAAAAATTTGGACATGTACGCACAAAAGAGGATGTTTCGTGACCTTGAAGTCAACCCAAATATATTTTTTTCAAGAATATGTTCTATGCAGGTTCATTAGTTGAAACAAGGCATTCTGATTAATATTGTGTTTGTGGAATATGAGTTATGCAGCAAAACGACCAACCATGGCTCAGCTTCAGAAAACAGGTGTGCTGCGATTGCTTGTTACTCGTTACTTGAGCCCTGAGCAATTGTGATTTCCGTTTCAGTCGACAGAAGTGACAAAATGGCCGCCCCTGCGATGGCTAAAAATGGGTGGATTAACTCTTATTCCACAAACGCAATTTATCAGAATGAATTGTTTCAATTACTGGGCCTGCATAGAACATATTCTTGAAAAAAAAAATGTTTGAAAAAAAAAAAGTTTGGGTTGACTTCCTCTTCAAGCAGGCGTCTATTCTAAACACTACGAAGGCAAAGCAAGAAGTTCAGGGTGTACCCCACCTCTCGCCCAAAGTCAGCCAGGATAGGCACAACCACAACCGTAGTGAGGATAAATGGAATAGAAAATGGATGGATGTATGGTACATATTCATATGACCTATGGTGACCATATGTACAGTACATACAATTTTGACATAGCCCATAAGTGGGAACAGTTTTTCCTTCCCTAGCATCGCCTGTGTTTTGGAACCTATTTATCGGGACTTCAGATTGGACTATGCTAATCTAGTAGATGTCATTAAACATTGAGATGCACTTGGGGCTCTCACATAAGTTTTTTTCCTCATTCATTGCAGTTAATGGACCATGTGGAGATTAGCTGTCAGCTCCCTGATGGTTATTTCATTTTTCACCACTCGTTTTAAATGTTTAAATAAAAGGCTTTCTTTTTAAAATGTGCGACCATACTCGAGTGCCAAATAGAGGAAACCTCTGAGCTTTGTTAAATGACATGCGTACATAGTAAATTATTGATCAAGAGCCATGGTGCAGCAGTCAATTCAACTTGAATTTACAAAAACGACACAATGACCGACACTTTGTTGCATTCCTTACTTCCTAAAACAATGTTTTTGTTTACAAATTGCAATTTTTTTTTCTCATGTTCTTTGGAATAACTTAATTATATAAACCCCCAAAAAGTCATTGGGCACCTGATTCTTCAGTCACTAATAATATATTTCTTTTATAAATGGTGACATGCCATGTATCAAATGAATGCTTGGGCATTTGCCAAGCAAAGACGTATGCCTTGCATTTCTCGAGTTGAAGGCTAACAAATGAGGTAGGAGTCCAAATCAATTATCGCTAAATTTCATTGAGACATTGTCAACAATAAAAAGGCAAATAAACAGAAACAACCACAATAACAATAACAACAGTAACGATAACAATAACAAGTTAACAGCTGAAACTCATTAGGAGTCAACAGACCAGTGTTTGGTTGGCCCATCTTGGCTCCGAACCAGGGCTTCGCATCATCGACGCATACTTCAGATGAGTCACCGAATTTTTCTTTGAGGGATTCTTCCTTGTATGTTCTCTTCCTGTATGCGCAATTTTCTCCAGAGTATCTCTGGGCTGGACTTGAGGTTTGACACCCGCCCCAGTTGGTGTCAAAGGTGTTCTATAGGATTCATGTCAGGAGAACATGCGGGCCATGGGTCCATGCTCGTTACCCCTTGACGTCCTACCATCTTGGTTTGAGAATGCCTTGCTCCTGACAAGAATATTGATACCAGCCCAAGTGGTCAATGTCGACGTGTGCCATCAAGAAGCCCACAAGTCTTTAAATGTTGTAAGCATAAAAAGATTGTTCCAGTATGGAATGAGAACTAGACTGGCCAGATGGTTGGAATTTTGCAAATTTTCATTTCGACCCATTTGTTAGCTTTCAACTCAAGAAATGTAAGTTCCACATTTAGCTCCGCAAATGCCCAAGCTTCAACTTCATATACGGCATGTTAACATTTATAAATGACATACCGTATATTATTTTGTAACGGAAGAACCAGGTGTTCAATTCCTTTTTTGGTTGAGTTTAGAATATAAATGATCATTTAATCAAAACATTGATCCTTGTTATATTATCATTGTCTAAACTAAAAATTATAATTGGGTCATTTGTGAGTAAATTAGACACACAACTCAAAAGGAGAATATATTAAAACGGATGTTTCCATTTGTAAGGCAAATCCCCGTGTGCCAGAGATTCTGTCAAGACACATCTTTGGGATGTTTACGAGCAGGTTCTGTGGCAATTGTTATTTTAAGCAGATCAGCTCGCTGTGTCACAAACAGTATCCTAGAGCCAAATAACAAAAACAAACATTACACATAAGGACACCCACCCAAAGGTGATCCACAGTGTCGCCGTAACTATACACTAGTGCGCACTCTTCTTTCATTGTTCACAACATGCTGTTAGCATAGCAAATGTAGAATTCAGACAGAAAAAGTATGAAAAAAATATATATGAAAAAGAATGCCATTGTTTCCTGTCCTCCTGCATTCTAAAACAAACACAAAATCTGCTGCAGCAAATGCTGTAGATTCTCTCTTTGGTGGATATTTGTGCTCCATGTTTTTGTTTATTTATTTTTGAAGTAATCAATGAGCTATGTTTTTATTCTTGTCAATCTGTGCTGTATATTACTCGTTACAGTGCATAGTCAGTTTGCATAGTCTCTAGTGGTTGTATTCAGAAAAGGAGTCCAGCCAGCATCCCACTGAGCGAGAAGGGCTGCTCCGTTCATCAGTGACTGATCGCAGAAGATGATACATTGGCAGCTGACATGTGGGGGACACTTTAATGGGCCACAATGATAATCGCTGAATACAATATTGCAGGAAGGTGTTTTGCGTTGTGTGTGTGCTTGAAATAGGAAGCTTTGACCCATCCCATTGGTTAAAACAAACATCTGTCAATTCTCTATTGGGGCTTATTTAGCTTTTGTGGGCTTTCTCTCTCTTTAGTCAGAACGAGTGCATGTGAGTACAAGGTTGACGTCTTACAATTACAGGAAATTATTCTCATGTGGAAGTGCATTGTGCACATGGTGGATTTACTAACTATTAATATGATCTTCACTTTCATTTAGAGATGAGAAGAACGGGAGCAGCAAACAAAATGGGAATGTATCAGTGAATCAAGCTTATTCGACTTGAGATTTGTGATGACTCTATCTTCAGGCTGTATTCTCTATGGAGCAAACCAGTAAGTGCACTTGCAAATGTTTTTAGGTCACCAAATACAACATTTGAATCAATCTGTGTAGTTGGATTGAACAAGGCCAGCTCAACAGTTAAAAACCTCTAAAAGTGTTTTTGTCAGGGAAAGCCAGAGTTTTTTTTTGTGTGTGGCTGTTGTGTTGTTTAAAGAGATTTTATCCGCGTGTGTTTGGTTAGATGGAAAAAAAAAAGCTGAGATCTTAAGATCTTATACAATAGAATACAATGCCAACAAGTACGAAAAAAAAAATCAATTGAATTGTTCCTCATGCTCTAATGGATCAAACGATATCAGTGGAGGGAAAGCCAGGCAGTGGTGAGAAAATATTAACTTCCAACACAGACTTACAGCACATTAGTGATGTTGGCTTTTTCCCATTGTCGAATTTTGTCTCTGTTAACTGTTGATAATGTATGTTTTATGAGCTGTTCCAATTATGCAAAGTACATGAAATTCCCACTGCACACGTCACATTTCAATCTGATTCCAAGTGTGTGATATGCGGTGATAAGCATGCCATGAATGCCCCCAAATGGGATCTTATTGAATGACGTGATGCTAAAAATTGAACAATACAGTGGAACCTCTAGTTGCGAACTTAATTGGTCCCGTGAGCCCCTTTATAATTTGAAACATTAATACATTGATCTAATAATTCTCGCTGAATGGAAGCACAATTAATCAGTTTCTTATACTTATACTTCATTTGGGGGTTATGCGTATGTGTGTTACACTTATCAAAACAACACATACGTAGCCTGGTTACAAAACGCAAGAGGAAGAGCACAGATCTTTCTGCTTATATCTGATAGGACATCTGTGATTGGATGAACGGATTGTACGTAGGTGGAACATTTACCTGTGACAACATGGGATGGCTATTTGATGTGATTATACCAACATTCATGGAGGTAACCGTTCTCTTAATCAAAAAGACGCAACATTTGAAAAAATAACATACACACTTTCAATAGATTTTTGGGGTACCAAATTGAACTGATTTTCAGTTGTCACAAATGCAATGGCGATTTTTGATTGGATGATCAAGAATGCAGTGGTGGATCTTCCGCCTACATATGCAACGGCTTCTGCCTTAAGCCGCAAAAGGGTATCACTAATTTTCAGATTACCGCAATGCGTAATGCATGTTGCCAATGATGATTACACGTCGCAAGAAGAATTACAACATAGATCCATCTGCTCGTCCATGCCAAGCCTGTTGGTATGTAAATGGAGGTCATTTTTCTGCAAATTTTTTACGTTTTAAATTTTTTTTCTTTTTAAGTAAAAAAGGGGCATTCTGAATTCGAGCTTTCATTGTATTTTCCTTTTAAACATGAATGACTTACTTGGACAGGAATATTTGTTTGTCTCATGTTTCGATACTGGACATAAGATGTTGTTGTTTTGTTGGGGGAGCGGCTCTAGCTAGATAAAGCTAAAAGCACAGAATATGCCATGAAAGAACTTTTTATCCCTACAGAATTTGAAAGCAGTCTACAATGTGTAGGCCACAGCTGTCCAAGACTATGCATGTTACCATCACATTGTTACCATTGTGGATGCAGTTTTAAAAATCCCATGACAGCAATGACTTAAGCATAATCATAATCTTTGAAAACATACATTAAATCCAACACCACTAACTCAAGAAGTCATTAGACGCCTCAATGCATGCAACAGAAGAGACAGACGTTCCTGTCCAGATCCAGTCAGTTGGTGGACCCAAGGAAGCATCCCACTAATCTGTCTTTTCTAATAATCAATAGCTTTAAACCGAAGACCGCTGGAAAATGTCGTCTTCAGACTACTGCAGTGTGTCGGCTCTTTTTGGTCTCCTGCTCTTCTGTGCCTCTGGCCTCTGCTAAATCCTGTTCATCACCACTCAAATAAACTGTTTGCAAACAATCCTGAGCCAGTTTACACAAAATTGAAGACATTTTGGATGCAGAAACTGCATGGTGAGAAACCTGGAACAATATATGCATGTTTTATTGTGCACGCCAGGCTATAATCACAAAATCTTTTCAGTTTACATGTGTGTTGCATATTAATAAGAAATGAACAAAAAAAGTTAGGAGCAAAGTAATTTATCTGTGTATGAATCATTTACTGGTAACTCCAGTATCAATTTACACTTTAATACATTTCATTAATCATGTCACCACCAGTTTTATGTTTCACAAGTTTATTTTCCACAGACTTCTGTTGGACAGACTAAAAGGTGTGCTCCTTCATTTGCTTTTTATTCACAACACAGCCACAGGAAAATCAATTTGCATCTTGCCTATAGCTTCAAAGTGATACGCAATGTGGCCGGTCAAAAATGTGAAGATCATGTAGCATCATTTGAGGCGTTCAGTTGAAAGACGGCCAGCGAATAAGCAGTTTTATTGGAACCAAATACAATGACTCCACCTACTTGTCGGTGTGCTCCACAATAATTGTGACCTGGATATACAATGGAACGCAGTTAAGCAGACTTGATGGGAAAAACACAATATGTTTAATTTGAATGCTGGTGGGCAATTCTATGGGTCCAGAGATTGAGGTTGAGCTGCGGAGACGTGTGCTGATTGAAGGCTTTTCAGATCAGAGCGCAGAAAGTTGTGTTGATGAGCAAAAATAAAAACTATCACGGGAGAGATTTTTTTATTTTTAAACATCTAAAATGAATGTGGGAGTCATTTGTACATACAGTACTTTGTATTGATTGTATTGCTTACATCTGTACGTTGGGATTGTGGTTAGCATGTCTCACTAGCAGCTGTGAGGTTCTGGGTTCAAATATTGGCTCTGGCATTCCTATGTGGCATTCACCGGCTGTGCGTAATGTGCTTGTGTGGGATTTCTCTGAATACAACACTGGCACACGTTTGTGGAACACGTTTGTGGAATATGAGTTAAACAGTAAAATCCACCTGTTTTTGTCCATCTCAAGGGTCGTCCATTTTGCCACTTGCTGTTGACTGCAAATGACATCACAGTTGCTCAGGGCTCAGACCAATCATGCCCTACCTGTAGCAAAATGGCCGCCTCCAAATTAACTCATATTCATATACACTATTAATCAGAATGCCGAATGAATGCAAAGAACATTTTTGGGCTCACTTCCCCTTTAAACGTTTACAGTCCAGCTGCCTTGCACAATGATACAGACTAGATATAGTGGATAGTGGAAGTCAAACACAACAGCTATCTTATTAGAGTGTCAACACTCAGGAGAACTCAGGAGATGACTTTACAATGGTTGTTGTCATCACTTCTTTGTTCCACGCTGCACAGTAGCTGCCCTTTAAGTTACTCATTGTTTTGCCCTTGTGCACGGATTCATAAAAGATAATATGAAATTTTATTGATCCCTGTGGGGAAGTTCTCTCACGGCAGTATCAAAGAAATTGGTTTCAGCGGGTGGAAAAAATGAAAACAACAAACAAAAACAGAATACAAAGAATGCAAATATAGTAGTATGGAAAATGATGATCTTTTGAATGATGTGATCTTTTGGATATCATATTAATATAATACCTTATGGATTTGAGAGTGCAGAACTCATCTCATAGATCTTGTTGAGATGAATCATATTTCAGATCCTCTCATGCAAATGAATACTATTTGAGATTGGGGGCCTGTGAGCTAATGGAGCGGTTGCATAGTTTACTTCAAACTTGTGTTTACATACATCAAACCACAGACGCAACACACTTTTATCAATTCGTTTTTCATTTAATATAAAGATGCTCATAAAAGAGTCTGATGGCTGGTAGGTGACCTGTGTCCTTTGTGTCACATAAAGAGGTCTCTTTAAAGGAGATGTTGTCGGACACATTTGTGGAGCAATATTACATATTTAAGTTCAATTATTAAAAATGGGAGCAAAAACAAAAGTGTTTTTTTTTTTTCTACTGTACTCTATACTGTGTGTTAAGATGAACGACAAGGGCGAAAGCAGGTGTCAGTGTGCTGTATCTATTAACTTGGTTAATTTCATAAAACAGTGTGATGTGGCTCCTTTTATGAATGAGTCATACTGCTAGATAAATGTGACATTTTATGCGCTGTCCAACATATTTCCCAGCACACAAATATTTTTCAAGAATATCTTAGCCCTGTAAAAATGGAGGCATTGAAATATTCATGTTCATCAACGTTTTATCACATACTGGATTGATAATGCAGAAAGCAGAGATTGCTCGTGTGAGTTATGTGGATTCTCACAGCGTTTTGCGAGTAAAAGTGAATCTCGTTTAATTAGAAGTAGCAATAATTTAATCACCATATTTTCAGTGGCGGGGGGTGAGTTTTGAACCTGGGCTTTCAGTGGGTATTTAGTGACATAATCCACCTGCTAATAACACCATCAGAGTCACAAAAAGTACAAAAAAATATATATAAATATAGTGTAATTATGGATACGTTCACACTGCAGCATGTGTTACTAAACTGTTACTACAAACAACTTTGCATAGTCACAGACGATTATCTGGATAGTCTCCATTCTAAGCACTCTTCCCCAGACACATCAATACGAAAGAGCCCCATATGTGGCAAAATAGAAGAGCATTTAGTGTGTTACTAAAAGTTTGGAGACGCAAATGGAAGCCCGTTTAAAATGATAGGGAAATATTAGTAAAATGCCCAGCTCTAACCAAAAAAATTTAAATAGATAAATAGTTAAATAACATTGTACTCACCACAAATGCTAATGTAGAAGCTCCATCCGGTCTTTATATGTAGCTTGTCCACTCATACATACTGTAACAACTCTGAAAGTGCCCCACACAAAAAAAAATCCGGATTGAAACAAGCCACCCATCAAAGCAGTGTTGGTTGACCTAGCCCAGGGCTCGCCAAAAACTTTGATCTACGTAATAAGAAGACATGATACACGTTTTGGAGCCTCTACTTTTAAACGGCCGTCCTTTGGCGAGTCCGACTAAACTTTCTCCCGCAATGCTTACTCTCATCACTGTTTATTAACATTGTTATTCAAAATATTTGAACGTCAGTTGAGACCATGATGTCGGTGAGGAAAAAAAGCAGTGCTTCACTGCAGTAAGAAAAGTCATTTTGTCATTTATACTCACCATCTCAAAGTCACCCCACTCTTCGTTATTGTAAATGTTCCCCCTGCATCAACAGTGTAACATAATGGAAAATGTCCCCTTTAATCAGTCCACTATCATACAGGGACTGCATAAAAGCAGAAGGTCAGTTTTTTTTGTGTGTGGAAACAGCATCTGTGGAAGCCAGAGGTCACACGTCTTATGTAGCCAAGCATGTGGTGAAAAACAGCCATGAGCTTAGTTTCTAACATGACATATCATTTGAGCTTAATTAGAAAGTGGGCTTCAGGGACAACGCTTTCCATCTGCCTTAGTTTGACATAATTCGTCCTTCACATTTCATCAAGAAGGAAGTTTGGGTGGTAGCCTGTGTTGTAACATCACCCGAATATAAAGTTATGGAATTAAAAAAAAAAAAAGACAAGCACAGCACCAACATTTGCTTGATGTTGTTGTTTTCCAGACAGGAAAAAGCTCAAACATTATCATATAATGATGGCTCAGCACCAAATTGTAGACCTCCACAAGTAACCCAAAAAAAAAACTGCAACTGGAAGTCCACTTTCAACTGTTCATACGAAGCTACTGTGACTTTGACAAAGTGCAGTCTAAATGTGTGATGGCGCCATAAATGAAATGGTAAAGGACTGGTAGTATCAAAAGTGACTGTTTCTTCTTGTCCTGATTTGCTCCTCCACTGTGTACACAAGTGTGTGTTGTTGGCCGACGTGGATTCTTCTGACCCGCTGATGCGCCTGCATCTGATATCAAGTCATCACTAATCTTAGATTACCTGCCTTCCGTCAAGCATTATGCCTTCAGCGTATCCACTGAAGATCGCATCAACCGATTGTTGTCTTGTGCCTTTGCCACACTAAAACTCTCGGATTTAGTTCCATGCTTATATAAAGTTGATCTTGTTTTTAACTTGCGCTCTAGAGGTACTGCACACCCCACCTACCTGCATGTGCTCATTTGAGTAGCTTTTTAAAGGCCTTTTTCGACCAAATCACCTCTTTTATGAACTTAATCATCATTGTTCGATTTATCCATTACCCTCTATGGGAATATGTTAAATGTGACTCCGACAGTCTTATTCAAAACGGAACCTTATTATTTTTGTCAGAGCTCTTACAACGATTCTCATTTGATTTTGTGGGTGTTCCTAATGTTGCAGTCGGTCATTGCGTGTATACAGAGGTGGGAATCATCAGTCCGTTACTAAGTTCCCGTCAGTATTTCAGGCCGACCCACCTGGGCCCAGTCCCTCCTCGGCGACAGACAATCGGCATGGGCACTTTACCCTATTTTGCCGGTCGGTCCTCTGTCCTCCGTCCGCGACCCGGGCACCCATCCGTCATCGTCCCTCTGTCGTTATTCATAAAAATAATAGTCCTCCGACCCCATCCATCCTTGTCCTTTTAAAGTGCTTCCGTCTTTACATTTTGTCCACCCCCCAAAAAACAACACAAAAAAGCGTCATTAAACTCATTAACATGATTTAAAGCAGTTAGCTGGCAAATGTCCTATTCACAGCCAATTACTAGCCGGGAGTATCGTGAGTGGATTGAATTGTTTACAACTGTTCAACCAAGATAGCATTTAGCTGCACGCCAGGGGACATCATGAGAATATTTAAGATTGCATTTAAGATTGTTATAATGGATTACTCTTGCATTTTATTGCAAAACATTTGCATTATAACACAATAACTTTTCAGTTTTTATTGCGATATTTCGCGATAAAATAATTATTGCAAAATAACGCAATGTTATTTTAAGAAGAAAACAAAAGGCTTCCACTTCCGGGTCGTAGGTTTAAGTGTACGATGCCACTGGCAAAGATTTTTACACTCTAGAAAACCCACTTCCGTCCTTGCTTAGTCCGTCCTTTTAAAAAAAATTCTCATTCTCCATCCGTCCACAAAATGGGCGTCCGTCCGAGACGGACCGTTCCATCCCTGGGACAGAATGCCCAGCTCTGCAAACCAATTATTTCAAGTGGTACCAAATTGGAATAATTGGCTTTATTACTTTAAAAAAAAAAAAACTCTCATTCTCAGTTCTCAAAATGGGCGTGCATCCAGGATGAACGGACAATTCCATCCCTGGGACGGAATGTGTGTGTGTATATATATATATATGTATATATATATATATATATATATATATATACACACATATATATATATATATATATATATATATATATATATATATATATATACACACATATATATATATATATATATATATATATATATATATATATATATATACACACATATCTATATATATATATATATATATATATATATATATATATATATATATATATATATATATATATATATATATATATATATATATATATATATATATATATATATATATATATATATATATATATGTATATATTATCCAGAATTACTTTATCACTTTTAGCTATATTCTTCACCATTTTTCCTCATCCACATTTGGTATGCCATGATAGTTGTTTTGCTAGGGGAGAAAGGGATGTGATTGTGTGTAGCTCCTCAGCCAACATTCTACCTTATCCCCCTGTCGCTGGTAGTTTGTGTTGAGCACAGAAGAAGCTAAATGACAGCCTACAGAGGTCATTGCTTCTTGTTTAAAAGATGAATAGACACTCACTGTAGGTTTTCTTTGTGTCCATCAAGAGTGCATCGAATCCATCACCTCTGGCTTGTAATAACTCAGGAAAGTAGAGTGTGGCTGACATATCAAGTCAGCAGTGTATAAGAAATTAAATTATTTTTATTATTATTTTTGTCTTGCAAACACACTTTTTGAGAGGGATTTCAAACATTACGCTTCAGTGAGCATGACGTGCCTCCAGATGCTGCGAGGGGCAAAATGATTGACTATCCTGCAAAAGTGAAAGGTTGTTATTCTTTTTTAATGACATAGCTATTTGAAAAACAAATTCAAACAATTCAAACAAATTCCAGTGACATAATGATGAATTTTGATGAAAGAACACTTTTTCTTTTCGTTTTAGTTATTTCCTCTTCAACCAGTGAGTCAAGGGTCATGTATGGATGCGGTACTCATTGGTGTTTGTTTTTATTAATCATTTAATAGGAATCAAAATCTACTTGCTACTCGGCCCTGTGTGAAGAAGTACTTGCACACTAAACCTAATAACTGGGCGGGCCACCCTTAGCAATAACAACTGAAATCAAGTTTGCCAATGAGCCATTCACATCTCCCTGGAGATATTTTGGCCCACTTCACCAATTCAGCAACGCTGGAAGATTTTTCAGCATGACAGGCCTGCTACAGCATTTCTACTCCAACTTCCACTGCTGGTGTGTGTTGGATCGTTGTCCTGCTGCAAAACCCAAAAGCGCTCAAGGTTGAGGTCACAAACTGATGGTGAACATTCTCCCTCAGGATTTTCTGGTAAAGAGCAGAATTCATTGGTCCATCAATCACAACAAGTGATCCAGGTCCTGGAGCGGCATAGAAGCCCCACACCATTACACTACCACCATTATGTTTGACTTTTGGTATGATGTTTTTTTCTGAATTACTGTGCTATATTTATACCAGATGAAAGGAGACATGCACTTTCTTAGTGCTTACCACCACTGTTCCATGTTTTCTCCATTTGTGGATAATGGCACTCACTGTGGTTCGCTGAAGTCCGAAAGCTTTAGGAATGACTTTGTAACCCTTTATAAACTGATAGATGCCAATTGCTTTATTTGTCATCTGTTCTTGAATTTCTTTAGAGCTTAGCATTTTGTTGCAACTTTTGAGATCTTTTGAACGACTTTCTTTCATCAGACTGGTTCTATTTAAATGATTTCTTGATTGAACTGATCTGGAGGTAATCGGGCTTGGGTGTGGTCAGTGAAGATAACTCAGTTTTACAAAAAAAAAAATGTGCTTAGCCACAGTAAATTCATTGTTAAAATGTTCACACAGGGCCAGGTACCTTTAAATAGTTTTTTGTACTTACTAAATTCACCATTTAAAAACTGCATTTTAGGTTTACTTGGGTTGTCTTTGTCTGAAATTTTACATTTGTTTGATGCTTTTAAACACGAAAGCGGGGAAACGATGCAAAAGGTTGTGATTTTGACAAGAGGCACTGTAAATATTTCCTCTCTTTTCTATTCGGGGTTTAAAGAGGAACATGTTTGAAGGTTGGCGGTGCGCGTGCATTTCCTATACTTATACATACTATACATTTGTCAGCCTCCCAGTGCCCGCCCACCAGCCTTGTCAAAGGCTGCGGCCCCCGCTGTTCATGTTTGCCGCTTTACTGCAAAAAAAAATCATTAGAGGAGGGAGGCTGAAGGGAAATAAATGTCTTTTTCTGCCTCATCAGTAAGATTCAAACTGAGCGTGAGTTATGTAAGCGCTGCTAAATTTATCAATGCTCATTTTATGCAAAGCCGGAGCTCCTGGGTGCAGACTATGTCATGTTCGGAGCAAGAGCAAGGCTGTTATTTCTCTACGAGCCTTTTCTTACTATAGTTGGCGTTAATATGCAGATGGTGAGACATTTTCTTAGTAACATTTTCCTGAAGAAAAGGCAGATGTTTACACTCAAGCATGCACAGACAATCAAAGTGAACATCAGTCAGTTTACAGCTGCATTTACACAGGGGATTACAGTCAAGTGGGACTGACAGGCATATGCTACATCAGCAATATGGTGCATTTCTTCAGTCACTCATGAGCTCTTCTAGTGAATGAAGCCCGGTAGATTCAAAGAGGGATTTATTGAATGAAATAACAAAAGCAAGCTCTCTGTGTCTCTGTCCTTTACGACGACACATTTGTCTGCACTTCGGACAACCTTCACGAGCCAAATCCATTCCTGAACACATCACCTACTGCTCCTGTCTATTCCTAATTCCCCACTTTAATCCTCACCCAAAACTTAATCCTAATTCTGTCAGTTGTCAGGTCGTTTTCCATCAGCTCTAAACCTCTAGACTTCATATTTATCACTTGTGAACAGTTACATTTTTTCAGCTACTCTTTGTTACTATTAAACCTGCTCAGGGTCATCCGTCTATCCTGCATCCAAATTTCTGTTAAAACGATGACAAATTTAGCTGTTATGGTCATATTTGGCAGATGGAAATATTGCATATTACTCCTTACTTTACAAAAGTTTCCTACTTCCAGGTCATTTAACAAGGTCATTTTGCAACATATTTTCCACTACACGATACATGGTACACTCAACCACCCAAGCATTCTTGACACAAATGAGATCCAATACAAAAGCTGTTTTAAAAATTAACAAATCAAGCAACGCTCAGTTTTGATCAACATCATAGAGAGGTGGGAAAGTGGTGGAGTCGTCACGAAAAGAGCATTTCCAGCCACATAGTCAAAACTACTATTGCCAAAAATGTGGTAGCGTAATTGCAGTTGCACAGTGCAAAATTAGAAAGAGCAATCAGATTGGCACAAAAATCAAAATGCTGTGTTTACACTAGTGGGGCTGCATAGAACATATTATTGTAAAGAACTTTTTTCGGTTGACTTTGTCTTTACAAGCTTGTGTGTGGTGTGTGTCAAAGTTGGAAGAATCGTTTGTTTCACTTTCAGGGACTTTTACGTACAGATATTTTAAAATATGGATATGGGGTGTGCACAGTATATGTTGATTATGTGGTCGACAGTATACATTTGGCCCACACTTGGACTCTACTGACCCATTGTGATAACGTTTGTTGATGTAATCGTATTTACCAGAGGTGGGCATCGTCAGTCCGTCACTAAGTTCCTGTCAATATTTCAGGGCGACCCACGTGGGCTCAGTCCGTCCCTCATCAGTGACCACCAATCAGCGTCGAGAACAGAATTTCTACGTCATGCGGTGCAGAAGCAGACATGCAGCCAAAAATCTGTTTTGTTTGTTGTTTTTATTAGCTTGTTTTTAATAATTTAGCTTTTCTAAGGAACTATATAACCCATTCATCAATACTTCCATATCACCGCCCTGTGATTGGATGGCGACCATTTCAGGGTGAACCTTGCCCTTTGCCCAAAGACTGTCGGGATTCGCTACAGCTCGGCCGTGCCGTGTAGTAATTAAAGTAGAATCGTCTGTTTTGAATATCTGGGGTTGCCAGAGTTTTGTGATATCAAAGTGTGGTTCCAAGATTAAAAAAAAAAAACTTTGGGAACCACTATTCTAGGAGTTTGCATAAAGTGCCTCTCGTCAGAGAACCATCACAAGGACATTTGTTTTTAATTTGATGTAAAAGCAAACTTCAAATAAAAACTGACATTGAAATCTAACTTTTGCACTGAAACACTAAAATAATAAACGTCATGCAGAACAAATGTAATTTACCAACATACACTAGAATTGTACATGGAGTATTGCTTTATATTATACTGGAAAATATAATATACTGTATAGTACCCACAAAGATACCATGCTATGTGGTATATAGATTAAAATGTAACATCCATCCATTGTCTCTACCGCTTATCCTCACAAGGTTCGCAGGAGTGCTGGAGCCTATCGGGCAGTAGGCGGGGTACACCCTGAACCGGTTGCCAGCCAATCGCAGGACACACAGAGACAAACAAACATCCGCACTCACAATCACTACTAGGGGCAATTTAGAGTGTCCAATCAACTTACCATGCATGTTTTTGGAATGCGGGAGGAAACCGGAGGACCCGGAGAAAACCCACGCAGGCACGGGGAGAACATGCAAATGCCACACAGGAGAAGGACGGGGCCGGATACGAACCCACGACCGCTGCAGTGTGAGGCGAACGTGCCACCCAGTCGACCACCGTGCCGCTAAAATGTAACATAATAGTATAATTTCGTGTGTGTGACTCAATTTTTTGTTTAATTTGGTTGTAGGATCATGTCAGACTTTTTACGACCTTATCATCTCATTGTCAACCTTATGAATATACAGTACATACAATTTGCACAGGTGGCATTCATGTGTTTGTAGGCCATCATACCTGTTCAAGGTAAATAGGAGAAAACACTGAATAAAGCCCCACGGTTCATAAGAAACCGGTTTATACAGCAAATCTTTTTGCTGCTGTACACATTCTGTCCTCTCTGAGCTTTCCACTAAAATCCCAAAAGACAAAACAAAATCATCTTCAGCACAATCACCGCAATCCAGCCGTGCCATGTCTCTCTCTTCAGCTCCCTCGGCTGATCTGTGTTGTGTTTAATGTACTTGTGATCGTAACGCATCATTACACATTTGCACCACGACCAGTGTTCCTACGTTCTGAATGGAGGAGGGGAGCAATGGCGTGTCGAGCTTCTGGATCCTGATCAAGCCTCTTTGCAAGGGATGTGTTTTTGCCACAGCCCACACTGCCTGTTGCCATGACAACAAACTTGAAATTGCCCTTCTATACGATTTACCCACGTGCTGTTCAACACTGAATTCATTCTCTTCCCTCCTCACTGTGTCAAGAGACTACACCTCTCTGTGTTCCCAGCATCCTCGAGAGCTGGGGGAGTACGCTCCAATTGATCCGCTGCAAACGAGTCGAGCGAGATGAATCACATGACTAATTTAGATGTCACTCCGATCACTGCCTTCTTTCGACTCGCCTTCAAGTGTTTTTTTATTTGTGAAGGAGCTGAAGAATGAACGCAGATGCTTTGCATACACGTGTCACCACCAAGGTAGCGATCCCGCTGGATGGCATCCATCACCGTCAGTGGCTCAAACAGACAGTCTGGCCCACAGTGGGAGGAAGAGCCAGGTGGAAAGGACAAAGTCCCCTGTTTGTTTCCGGCACATGATCAGAAAAGGCTTTTTTTTAGTCCCACAAACCAAAATAGCTTGTTCTCCTCCACTTTACCGTGGAGACAAAGCAAAGATACACTAGGGCTGTTGGATTTTGCCTAATAGGAAAATCCCGATTATTTTCTCTCAAACCCGATTTTACGATTACAATTTCTTTGTAAAATAAAAAATAATGAAAAATGAAGTATTTTGAATGTCTTTTATTTAAACTTATTTTTTCTTTCTTTCAACTCAAAATGCCAGTCAATGTAACTTAATACACACAGAACAATCCATTGGGATTAACAGCATTTTACTTACACAATAGATTTCAGATCTGTTCTTAATTAAACCAATAATGAAAGAAGAAAGTGCATATACCATCTGAAACAAAATCATCAACATGAGAGAAGGTAGACAGTCAAGTCTGTAAACCAAACAGTCAGCAAGTCATTTTGCCAACCAGCTAGTGACTAGCCTTTCACCTTTCTCCCCGGTCTTACTTAAACAAATCAATGATTAGTGCAAAACTGTCACTCAATAATACAATGCACTGTCAAGATAAGTACGAATACATAGTCCGTTGTAGAGGAGAAAAAAAAGGGACGCCTTTCAGACGTTGAGTTACTTGCTCATGCGTTGTATTGTACATGCGGGGCAGACACAACACTACAGATCTATTTTTGCCCGATTTATTAACTAAACGCTCACTTGCCTGAGCAAATAGCAGAATTGCTGGTATAGCCATGGATGTTGTCGTTGTTTCGGACTACGCGCTCGTGGGAGGAAGCGGAAATGCAGAGGAAACTACGGTGGATTAGATACACCATAAATAACAAATTGAACGTGCCGATTTGAACGTTTTTCGTTTTATCCAGAAAATTCGGTTACGGTTCAAAATCACTTAATCAAGCAGCCCTAATACACTTACATGTGACGGGTGGCCATCAAAGACAGCTGAGTACACACACACCAGGACAGACCAAGACCTGTTTTTGGACACCTCGACCTTTGACCTTCTCTACCCATACTTGGAAATGCTAGGTGAGTATCTTTCAGAGGGTCTATTCTGGGTTGAGTGAAGATTTGACATATATGTAGAAGACTTACTTCCAACACACACAAAAACCTTCAGTCAACTGTGATTTCTTCTTGCTTTGTGTGCAGGAGGATCTGAAAGCTAACAAGATGCTTAAGCCTCAAAACTTGTCCCAAGCCGCTGTTCGGCTTTGAGATAAATCCAATGAAAATCGTTGGTTGTTTGATGTAATGATGCTTTGACTGGTGATTCCTCCACTCTTACTTTTGTCTGGCTTGCAGCTCAAATTTGATTGTACACCGTCATGTGTGTCAAGATGCTTTTATTGATTCCCCGTTGCTGTAAAACTCACTACATATATTGGCGTTAAGAAAGCAAGACTATTGCATGAAATCGATTGAAGCCAGACTAAAATGCATGTTGACACTTTAATATGACCTTGTTTGACTATTTAAAAGTTGGATTAAGGCACTGGACTACCATATTTGATTGCAAACAAAAATCCTCTGGCATGTTTGCACATAAATGGATTGAACATCAAAGCTGCCTTTCTGCGAGTGTAACAACAATTGATTTGCAAAGAGTCGAGGGCGAAGCCAGGTGGACCGCATGTTTGGACAGACAATTCATATTAAATCATCTTAAAGAGGGCAATATTTTCAACTACAGGATATTGATTAAAGGAAATGCATCTGTTTAAAAAGCAACAGAGCATCAATAAAACATGACTTTTAATACCAAGAGGATGACTGAGAAAAGCTGCACACCTGTAAGAAATTGAGGAATTTTAACTTCAAATCTGCATTTTTCTCATATCATCTAGTAAAAATAGATTTAAAATACCATTTCTGTAGTTTTGTTAATACATGACTTTGAAGAACACTAAGTAATAAGTGCAAAACTTGTAGTAGTCTTAAACTTCTTCAATATGAAACAGTAAATCTCATAAGTGAGCGTGAGTGACAGCCACAATAAGTACAGTATTTTATCTGTTCAGTCAAACTTTGTTAATCAAATGCGGAAACAATATGATGTCACAACAAGACATGGAGGGAGGGCAGGGGGGCGTGGCCATATTCCTAATTTCTTGGGGTGGCGGTCTGAACTTGTTGGTTTTGTATGGATTTCTCCAAAACAAACTGATGCAAGTTAAAATATGAGGTAATATCATTTTCCTGATTTAAAAAAAATGCATAAACTGAGCTTGATATTGAAAAATGGACCGCCCTGGCTGGATGATCCCTTTCATTTTATTAAAATTGTGCTTTGTCATTTGGGCTTAACCTTATTCAGGGGCGTCCACAGGGAATCAGCCTCTTCCATCTTCTTCTGTAACTCTATCTTGAAGCAAGTCTTTCCTCACCACATCCATAAATCTTTTTTTTGGTCTGCCTCTTTGCTTTCTACCTGCAGCACCTTCTACTGATATATCCAGTGCCCCTCCTCTACACGTCCAAACCGTCTCAATCAAGCCTTTCTAGCTTTGTCTCCAAACCTTCCAGTCAGTGCTGTTTCTCTGATGAGCTCATTCGGGATCCCTTCCATCTTCGTCACTTCCGAAGAGAAACTCAGCACCCTCACCTCTGCCCCACTAGTTCTGTCTGTTGGCTTCAAACATACAGTACAATACAGCTGGTCAAACAAACCTTTCCTTTTACTTTTCAATGGCATTAAATTATTATTTTTAAATAAGTAACACCTATTATTTGTTGAAAACACTTTGGTTTGACGATGGAGCAAAGCCAACATAAATCTTCTCCCTTGAACCAGGAAGTATGGTGTCAACAGTAGTGGGAAGTACAAACGCTATTTTAATGCTCACAACGACCAATCACGGCTCAGATTCATAAAACAGGTCAGCAGAGGTTGTTAGAGGTTAAGATTTTTAAACAATTTCAGAGATCCTCTTAAATCTTGCTGGGACAGTAATTTATATCAACATGATTGCTGGGATCCTTTTTCTTGTTTGTTTTGTGCTACAAAAATTCTAATATGCCTTCAAGGCCTACTACACTGTTTAAATGACAAACTAGGAGTGAAAGGGGCTATGCCCCCTGGGTAGTCGTCCTGCAGTAACAGGATGTCAGACACAGTTGAGAAACAAGCACTGTAAATAGTGTTGACATGTTTATTTATACAATAGGAATTCACGATCACATCACTCTTGTGTTGAACATAAGATGAGTAAAGTGGTACCTTGACATCTGAGATTATTTTGTAACCAAGCTCGTGACTCATTTTATTCCTATATTAAATCAATATTTGAAATGAAATGACAGCCTTCAATCTGTTCCAACCCACCAAAACAGCACCAATTTTTGTTGTGTTTTTAATGAATGAAACATCAGTTTTGGAAAATAAATAAATGAAACATAACAGAAGAGAATGGAAAGAAATAAACTGGTATTATTACCGCAAGTGTTGGAACAAGCCAGATCAGTCACGCCGTAGTGTTGTATATGGTATATGTGCGCTTTTAAAAGTCGACAGAAATAACAAAATGGCCGTCCCTGAGATGGCTAAAAATGAGTGGATTTTGCTGCTTAACTCATATTCCACAAACGCAATATTAATCAGAATATCGTGTTTCAACTAGTGGGCCTGCTGGGAACATATTCTTGAAAAAAATATGTTTGGGTTGATTTCCATTTTAAATGAGGGAAATTCTGTCTTTTCCAAAAAAAAGGTCAAACCAAAGAAAGAGGGGTAACTCTAGCCCAGTGGTTCTCAAATGGGGGTACTAATACACCTGGGTGTACTTGAAGGCACTTCAGGGGGTACTTGAGATTGTAAAATATGTTTAAAAAGTAGCTGCAATGCAAAAAAAAAAAAAAAAAAAACGAAAGAAAGAAAGAGGTTGATCACAGCAGCTGCCTCCTTGCCATCAAGGATGACAAAGATCCATCCTCAGGAAAGCACAAGCCCAAGTGTCTCACTAATTGCAAAAAGACTCAGTTCAGTGCAACGATGAAATGTTCAGTGTTGTTAATGCTGTCAGTCTTCTTTTAAATTATTAAATAGATATTTTCAGACAATATTTTTCAAAATTAACTTTAAATTTCTATGGGGGGTAACATATTCTTACTATGAACAGGAGGACACTATATTGATAATTATTCTTGTGTGCACAAATTGTAATAAATTAAATTAGTTCTCTTATTTTAAGTTAAATTTTTTTCATTTCCAAATAGTTCTAAAGATATGACTCCAAATGGAGTCAAAGTTTACTAAGTAAGACATTGATGGCATAGCACGCTGTTTAAGTCTTTTTGCTTTTTCATCCGAAACTGCTTTTGCGATAGTTCGGTGGGCTGAAAATAATATTTCACAGGGGGTACATCAATAAAAACAAGTTGAGAACCACTGCTCTAGCTGGTTTTCAGAGAGAGCGGTCATTTAAGCTCTCGGTCAATTACCACAGTAACAGACTCCCTGAACCTAACCCGGTCGGGAGCAGGTTTATCTCAATGAACCTCGAGTTTCTCTCTGTCTGCGCCCTCTTTCAGAGCCTCCATTTAATTTCTGAATTCATTTAGTTCTCAGGCGAGTTTTGGCATAAGCTACGTCTGCTGTCTGTCATTAAAAAAAAATCGGCGTCAGTATATGAGAAATCCATTAGGCACAGTATCAGTGAAAAAAGTTTCAGTTGAATTTACTTTCTTGAAATAGTTGCACAAAATAAAATCATCTGGATGCAGATACATTTATTTAGTAGATGTATAGTCTACTTAAAAAATGTATCTTAATTGTGCAACCACTTTAAGAAATAAAATTCAGTAAATTCAACACACCATTTCTTCAGTGGTGGAGAAAAACGTGACATTACTACACTGACAAAAAAATGGTGCTTGAATTTACTCAATTTCGTCACGTGGTTGCACAAAATAAAATAAGCTGGATCCAGATACATTTTAAGTAGATGTATAGTCTACTTAAATGAGGTAGTGGACCTGCTGTTATATTTCGTGCAACCACTTGAAGAAAAAAAAAAAAAGAGTAAATGGTGCACAGCATTTTTTTTTCCACCGAATTAAATATTCGTTGGGAGATCAGACCAGATCAGTGATGTTTTAGCATTTCCAGATAATTATCTTTTTGAGCGGTATCGTTTCACATGACAGTTCATCACACTGAAAAAAATGGTGTGTGTAGACACTGAAAACAGTTTCTGTTGAATTTTATTTCTTCAAAATGATGGTTGAATTTATTAATTCATCTGAAGCCAGATATTTTTTTTTAAGTAGACTATACATCTACTGTATCTGGCTTCAGATGATTTTATTTTGTGCAACCACCTGACGAAATCTAATTGAGTAAATTCAACCATCATTTTTTTCAGTGTACCCCCATTAGATTATGCCAAGGTTTTAACTATTTGAACGTGTTTTTATATGTTTTCATATTTCATCAGCTGTTAAGTGCGCTTCTCCCCCTTAAGATTGCACCTAAATGAAATAAATAAATAGGCGGAAGCAGGCACTTTTACTCTTTTAACATTATTGTGATTGCAAAGGACTTGAAACTTCCGCATATATTGACCCGAGCAGCAATGTTCTCCCAAGCCCCTCCCTTGTTGCCATGGTGACTCCTCGAATCAGGGCTCCATTCATACTGTCTTTTCATAGTTGTGGTGCACGGGCTTAACTCCAGGTGAAGATACTCCAAGTCAACTAATTCAAATCAGCTGTTCTGGAACTGGAAACTGAGAGTTTCCTATCTCAAAGTGAGGAGTGAGATTTGGCCCAATGTAGCTCTTAGCACGTGTTATCATTTTATGTTTGTGACCTGGCACAGATGGCGGCTGTGATGGCCAGGAATACAACGGCCATTCGTGCAAATTATTTTCCCGACATTCCTGATGGCCACCCCACCCCAGCACTACGCTGTGTGTGTGTGTGTGTGTGTGTCTGTTTAATTACATTTTATTTGGCTGTGTATCTGATTGCGCTGCGAATACATACATACATACATACATACAATACAACATAGTAAGTAGGACGTCAAGTAGCTTGACTTTCGCCGACCCGACGCCGCAAAAGGAAGCTCTGGTTGTCTTTAAATAGCAGTGATGAACTGTAATTTAGCAAAAATAACAATGACAAAGTGATGCACGGACAATAACAGATTTGGTCCGCTTGAAATAATGACCGACTGACGATGACGAACGTGTGGCTCGGCCGCTGGCGAATGACGAATGATGGTTAGGAAAAATTTACTCATGTGCCCCGTCTCTGATAATTATTATCCTTTATGTTGAGTACCATTTCCAAAATGTGATTTTTAAACAATTCACAATGTTGCTAGTATGAAAATGAAACTTAATTGATGGAAGAGATAGTAAGTAAGTCATGGTACCATTGTATTAGAAAGATAAAAACAGCTCCATCTCCTGGAGCTAATGGGGCGCTGTCCCCCCGTGCCCCAATGCAGCATCTCCACTGACACACACGGACTGTAATCCGTCTTTCTCATGCAGTGAATCTATTGAATAGAATGTATTCTGTATGGACCTATAAGTCTCAGACATTTCAATATATAAGAGCAACAATAAGAGGTGATAATTCGTCTTGTCATGTCATCTATTCTGTGTCACTGATTAGTCAGTTAATCGAGTGTGAACAGAGTGGTCAATCCAAGGCCATCCAAGCTAATAAATACTTCCTCTGGGGAGGTCACGGGCTGTATTTAAATGACAGAAGGCCAACTGAAATTTCTCTGGTGTAAAAGAAGAGCGTACTGTTTGTGGAGCAGCAAACACAATTGTTGCTGGCGATGCTTCTATTCAGCGTCAGGCATCAGGAGCATTGTCTGCCGAGTTGAGCAGGTTTACCTTTTGGGGTTCGGTTGATCGGGTTTCAGCGGGTGGCATTGTGCTGTTACTGCAGGATCGGGTTTCCATGAAGGAAAATGGTGAACACCAAGTTCATTGGCATGGCTCCATCCATGTGACTAGATATTGTTCCATGTCAGGTGTCATTTTACACCTGTGAGTGATGCACACCTTTTCTGGAAGGCCGAAGCAGGCACTGACTGGAGTAACTGGAGATGACAGCACACCATTTTGTTTTCTCCTGTTTTAAGGTTTATCCTCAAACTAAGTCCGATACCGGTTTTTCATAGTAAGGCGTGATGCCTTTATATTAGAATTGGATTTTTTACATGAACAGTTTAAAGATTTGATATGTTCCCTCTTAATTCATATGTCATATCTAGGCGAAGGGGTTCACTCTCAATGCTAATAATGTTAAATAAATGATCAAAGAACGGTGTTGGCTGATTGCAAACTCAAACGAAAAGCTCAACTACTAAATAAAACTAACGATGTGGGAACATATTAAATGTTCATGAATCTGTCACAGTGGTGCATGAAAGGACGTTTGTCTCGCTAATACAATATAATGTACATACCACCACAAGCACTTTTTATACAGCAAGAGAAATACTCACTGGTAGTTACTGTTATGATTCCCATGTCAAACATGATTGATGATTTATATGTGCTCCATATATGAAGATGTCTTTCCCATGGCCTTTGGGTGAAGGTAAGAAGGTTCCACCCTCAAGGGACAGCTCCGTGACGTCTGTCAACTGGCTTGATGGATGAACTGGTGTTTGTCCAAGAGTCAAGTAATTGCACCATGGAAGACCCATTTAAAATATTTAAATGGTGTTCAACATGTACACTCAGGCCTCGAGTTTCAAAAACAAGTGCCGCAAAAGGCCACGGTAGAAGAAAATGTTTGGTCACTGAGACAGGCATTCATAAACATGACTCTACATTTCAACTTCAGAAGACTTCTTTTTTTTTTGTTTCTCCATCGCGAAAAATTTTAAAAGGGTTGTAACAACACCGTTTAACAAACTCAACAGTTTACATTGTTAAAGGGACACTTGATTGGGCTGAACATTGGCACTGATATAATAGGTCTGTATGCAAAAATGATGTCAGCACTAAAATTCAACCCCCTGAAAAACCCTGCAGAGATTTAAGGGTTTGTTTTTGTCACAAATTTTAAAGTTGTAACACCCCCACATTGGGAGGAGACTGCTTGATTGACACATCAGCCAGACTACATCAGTGACGGAAGGAGACATGCATTGTCACATTGTTTCCGGGCTTCGTTTGTCACATTCTGTTGTCCCCTAGTGTCTGAAAACGGAGACCGATCGCCACCAAAATTCATATACACACATGACAACCATTCCACTTCAACCTGTGAAAATATCAAATTGATCAACACAATATTTTGGATTTTATAGATATAAAATATGAGCTCCTTTGAGGGAAAAGTCACTATCACTTTTTATTTTAGGTATATGTGTAGTATTTTCACATTATGATATTGATTGTATTTCTAGCACCTCCGTGGCGATTCCGATTGGAGGTTCTGTTTTCCGAATAAATATTAGTTGCAATTTTCTAGCTTGTTTTTTTGTCTTTCATTTTTCTCTCACTCGAAATTATATCCCTCAGACATGCTTTTTTTTTATTATGTCTTATTGTTTACAGTTGTGTGGATAGTAATGTTAGTCTTATGATTGAAGCAAATTTTTATGTTTACATTTGCTGCTATTCACTCAGACTGTATTTTTGTTTGTTTGTATATTATATTTTTTATTTTTAGTTATTGTTATTTTACAGTTCTCAATTTTATATTATATGGGAACTGTTTTAAAAAGCAATTACTTTTTGTTACTATTTGTGACATGTTTTTGTTTCTCAGCCCAACTTTATTTATAAAGCACTTTAAAAGCAACCACAACTCCATAAAAACTGAAAAAATCAGACCTATGAAAACAAAAAGCGTTAAAAAAAATTATAACATAAAACATGAAAACAATTCAGAGTCTCACGCAGAGTCAAAAGCCAAAGGGGGGAAACAAGTGTTTTAAGATGAGTTTTTAAGATGGACAGCGAGGGGACTTGCCTAATGTTTCACAGAAGGTGATTCCAAAGGGAGCGACTGGCAATGGAAAAGGCTTAATCCCCGTTGAGGCTCCACTTAGTCCTCGGTCCCTACAGTAGTATCTGGTCCGCTGACTTGAGGCACCAGGCAGTTAAGTAGAGGTGGAACAGCTCAAAGGGGGAAGGTGGGGCGAGACCATTTAAAAATTAAGACACAAATAAAATAATCTTAAAATGAACTCCCAAAAGTACAGGTAGCCAGTGAAGGAAAGCCCAAATTCTGTGTGTTCTGTGCTACGTGCACGAGCTCCAGTAAGGAGGCAAACAGCAGCATTTTGGACCAACTGGTGACACTTGATGGAGGACTGGCTGACTCCCAAAACATGCACATATACGAATTATGGATTACAAACTTTACAGAATGCAGTGTCAGGAACAAAAATTGCCCATGATTGAGTTTGTATTGGACCATCAGACAATTGAAGCTGTTTACTAATCACTATGCAGGCGCACATTTTATGGTTATTTTTCCATGTTTGTTTTAATAAATTAGTGAAAGTTGTGTTCTTTACCGTTCCTTTTATAAATATATGATACTGTTTATTTTGTATGTTTTGGGGGCATCTGCATGTTAAATTTACTGTATGTCTGAAAATGCTCACTCCCAGTAGATGATGATATGACAATACAGTATGTGACCTGACACTTCTTACTTTATCTCTCTTGATCTTGCTGCAGGTACCAAAACTGTCAACACCCATAAACCTCTGATCCTAGACCCCTAACTCACCCGTCAACTTCGTAAAAAATGTACACCCAAAAAAAAAATGTTTTAAGAATTTTTATTGAATATATTGTATTTTTCTTTATTCAACATTGCACATAGTCCATTTTCAATCACATCTCATATTGCTGCCTATAAAATGTTGTGAATGTAGAAAATCCAGAAGTCAGCGGTCTTAACCATAACAAAAATGGATAATTAAAGACACAAACTCCAAAGATACAGAGGGAGAGAGAGACTGAAAGAGAAGAATAACACAAACATACTTTAAGGATGCATTTTTTCTCAAAACAAAGCGTCATGCAGATTAAAAGCAAGGCTGGCCAAAATTCACATGGATATTTCTTTCACCTCAACTGTAGAAATATTTTACATGTTCATTAAAAGTCAGTCATTCCTTCGTGGAGAGTGACAAGACAATGGAATGGATGTTGGAGTATGTGGAGCGGTTACATTATAGCAGCTACAGCTCGGAACGCCACCTTTAACCCAAACAAAACACTGATTGACATTGTCACCTTAAAAACTGGACAACTTTTCACATTGCGACTGCAAAGCTTCCGTGCTTTGCAGCATGCATGCAAAGAGCATCTTTGCTGACTGCGTCAGCAGATGATTTGACAATGACTGATGGAGATACAGTAAAACCAAGTCATAACCTTAAAAACGTCAACATCAGTCCTGCATGTCCAAACTGTACCAAATTGCGTAGACAAGCAAGAACAGAAATTTGTCCAACCTGTCAAATTTATATCTGAATTTACTTAAATCTTCAGGTTTATATTCTCTTTGTGAACACGGTGGACATCCGTCATCTGCTGATTCATGACAAAATACACCACGGCTAACAAAAGCCATTTTCACATGATTAAAATGGCGTTGACATGGAAATTCTATTCCCGGCCCGTGTCTTTAATTTCACCTTAAGCTTCGAGTCGAATGTGTCACTGCTTGATGAGTGATGGCTGGTGTCAAGCGTGCTCGCACAAAGCAGCAGCGAGCGACGCCTGCGTTGCTTTGCTCAGGGGCACTCTAGCAGCCATGCATTCATTTGCTCCTCACTCTCATCTAACACAGGATGCTGCATGAATGAACATAATCACTCTGACAACCTGCCGTGTGACTGTGTGTGTGTTTTATTCAACCGCCACACTATATTAATGCTGAGTTATGTTTCTAACATATCCTTCACCTTTTTCATTACCATAACAATGTCCTCAAACAAAAAAGGCCAATGCGGTAACTTACATTTTCCACGATTCCTCTTTGAAAGTAACTTTTAATGTGATATGCTGAGAACTTACAACAAACACACCTTTTGCTGTCTGAAATTTCCAAACTAAATTTTACATCAGTAGCAAGCAACAAAAATAAGTTTTTCTAGCCATGGTCATAGACTACCTACCAGGTTTAGTGTGCTGGACATAATGATTTCATCCCCTTTTTGCTCAATTACAGAGAAATAAACAGTTTCACATTTCTGTATTTGAGTATTTATTATGTTAAGAGACAGAGATGGGCATTCCGTCCAAGGGATGCAGCTGTCCGTCCATCCGTCCCAGACGGATGCCTATTTTGGGAACAGAGGACGAGAAGTTTTTTTTAAAAAGACGGACCAAGCAAGGACGGAAATGGGTTTTCGTCCGTCCCTATAATTGTCCCTATCGTCAAGGACTGACTGATGTGTTGTGTTTGGATTCTTTTAAAAAGAAAGACCACTGTTCGATTCTTCTTCTTTTTCATGTGCGTTACCTCTAATAACATTGTACTCATAGGGATAGTCTGCCCTCTAGTGGTTCAACGCATGTAATACCATGGATTATGCCACAGGACGCCCATTTCACTGACGAGGAAAAAGGCGGATAGCAATTTTGTTTTGTTATTGCATTATAACGCAATCTTAAATATTCTCATGATGTCCCCTGGCAGGCTCTGGTGACCGACGGTGGTTGTGTTAGCAGCCAAATGCTATCATGGTTGACGCTTAAACAGTTGTGAACAATTCGATTAACTCACCATACTCCTAGCTGCTAAGTGGATGTGAATAGGAAATTAGCCAGCTAATGAGCTTTAAATAATGTTTATGAAATATGAAACCTCTGCTTTTAGCCTCTCTCCCACAGTGTCATGCACGGATGCTTTTTTTTTGGGGGGGGGGGGGGGGCGGTTGACAGACTGACCAAATGTAAGGCCGGTAGCACTTTAACAGGATGAGGATGGATGGGTTCGGAGGACGATAATTTGTTATGAATAATGACGGAGGGACAATGAGGCAAGGGTGCACAGGTCACCGATGGAGGGCGGAGGACGGACCGGCAAAATAGGGCAAACTGCCCATCTCCGCTAATAGACATTTGGAAGGCTGCATTTGAGACTGCTGGGAGGTTGGAAATTGTATTGTTAGTATTACAATTACAAATAGGTTTTACATCATTGTGTTTTATTTCCTGTCTGTTGGCATTTGTGCATGTTAGTGAAGTAAGAGTGCTCTACAATAAAGAGCCAATGAGTTGCACTGTCAAGTCTAAGGCCGCCACTAGATGTGCAACAAATGTCTCAAGTGAGATCCTTCGAAATATTTTTGTCATTTTTTTTTAGGGGTGGGGGGGGATTGTAATCCTAATGGGTGTGTAGTCCTAGTAAACAAGGGTCATCATAAAGACAACGCAAGTGGAAGGCCAAGACTTTTGTGTATATCGGTCAGTGCGCATAATATACACAGGTGCATCTCAATAAATTAGAACATCGAAAGACAAATTCATTTATTTCAGTTGTTCAGTTCCAAAAGTGAAAATCATACATCATACAGATCCATTAAACAACACTTTTCAGGGCACCAGTTCGGACCTAATGTTTCTCTCTATTTTTTTTACGATGGTGGATTTCAGAGCTGGGCACTTGACCCTTTTTTGCCCGTCTGGCCGCGACCCTCCACCTTTGACCTGGGTACCCTTCCGGCCGCGACCCTTCGACCATATTCCTAAACATCGTCGGCCCCCGCCCCGTTCCGACTGTCGCCCAAGCACAGCGGTTTTGCTACGGCATATTTCCGGAAAGTAGGAAAGTGCATGATGTGCCAGTGTCATACTTGAGTGCTGCACGCAGCTTGAATCTACTCCCGGACACAAGTTGTTTTGAAAGAAGCCTAAAAAGAAGCCTTTCACCGAGTAGGCTGAGATTAAATTTTGCCGCCTCGCGAGCACGTCGCACGCATGAGGGCCGATTAGTGGGCCGGACTAAAATCCACCTCCGGGCATGCCTAGTCCAGCCATTTTTAAAAATTTGTCACCCCCCACCCCTCCGCCCCAAAAATGGGCATCCAGCCGGGTCGGACTGCCCAGATCTGGTGAATTTTGAGTTAGCTACAAGTTATACGTTTCTGTAAAATATGAGTTTGCCATTTGTTTTCCACATACATCTAAATCTAGTGAGATGCCGCATAATAATCTTGAACTTGACTTGTTCTGGGAAATAGACCACAGAAGAATTCAAATATATGTTGATAAAAGATCAAATCAAGTCATGTCATCCTCTAAAACATTGACTTTGCCACTCATGGATATGTGATATCTCGTGAACTATTCTGTAGCCAAAGACGTTTGTGAGTGAAGTGATGGACTCATAAATCTTTCAAGTCAGATGGATTCATACACAGCAGCAAAATACCAGCAGCCACGGGGTCCTCTGTAGAGTAATTGTAGAAGTCATGGCTCAGAATAACTGTAAACTGTGTGATGAGCATGGCCTCATTGTCCTCCTGTGGCCAGTGGCTATGACACCTCTGTTCTATGCGAACATAGCCTCCACGTGTTTTGTTGCTGGCGGCCGGCCTCATTAGAATTTCACTTTTCTCCTCTCACCTTGTTGCGAGTGTTGTCTGATGGCCCCACCAGCGTTAGTGTTAAAGTGGGAGCCAGCGGCTACCGCGGTCCCATATGAGGTAGTCATGCATCCGTAGGGGTCGCTAAAATTTCTCCATTATTTCAATTACAAATAAGCATTATAATGAGGAATTTGCATTCATGAGATGTTATGAATGCAAAATGAAAACAACATCCCATGGTGATTCAATGCATGGAGTTTTTTTGTATTTACCACTGTGTTGACCACATCCAAATAAAAGAGCAGTATTTACTACTACAATCTTATAAACCAGTGGTCCCCAACCTTTTTTTCTGCCGGTTCATACAAGTCCACTCCATACCCTTTGCGGACCGGCAACCATTCACTGACATGGGATGTCAGGAGGTCAGATGAATGCAATTTTTAATGTACCTTTACTAGCAGCGCCAACATCGTAACAATGACTGTCTTAGTTGCGGGAAGGATCAATTCTTCACCAATATTAAATGACTTTTTAGCCTGAGCAATGCTGGCTAAGCCCTCAAGGCACTTACATTTGTTGACGAATCAGATTTAAAGTCTACTTGAATCATTGGAGAAGCTGCTTGCCGCATATTGTGCAGAGTACGTGGGTATCACCTGTTGCGATGAATCCATATTTCAATTAGGTCTCCTGGTATTGTCTGTGAAATACACCTTTATTTTCTTGGGCATAGGCTCTTGTGTTGAATCTTCAATGGGCCTTTTCCCCGTTGCACAGAAACTTTCCAAATGCGTCTGTTTTCCTTTGGACTCTTTTATATATATATATATATATATATATATATATCGCTATATTAAGATACACAGGATTATGTACTGTACTATACTATCCCTGAAAAATATGACTTTCAATATTTGGTTGAATATTCTACTGCTCAAGAGAACAATTTGTAATGAATTTTGAGTATTTGTTCGGGGATGTGTATTCATTGTTACAGAGTTCCTCTGACATATTTAGTGTGCGTGTTTCATGAACGTAATATATCCATGTGACAAAATCAAGGCGGTTATTGAGCCACATGTGAAAAATATACTTGACCTCGTTGTGTTTATACCTCAGCAGGTCAGCAGATCGTCAAAGTGATATTACAGTCTTCCAGTTCACATCAACAATGTGTGGATGCTGTTGTTACTTGATGCAAGAACAAGGACGTTTAACACAACCCAATTTGCAATGTTTTGTAAAGCATAATCTTTGAAACATCCATGGCACAAATTATGACCGTTTTTCTGTCATCACTCTTTCACTCTTTTCTTTTTTTTATAATCTGGATGACATGGCCACATTCATAATGTGTTGTAACTCCCGGTTAGGACCTTTTCTAATTAGTTGCGTGAGTCTTTCAATCGGCTCTAAAATGTTGATTAATGTTGTAGTACTCTGATGTGCCGACAAAAGCAGATTTAAGGGACTGTGTCACGGCTATTTGACATAACTTCAGCCTCAAACCGCGTTCATTATTTTAATTAATAGCCTGCTTGAGGAAGTGGGTCAGAGACGGTCCAGTTAAACGGATTCCTTCCCTTCTCCTCTGGTTCTGTTTGATGCGGGGTGACTGGATGTGTTGACTTCAACACCATCAAAGCTCCCTCTCATTTGCCAGAAAGACACAATCAAGTTAAGTAAGATAAGTGTAAGTGGTTCTTATCAGGAAACACTGTCCAGCCAGGAAGACTTGACTATTTGGTGCAAACATTGGCCTTACGCTGAAATGTTTAAAATAAATAAATAAAATCGAACAAACATTTCTGTGCAAATGCTGCATTCAAGACTACTAGGATGTTGGAAACTTCCCTCTTGGAAATGACAAGGTCCAACCTCGGTTTTAGTGAATTCTTTATGAAAAAATACTAACAAATAGGTGATTGTGAATTATTGTCTGTTCTTGGGCAATACTGCATCCCTTCCTACGCAGGAGAGACTTCAAGTAGTGGTCTGATTCACTTTGCATAGTCACAGGTCAGAAATGTCCAACTCCTGAGTTGTTCGGAATGCAGCATATGCATACCAGTGTCCTAATTTACATAATGCTCGTTGTTCATCAGTTAGTATTTTGAGAGTTAATAATGTGTATATATTTCCAAAAAAAGTCACACTTTTACCCCACTATATCATCAAATTCAAGGCTGCTTAGTTAATTCATATTCGCATACAATAAAGGGCTTACAGTGCACATTATTCAAGAGTTAACAAAGTAATGACTGAATCTAATCTCAGTGTTGAAGACGCTTTAGGCGCTTCATCGACACGATTTAGGTTCTCCTACACTCTAAAAACAGTTGGCTTAACTATAACTCAATTTTGGGTCAAAAATGGACCGATAAACTAATTGGGTCAATTTGACCCACTTTCTTGCGTTGTTTTGTACAAAACAGTTCATTTGGGGGAAGGGTGTTTTGTACAAAGCTACCAATTTTTGGGTTGTTTTTGCAGAAACCAACCCAGAAAGTTGGGTCAAATTGACCCGAGTAGTGGATCGGTCCATTTTTGACCCACCTGTTTTTAGAGTGTAACTTGCAACATGACACAATTTGTTCACTTGACCCCTTAATTACTTTTCCTACGCTACTTTTTTTTCAGACAAGAAACGACTGTTAATTTTAATCCAGTAACTCTGCTGTTAAACCAAGTGAAGTGACAAGATAAACGGCAAATCTCCTTCCCAATAAAAAACATCCTCCTTGCAAGGTAATTTACAACAACAACCACTGACATCAATTGTAAAACTACTGTGGCTATCCTGTATGGTTACAAGTTTTTATGACACTCTGGAAACACCGGGAACATTCAGTGAGTAGCTTTTTCCCCCTACAGATACAAGCACTGAGGTAATTACACGTATAAATTGTTCAAATAAAGAGCAGTAGAGTGTACTTTGGATTTTCTGTAAAGGAGGGAAAATACTTATAAAAAGATATTGGGCTCTAAATCCAGGCTTCTTAAGTGCCAGTGTAATTAACACAGTATGTAAAATAAAACCAAATACAACTGAAGACAGCTAATAATGCAAAACAGGAATGTGAGTGAACAACATCCGAGCAGTAAGAGGCAATTCAACTCCTCAGTGCCCAAACAACATTAGCAATCTTTTGTTTTCGAATAATGACTGTTTGATGGGCGATGTTTAAAAAAATAAAAAATAAATAACATAAAATAAATAAGAAAGTAGGCGCATGAGAGCAGCATCCACAACAATGTGAGCAACGTGATCGTATCGGTGAGGGCAAAACAAACACAGATGATTATTATGATCGATGGTCGTATAACAGTCAAATAAAGTTTGAAAGTCTCAAATGACTCTGCAACACATCTCAGGACACACAAGTATAAATGTCTGCTATATACATTGTCTCCTATTCCGTGTGCATAACTATAACACAACATCTGAGCACAACATACAATAAATTCAGGGTTTCACCTTTGGTTATGTATTTATCAAGGCTAGGTTTAAAAAAATAGAGAACACACGTTCATGTTACTTTGCATACACTTAAAAGTGGGAACACGTCAACAAAGCAGCTGGTCCATTTGTTGTTTGCATCTGAGAACAACCTAAGGTGTATTGTCTTTAAGAGAGGGAATCTTGGCTATAGTACTGAAGAGTTCCATCCATCATCTGGGACAGAAGGTGTGTGGCGGATATTTATGGTTGCGTTTATGTGCCTGACATCTTTGTTTTAGTGAGAGTGGATGTTAATGCGCTCGACAACGTGATAACCAATATATCTCCCAGCCTTAAAAACAATTCATCAGTGAGAATTGTAATGTTAGGACACGACTTGGACGAGGAAAAACTTTGTTGCCAGCTTTTGAGCAACTCAGGTCAGCCTTGTTTGTATACGAATACGAATGAATACGAAAGAAGATCAAAGGAGTAAGTCATTCAGCTGGCTGCACATTGGCCGAGCGACAACTTAGCATTTAGTAACACCTACCTAAAACACCCTTTTGACATTGAAACCAAATGTTATTCTCTACCATATTAAAATGTGCACACCTCTTTCTTACATTTTTTTTTCCACGTGTAAAGAAAATATCGTAGTCTAAGTCTCATATCATCGCTTCATACATCTGTATATGTGTGGTAATTAAGGCAATCATTCTGGGCCACAGTCTATTCATTTATTCAACCCTGCAGGGTTTGTTTACCTATTTCAGAAAGTAGTAGTTCCACCCCCACATGCCCCCCTTGTTGTTGAGTCCCCTCTAGCTGTTGTTCTTCTTCGGTGTCCACTCGCAGCCACCACGGCGGTCACAAGTTGCGTTGGTTCTCTGCCACTTCCAGAGATGCTGGGTTTGCGCCCTGTAACTGGCAGAGCTGCAACACACACACGCACGAGAGAAAAACAGGAAATAGGTTTTGAAATAGATTGAAAATACCAGCATGCTTGTGACAATTATGCTGCAGGTTATGCCTCGGCTTTCAGCGTCACGTCACCAGCACGCTCATTAGGTGCCAGCTCACACATGAGCACCGAGGGAGCTTGAAAATGAAATCATTGTTTGAACGCTGAGAATACACACCTTTAAAAACAACCAGAGAAGAGAGTGTATGACTCTTTCTAATAGGGTGAGGTAGTCTTTCGTTTTTGGCATACGCCGTAATGCTTTTGAAATACCATTGAAAGAAACATCACGGCATTGCAGAAATTCTGTAGCACATAGAATACAAACACATATGTGATGTGATGCATTAACCAGTATTTTAGTCCTTCTACTTCTTCCATTCATTGGCTTCTATCAGAATTCATTAATCATTTCTCAGGGGTGTACCACAGGTTGTCTGTCTCGCCTTGTAGGCTGTTTTACTGTTTTTTTGTTTTTTTTGGGGGGTGTGTGCGTGCGTGTGCGTTTTCACAAGGGTACTAGTCATGATGAGCTTGTAACAAAAAAAAAAGTTGCAACCATCAAAGATAATTTCGCTCCACGTGATTGTTACATTGTAGGTATGTCTGTTATCTATTATTAAACATTTGAACAGTACACAACAAGTCTAACCACTTGCAACGGTTTTATGGATGTTAACAAAAATAATAAACAAGATTCAATTTTAACTTTCTATTTCTAAGTTAAGTGGCTTGAAAATTGTTGAATTCCAAATTGTTAGAGAGTTTCATTCAAGGAAGACCATGATATTAACATTCCAGTTTTTACAGCTGCACAAAATTAAACACTGATTGTGGTTTTGTTTTCATACGATTGAGTGACACCTCAATATTGCTCGTGTGAAATGTACTTCATTACTTCTTGCTTCAATGTAGAATGAGAAAGCTATAAGGAGTCAGACAAGAGGCTGCAATTAAGTGCTGCGATTACTGATGTGGTGAAATAATTGAGATATAATATACAGGCAGGTCCCTGTTTCAATCACTACTATGCTAATGCAGTAGTTAAGCTGTAATTATATTAAATACTTGTATAAGAACAGTTCTGGGCCATGATTATAAAACTATCAAAAGCAAAACAAGTAAAAAGTAAAACTTCTTATACTGCGTGACGATGTTTTTGTGCCACTGTAACCTCAAATTGAATTCCACCATTTAATAAACATATACTCAGAGCTGGGCACTTGACCCTTTTTTGCCGGTCCGGCCACGACCCTCCACCCTTGACCTGGGTACCCTTCTGGCCGCGACCCTCCGGCCATGGGGTTGGATTTGTCATATTGTATGTATAATTATTTGGGTCAAACAGACGGCCAGAAGTTGCAGTGAACAAGTTACTTATTTTCCACACTTCCCCTCCTTCACACTTCCCGGCCTTCAAAATAAAAGCATGCCTGCAAACCACTATACACAGCAGGTTCCCGGAAGTAGAGAAGATGAGACAGAAGAAGTGCAAGAACTCCACCTTGATGTGCCGGCGTCATCCTTGAGTGCTGCGCGCAGCTTGACTATACTCGTGGACACAAGTTGTTTTGAAACAGTTACGTTCCAAGTCGGTTGCTGTCAAAAAGACAGCAACAACAATGGATATCGTGCCTGCCACAACCATAAAGGGACTGAGATGACGAGACGATGCATTTCATTTTATTGCGAAAACGATCTGTAAAGTGGCGGCTCAGGGGGAACGTGGGTGAGTAGCTTCTTTTTACGCATACACCGCTGCCAAACTATTTCCTTTGCAGCAGCAACGAACTGTGTGGTACATTCCCTCCTCCGTGTGGGAAACTATATGTCATCGCAACATGTGACATAATGGACCGATCAGAGCAGCAACAATTCCTGATGTGTGCGTGGCATGTGTTGCAGACCTGTCGCCAACAGCACAGTGCGACAGTCACGTGAATCAATGCGGCAGTTGTCGCTCGCGACGACGCGAGAGTAGAAAGAAGCCTAAAAAGAAGCCTTTCTCTGAGTAGGCTGAGATGAAATTTGGCCGCCTCGTGAGCACGTCACACGCATGAGGGCCGATTAGTGGGCCGGACTAAAATCCACTTCTGGCCATGCTTAGTCCAGCCCTTTTTTAAAATTTGTCAGCCCCCCGCTTTGTATTCTGTTGAGTTTTAAAAGAAACAAATAAAGCTTTAAAAAGCACAAAATGTTTGCTCCCAAAAATATGCATCAGTTAAAAAAAAAAAAAAAGGAACCAACAGAGACTTGCCTCTATGTATCTGTGTTCATAATATTGATTTTGCTCCAGTTATTTCCTTATCAAGCGTTTTTGTTTTCTTGGTCTTGCATTTAGGATGACCATATCGCAGAAGAATTGCTCCATTAAAGAGGTGTGTGCCTATTAAAATACAGAGATAAAGAGACTTATGTGGCCTCTAAACACAGCGTCTGTAGAATTCTCCACCTCAATAGTTTGAGGATTTCCACATCGTCTCAAAGGAGCTGGAAACATTTTGTATGCAATTATAGCTGCAGTAGCAACAAGACAATTAGCACTACATACGGAGCCCATTACCTAATTCCCCTCTTAGGCTTTGACTGCAAAACCAGTTTTGTTTGTTGTGGTTGCTGTCTACATAGGATTTAATCCCTTCCACTTGGCAGATTTAACAGGTGTTTTCTTTAAACACTAATCAAGAGCCATTTTCATTTTCAAATGTATTTTGCACACCTATTTGGACCCTTATTGTTCACCTTTTTGAAGAATTATTTCCATTTCTGACAGCAAAAGCCCCAGAGCTGTGAGTTTGCAGTCTGATATCATAGCAACACATTGTGTGCATTAGTTTTTCTAATGTGTGGCCTTTAAAAATGAAAATGAGCTATTTGTGGTTCACTTTGGTGCAAGGAAATAATTTGAAGACAGTTTATGGCCAAGGACCAGTGTCTGGCAGATTTCAAATGTTTACCAAATGTGGCAGATTGCTTGCCAAAATGTTCTCATTAAAGATTTGGCATCTTATTTTTGTAGCATGTTCACAATCTTTCATGTCTTTCTTTGTAGTCGAAACTCTTCAGAAGCTTCATTTTAGAGCTGCACACTGTCAGATGTTATTTTAATGCTCTAAAGGCTGAGGGCGAATTTCGTCTGTGATTGCTTTCATTTATCTAGAGGATGTGGACTGCATCATTCATGTAATATAAACTGGACCACATCACACCTGTCCTCAAATCACTACACTGGCTTCCAGTGACTCAAAGAATAGATTTTGCTGGTCCATAAATCTCTAAATGGTTTTGGATTAAAATACATGCAAGATGTATTAGTACCCTATGAAGCATCCGGACCCCTCAGGTCGTCTGGGACAGGCCTCTTGTGTGTTCTCAGAACCAGAACCAAACAAAGTCAAGCAGCATTTAGTTGCTATGCTCCTCACCTGTGGAACAAACTCGCAGAATACCTGAGGTCTGCTCAAACTGTCAGTTCATTTAAGTCAGGCCTGAAAAGATTTTTGGTTGCTGCAGCATTCTCATGAATCGATCCTTTATTCTCCTGTTTTAATCCCCATTTGCACGCTTTCTTTTAATTTATCTTGGCTGATACTTGATGTTAATCATTTTAATGTAATTATTTCAGATGATTTTATTGTGATCTTTGTAATGTCTTAATATTTTGTTTCTCTTTCTGTATTGCAACACTGTCATATGTCAGTTTTTGCTGATTATGGCGGCACCATGTGGACAAAAGCGGTAGTGTCTTGACAAGCGTCAACCACATTTCCCATGCACGCACATAGTGTAGTGAAATCCTGAGCTCTCGCTGGCCTGCAAGTTGGACTGAATTACATTTCTATTTCCAGTGGCTGTGTGAAAGATGAATAGCGATGAGGTAATTAATCTAATTTTGCTCAAACAATACTTTTGTTTTCCTTTTTTGTTTTGGGGCTCCTGCCATGACACCAGTAACAGCGCGTAGACGTTCGAATCGACATCCATTCTTATAGTGAAAGGAGGAAGTGAGTATGCCGCAAAGCAATTCAGGACATTCGTATTTTTTTTGTGTGCTAGGGATGCTCCCATCCTCCTCAAAGTTGCTTAGTGCCAGTAAAAACGATACAGCCCCCCCCTCCCCCCGAGCATGACAAAAGTCCCATTCAACTACTTGTAAGTCAATATTTCATCAAAAGGGCTGTGAATTTTTTTTTATTAAGGTCGAATTCTTGCCCTGTGCTGCTTTAATGTTTTACTTAAAGCACTTTGAAATGCCTTGTCCATGAAATGTGCGATAAACTTGCCTTGCCTTGCCTAATATAAGGCCGGATATACGCTGCAAGGTTCAACTGACACAATTCCAATTTTTTTGCTCGTAAGTGTCCCAATTTGAATATGTTCCATGGCAGTGTAATGAGGACAAAAAATATGTAATGGGATATCTCCGGATCGGAATCAAGCCTCTTCTAAATGTGGAAACAAATCCGATGTGTATGGCATAAGTGCCAATGCGAGTGTAGCGTAAACATGCAGATCGGACACGTACCCCGTCAATGTAATTGTGATGTCATACACTGATTAGTGACATATTTTATAACAGGGGTGCCCATTACGTCGATCGCAAAGGCATCGTGGGTAGATCATCCGTCCTCACTACTGTATTGCTACGTTCACACCAACTGCGTTGGGAGCGTTTCTGGCAGTGCGTTTCAAATGAAGTCAATATAGTTTGCACGGCGGGGGGTGCGCCATTGCATGCGGGGTACGCACCGGAAATCCGCCCATTCGCTCCACTAGGCACGTATAAACAAGTCAACTTTTTTGCCTTTCCACCTCGCGGCAGCCAGTCAGCTTCGGGCATACTACGTCACACACAGCCACATAGCGTCCTGTTCACTCGGCGGCTTTTTTTAAACAGTTCTTGAACTTTACCAAGACAGCAATATTGATATCATTAGCACAGTGTGCAAAAAGTTGACTTGTTTTATACGTGCCGAATGGAGCAAATGGGCGGATTGTTGTTGCCGCAAATCTGCTTGAGGCTGGCTATCAGCAGCTACTGTCCGGACTATGCGTCCCTGGCTGATTCCATTCAGTCATCAGAGTAAGGTAATTACAAAACTTTTTTTTTGTTGTATTGTGCTATATAGGTTGATGCAGTCATGCAAGGTACACCAGCATATACGGTACATAAAAAAATAATTTTCAATATATTTATAAATAATGTGTTTTGCATTTTTAGTAGGTGGTAGATCATTTTGACTCGGTCATGTCATAAGTGCTCTCAGGCAGAAAAGTGTGGGCACCCTTTTTTTAGAATTTACAAAATGTTTGCCCAAATATCACAAATAAACACATCAAACAACATTGAATACTACTCAGTGTAAATATAAACTTTAGCATTTAGTGTTAGATATTAAGTATATGGGCAAATAAGCCTAAGTTGTTGTGTCACATTCCAAAAAGCAGGTTGATTGAAAACTTCAAATGGTCTATATTGTCACCTGAAATAAAATTAATAATAAATAATACCATCAGTAATTGGTTCAGTTTTTCGCATTTCCCGGAAAAAAAAGACTCATTATTTTAGGAAGGTGAGCGTATGTGAATGTACTGTAAATGTGTGTAACTTTATATTTGACCCGCAATTGGCTGGTAAACCGTCCCAGGTGTACCCGCTTATAGTCCAACTCAGCTGCAGCACATGCATTAGCATGTATTGTAGACTATCCCTATAATTTCTTCCATGCTGATAAAACATTTTAGTGTAACCAATTATGACACACGCAGTTTTGTGATTGTAGCAGTGAAGGTTGTCTCATTAGTATTCTTTGTAGTTAAATTCTGTCTCCCTCCTGGAGGCTGTCAGGTTACCACGTTTCACTACACTTTCACTTCTTGCCATTCAGAAAGATATTGAACAGGATTAGGGACAGCCCACGGATTTTAGCACTCAGTCTCTGAAGGTTAATTTTGGATTATCACCAATTTGCATGTGTGAGCCTTCTCCCCAAAGACTGAGTAATCTACAAGTTGTACACACAGCAGTCCAGCCCAATCTATCAGACAGCTGCCACTCATTAAGGCCTAGATAGACCAAAAAGACGCTGGCCAACAGTGACAGACACTTACTACCATATGGCGTCCGGCCAGCTGTCGGCACGTCACGCTGGCAAAGTACACCGCAACGTCAGACAGCGACGCTGACCATTAAAGTACTTTCTGCGCATGTGTGAGGTGTAATACCCTTCCATACCATCGGCGGCGGTAGTCACCATTTCTCATGGTTAGAAAAATCCAAACGGAAAGCTGTTGGCCGGGAGGGATTATAAAAACGTAAACAATGCATTCGGCTCTATTCTTTGCTCACGATGAACTCCCACGTGAAGTAAACCTTGACACGGTATTGTGAAATACTTACATTGTCAACCCTCGCTCTTGTACTTGGAAGAAGATTAAGGCTTCCCGTTGGTGCTCCGAGCGCTGATTTGATAGCTAACAGCCAATCAGAGTGACCAAATGTCAAGAGTGGTGACGCCGATTCAACATACGTAAACGCCCCCAAGACGCTTACAGACGGGTTACGACACTACGACGGTGACCACGACACCAAACAGACGGCGCATTCAGATGCCACGACGCTTCACGACCTCAGACGTTGGTTTGGTCTATCAGGGCCTTTAGGCTTTGTGAGCAAAATTACCAGTGATAGATAATTAAAACTGCAATAAGGAATCCATTTAAAGTCACACATGTTCAAAGAAACGTGTAGATGAGAGGCTGGAAATCCACATTATTATAAGAAAAAACGTTGCTTCAGTATCTCAAGGTTCAACATCAGGATACGAAAAGACGTGTAGTAATAATCACGTGTCTGTTTTGTGCAGATCTAGATGATTAAAATTACATCCTTCTATTCCTTTCTCAGACCAATATGTTGAATTTCCTTCACAATGGACCCACTAAATGAAGGCCATGTTTCCTCCTCTGCGCACATCTCCGTGGGCAACTGACTGGCATCATGTAGCAATGCAATCATGATTCAGTGCAGCGCGTCATTGTTATTGCCTGATATTGCAGAACATTGACCTCTGTTTGAATTGCTCTGTTTGACTGCATTTTCTTCCCAAATATGATTGTTATGTAATTGTTATGTTTTTAAATTAAACATAAAAAATAATCGTGGGTTTCTGTAGCTTTTTATTGAACATGGCTTGGCTTGGTTCTATACGCTGTTGTCTACTTCACATCCTGCCGCTGCTTCTGCTACACATTGTAGGTTACTTTAGCGTAGACAGCCCCCTAGTGGTGTAGCTGTACCCACTAAATGATTTCTAATCAGCACAGTAATGGCTCAGCAATAGATGCATGAGATGAACTAAGAGTAAACAAGATTCTTATTGTTGAAAAATTATGGGCTCAATTTTTGCACACAGCGCATGTGCGCTTGGGTGTAAAAAATGGTGCATCTTAATTTTTGTTCCTCATTTAGCATGTTTGGGAATTTGGCAGACCATGCTGCATATATGTTCCTGGCGCACCTGACAATTTGGTGGCTGAAAGTAAACTAAACTTTAGACCCACTCAAAGGAGGTCTAAGTGGTGGCGCAGGAGGTGTAACGCGATTTTGGTGGATTTCCTCAAGGTGGTGGATGTCATTGTATTCCATTGATAAATATGACAACAGCCTGCATCAAACGCTCTGAATCAGTGTAGAAATCAATTCATTTAATGCATCGTTATTATTATCATCATCATATAAAAATCACCCCCCTGGTCGCAATACAGCTATGGAGCTATGGGAAGGGGGGTGGAGGTTTCATACACGGACACAAACAATCGGGTTGGAAGACACTCGATCTCCAAGTGCCCACTTCACAGTGCTGATGTGTGATCGCCCTGGCCAAATTTCCATCATCCACCTGTGGAGGTCTGCTTCGAGCTCCTTCTAAACGTACTTTGTTGGTGTGCGCCTCTCCTGTGTTGAATTTAAAGGGAATGAGAGCAGCTGCTTCCACCGACTGAGAAAAGCAAGTCAGCTGTATTCACACCAACAATGGCGCAAACGCCTTCTTGTAAGTGCGCTCGTCTGCGAAAATACCAAAAGAAAGAAAACTCCACCCTTATGCACTATTAGACCACACTTTGTGCTAGACTCGTAAATAATGTCCTATGTGTGGGTTTGATAACTGATGATCAGTGCTGGAAAGTAGTAACAAAGTACAAATCCTGCATTACTCTACTTCAAATTTTTCCGGTTACAGATGAATGGATATGGAAATGAATGTATCACCATTCAGCACTAGTTGGCAGACATACATTTGTATCTGTACTTTATTTGAGAATGTATTTTTCTAACTCTATTTTTCCTTTATTCCCTTACATTTGAACACTAAAATCTGTTCATCAGTTGTGATGTCATTTTCAGTCAACAGAAGACAAAATGGCCGCCCCAGAGATGGTGAAACGAGTGCATTTTGCTGCTTAACTTAAATTCCACAAAGGCAAAATTAAACAGAATGAGCCTGTTTCAACTAGTGGGCCTGCTGGGAACATATTCTTAAAAAAATATGTTTGGGTTGACTTCCACTTTAAGTAGGCCTACAAAGTAAGTATTTTTGCCACCCCTGTTCATGATGATGGTCTGTGTGAAGAATCATGAGCAGTAACACTGCAGATATTGTCACTGCAGCAACTGGTTTGGCATATAACCTATGGCAGGGTGTCAGAAGCATTGATAATCTCTGAGGACACTGCTGACAATCTGTGCAGCTGTGCATTTTCAGATGTGTCTTTTATCAGCAGGCGTGAGACAGACATTTAGATGTGAATGAAAGATTAGTGTAAACTGATGATGATCATTCTCATGAGCTCTGTTACTGTTTCTTTCATTATGACCATTAACATTATCTGTACGACTTAACCTGTTCAGGGGTGCTGACGACTGGAGCCGATTCCAGATGACTTTGGACTCCACCCTGAATTGGTCACAGGGCACATACAGAGATAGACAACCATTCCAGCTGCCTACACCAAAATCAGACGAGTGTGCAACTTGTTATTGATAATCCACCCAAACAAACACTAATACACCCTACGTCAAAGTGTAACAATTGTTTGACTAACAAATCAAGTAATGGCATTGTGAAAGAACCCCAAAACTGTCTTCCTTAGGGTGACATTATTTTTACTCCTCTGGTCAACTGAACAATAGGTGTTCTTGAAACAAACCATACACATAACATTTTTTTGCACAAAATCCACTCCATTTCCATTTACACATACTTTGAACGTCAATAAGAGAAGGGAAAAAAATCAGCTGTCCCTAACTTGGAAAGCTGATAGCTGGCTGCAGCCCTGATGGACAGGGACTCTTAAACTGGTATGGGAGGACCCAAAGTGAGTAGAACAGAGTGAAGCATTAGAAAGGTAAGGAGTCAAGTACTTTATTGCAGCTCTGACACCATCCATCCATCCATCCATCCATTATCTGTCGCTTTTTCGAGGTCGGGTCGCGGAGGCAGCAGCTTCAGCAGGGAAGCCCAGACTTCCCTCTCCCCAGCCACATCTTCCAGCTCTTCCTGAGGGATCCCAACGCGTTCCCTGCCAGCCGGGAGACATAGTCTCTCCAGCATGTCCTGGGCCGTCCAGGAGGCATCTTAATCAAATGCCCGAGCCACCTCAGCTGGCTCCTCTCATCATGGAGGAGCAGGGGCTCGACTCTGAGTCCCCCCCGGATGGCCAAACTTCTCACACTCTCTCTAAGGGAGAGTCCAGACATCCTGCAGAGGAAACCCATTTGTACCCGAGATCTTGTTCTTTCGGTGATGACCCACAGCTCATGAACATAGGTGAGGGTAGGAACGTAGATCAACTGGTAAATCGAGAGCTTCACCTTTCGGCTCAGCTCCTTCTTCACCACAACAGACCGATACAGAGTCCGCATCACAGCAGACGTTGCACTGATCCGAGCTCCCTTTTTATCCTGCCCTCATTCGTGAACAAGACACCAAGATATTTGAACTCCTCCACTTGGGGCAGAAGCTTACGCCCGACCTGGAGACGGCACTCCACCCATTTCCGACTGAGGACCATGGTCTCAGAGTTGGAGGAGCTGAATTTCATCCCAAACGCTTCACACTCGGCTGCGAACCGCTCCAGTGAGAGTTGGAGGTCGCGACTCGAAGAAGCCAACAGCACCACATCATCTGCAAAAAGCAGAGATGCAATATTGAGGCCACCAAACCAGACCCCCTCAACACCTCGGCTGCGCCTAGAAATTCTGTCCATAAAACTTATGAACAGAATCAGTGAAAAAGGGCAGCCTTGGCGGCGTTCAACTCTCACCGTAAACGAACCCGACTTACTGCCGCCAATGCGAACCAAACTATGACATCGGTGGTGCAGGGGCCGAACAGCCCTTATCAGGGGGCTCCGTACCCCTTACTCCCAAAGCACCCCCCACAGAATTCCCAGAGGGACACGGTCGAACGCATTCTCCAAGTCCACCAAACACATGTAGACTGGATGGGCGAACTCCCATGCACCTTCGAGGACCCTGTTGAGGGTGTAGAGCTGGTGCTGACAGCGCGGAGATCGACTTTGCAGTTGTTTTGAGTAACACTATTGACTTTATATTTGACTTTAATTTACTCCCACTTTCAACATGAAGCATAAAGTGGACATTTATGGTGATAGTAGTAATTCAGCCACGGCTCGATCGGCTCATTATTTACGAGCGGTTATGACGTGACATCATCTTTAGTGATGTCTCCATGAAATGAGATTGAAAAAGCCTCGCCACATCATTTCCCCCAAATACAGCATTTCTACCTCTGATCGAAATGGTCCACTGTCGAAATGCCCTAACATGCTGCACCACATTTACTTCCTTAAACACAACGTCGTTAGTGGCGTCGACCGTCTCTTCTTTCTGCGTATACGGGTCACTTTAGGGGCGCAATTATGTTCACACAAGAAAAGAGACCGAGGTCGCATTTATAATGTAATATGAGTGCTTACACACAAAAAAAATCGATTTTTCTTGAAAAAAGATAGCAGCTTACAGTCCTGCCTAAAGAGGAAAATGACTTCCCAGCCCTATTTTTCAGACGCTGCATGTGCGCAAAAGTTCAGGAGCAGAAGTCCAACGAACCAGGAAAAATAAATATTCAGGCAGTTATTTTGCAAATATTTATTTTCATTGTTCAGTGAAATAGTGCTCTTTTTTCCCACTGTATTTTTAAATTCAGGCATTTTTGTTTGCTGTATGGATAATTTAAGTTCAGCTTTTGAATTTATTTGAAAGAGACCTTCAACTCTGCGATGTTTTGTAAGGGTTCAAATTTTCAGAAACATGGATGGACTGCATGGATTGAATGTATGAATGTATTTCATAAGCAGCACACTATTTTACATGTGTAATTTTTTTTACAATATATATATATATATATACATATATATATATATATATATATACATATATATATATATATATATATATATACATATATATATATATATATACATATATATATATATATATATATATATATATACATATATATACATACATATATACACATATATATATATATATATATATATATATATATATATATACATACATATATACATATATATATATATATATATATATATATATATATATATATATATATATATATATATATATATATACATACATCTGCATTTTACATGTCAAAAAGTGTTTGCGGCTCACAGTGTTTCCTTTTCCATGGAAACCGGGTCTAAATGGCCCTGAGTGTAAAAGGTTGGTCTATTGATTCCAATACATGTATATGAGTGTAAAAAGTGTGACATCAAGCACCGCTCTTTCCTCATAGTGAAGAACTGTCTAACAAGTTATCTTATCTTAATCATCTGATTTGTATTGTATTGTATTGTATTCACACAATGATCATATACAACTGGACCTCAACAAAGGAAATCAGTATTTTTAAGTACAAGATACTACTGTATGTACGGTATGTATAAACAATAATATATGGGCAAATGGTGCAAAATAAACTGGTGTTTTTTTTTAATTGGACTTGGTTTCGTCTGCTACAGGTGGACAACTGTCACGTTATTCTTTGAATATATTTTCTTAGAGCGGCCTGATTATGACAGATTGCACTTGAGCTCACCTTCCCTGGAGAATCTCCTTTGAGACGCAAGCGCTTGTGTTAATACTCTCATCAACAATCATGTGATCTGGGCGCCAGGAGCAGCTGAATCAACCTCCATCAAAGCTTTGAGAGGAGCTTCACAGGCAGGTCACCTGTCGGAAAGCCTTAGTGCCAGTCTTAGATGGTATTAGGGCTGTGTATTATAGGACTCAGAGTGTCCCGTGCTGAAATGTTGTTTGACGACTTAGCTGACTGTCGGTGGTCAACTGTGGGAAGCAAATGTTGCCGTTTCAAAGTGTTTCAGGAAGTTCAATAATCCTGTCAACGGATTTTACCACATGCGCTCATCATGGTAACATTCTAACCTTGAACAGGCGTGTCATAAATCTTCGGCAGGAAGCAAATAACTGCACTTCAATTTAATCTACAGCAGGTTTTAATCTGATCAAATGACTAACATCAACAGATGGACTCATCCAAAAAAAAACTTCTGGGTAATCACCAGAGATTAAAGTGAATTTTTCTAAAAATTTCACCACAAATGAAGGCTTTCCAAGACAGAACAGCACACGACATAAATCAAATATTACAGCAGGCACCAACTGGAGAGTGCACATGCACATAGTGCCTGGCTTCCCGCTCGCTGACATTAATCCAAAAGCGGTGGGGATTTTCTGCCTCTTGCTGCTTCTTGCCTCACACTCCTGCAGGGCTCTCAGATCCACAGTGTGTTTCCCAGTCACTCGCACGTACGCCAAATTAGATGAACACACGATTCAGACTAAAAATACTCTGACCCGCATCGGCGTGGATGCAGCGACACAAAAAATGTGCCACCAAGCTCGGTGTCAGCATTTTTAGCGGGAGAACTTGCACATCTGCTGTACCGTTACTGTTGATTTAGGCAGAATGGTGCATGACTGCGCGCCATACACAAATTAGTCCTGTTGCTGCGTCCATGTATGCTGTCCTCATTAAGTACCGCATGTTGTGTGCATGAGCGGCTTTGTCAAAATGTTGTTTGGATGTCACTGAAGCCTTGAATGGTCAAAAGGGTCCAAAGAAATGCTGTATTATGAGCAAAGTACCTGGAATACAGCAAACCTAAATACTTCCTTCCACCCATTTGTTATTGATGGAGAATTTCTTTAAAGGTACTGCTGGGCCTTACGTAAGCAGTGTACATTGCATGTTGCATGAAACCAGACAGCAGAAGCAGCTGAAAAGTAGGTTAGGACCAATTACTTCCATGCCATCAGACAAATAATCTATACTGTTCTATTGCCTTTTGTTCTTTACTATGACATTGATCAAATCGGGCAGCAGTTCTTATCTAATCTTTCAGGCTCATAACTTGCTGACAAAGCGAAGCCTTTTCAGAGTAAAATGTCAAACTTAAGACTGCTCTCTTGTAGATATATTTTGTCTACAAGGACTCACAGGAATATAGAATAGAATAAAGTATACCGGTAATCTAGAAATGTACATCGCAAAGGGACTGGAAAAACGAAATATTGTTTTAATCTATTCTAACACTTAAAAAAGGTATGTTATTTGGGTTGGTGGGACAGTAGTTTGATTTCTTGGCATTGATTGCTATCCCGGCTACTTCTTTCTCCCAACAGAATCACTTACAGGACTCAGATTGCCGCCTTTGTATATATTGACTTGCACTGATGGTACAGTCATCACATCTTTTCAAAATTGAAAGAAACAACAACAAAATTTAAAGCACCCCTGCAACTCAGTTGGTCACTCTGCCAACTACAAATATAACTAACCCTCTTCTCTTCTGTCACCTGCCTGTAAAACTACAAACAAATATAGACAAATAGGCAACGACAAATATTACCGCACTTGAAAAACAGACTACTAACAGCTATTGCTGATTACATTGCATATTTTACAGTACATTTCAAACACAATGCACAAGAGTTGTGTTTGTCCTTATATGCAAGATGGGAACGAGAGAGTCATGTCCTTATGAATGTTAACGGAGCAGAGTTCAACGCACAGGTCATGACGATGGTCATAAAATGCACCCAAGCCGTTGAAACCATTCACTGCACGATTACACAACTATCAGAATCTGCTCCCTGAACAAAACTGTCCAGCCTTTATTTTGAGACCAATTGCCACACTTTTTTTTAACACTGACAGACCTTCTGTTGGGGCGATGCCATGTGTTTGTGCAGCAGTACACCACCTGGATCCATTGGTTAAGCAGAAATGCAGATACAAACCAAAACATCATGCTACAGTGTCTGCTGCTTCATCACCCTCTTAAAATAATCGCCTAAGTCATTTTTTCGCATTCTTCAGAAAACACTTCAAACTGAACCACATTCTGATGATCTTATATGTATTAAAAATTTCATTTGAGGCGTAAAATTGAATAATCTGCTTAACCAAGGATGCAGCCGATTTTACCAGAGGTGGTCAGCATCCTGAGGAGACGTTTAAGGCAAAAAAAAATATTTAGTCAAAATATGACTTAGGCCATTATTTTTAAGAGGCTGACGTTATACTACCATATGTGCATGTCATAGGGACAGAGATAGAATTCAGTTGGGGAGATGACAGCAATGCAGTTTTGTTTTAATAAGGAAATAACCCAAGCACTAAACTAAGCTACATACCAGGAACTAGCAAAAAACAACCGTACTGTACACTCTTCTTTTAGCTACACAGGCAAAGTTGTTGGCACGCTTCCATTCAAGAAATAAAAATGCAGTGATCATGGAAATAACTTGACAATTCATTGATGATCATGTGGCAATTGCTTCCACAGCAGATTCAACACACTCTTTGCCGGATTTGACAAAGCAGCCCCAACCTTAAAAAAAAAGAAGACACCCTTCTCCGTGTTTCACAATAGATACAGTGGTCCTTTTTGTATGCTTAAATGTTGCATAGTTACACAAATTAGAAGGGTGTAGATTACACCCTGATAAACATAAATCAACAACTATACAGTAGCCAGTAAAAAACAATTAGTGTCGGTGGTGTTAGATTGGTTGGAAATGTTATTTTTAGGTACACCAAAATGTGTATTTTACCCTAAAACATCTGACATTTGCAAGAGATGCTCAAATGTGCATTCGCAATGCTCACTTTTAAGGTAAGCAATGCTTGACTTTGCCAAAACATGATTTCATTTGTTACCGAGACAATATCCGACTGCACTGTTCCCTTTTCAGCAATGTGTTTTGGCATGTGTCAGGGATGTGACTTTATGGGACAGGACGCACGGTTATTGCCCACTCAACCTCTATTTTTTCAGAGTCATGCACAGACATTGTTTTTTTTTTTCAACAACAGCAAATAAAATCATGCAAAGGATTCCCATATATGTCCACGGACTATTACATTATCATTACATCTATCTTTTTTTCACACAGATTACCTGCACTCCCACTCCTAAAGGTCAACAGCATCATTTTGGCAATATGAATAAACTGTAGAAAGTTCAAAATTCTCTCTCATTGGTCAACAACAACTTATCCTCCACTAAATTGGGTCCCTGAAGAAGAACTGGAGGAGACATTAGGTTGTAAAATTACGTGTTACTGTAATGTAATGTACTGTAATGCAGAAAAGGTCAGTTGAAACAAAGGTCAGGGGGGGGGGGAAGTAATATGACAACATTTTAGATCACAAATTGTCCCAATAAGTTTTTTTGTTTTTTATATTTGTTTGTTTTCAGTACTGGCGGCACGGTGGTCGACTGGTTAGCACGTCCGCCTCACAGTTCAGAGGTCGTGGGTTCGATCCCGGCTCCGGCCTCCCTGTGCGGAGTTTGCATGTTCTCCCCGTGCCTGCGTGGGTTTTCTCCGGGCACTCCGGTTTCCTCCCACATTCCAAAAACATGCATGGTAAGTTGATTGGATACTCTAAATTGCCCCTAGGTGTGATTGTGAGTGCGGATGTTTGTCTCTGTGTGCCCTGCGATTGGCTGGCAACCAGTTCAGGGTGTCCCCCGCCTACTGCCCAAAGACAGCTGGGATAGGCTCCAGCACGCCCCGCGACTCTTGTGAGGAGAAGCGGTACAGATAATGGATGGATGGATGGATGTTTTCAGTACTGGTTCTTACCAATGTTAATTCTTTTTACTTCAACTGTGAGTGTTTCCCAAGCAAAAAAAACTCATTTTTATTCTAAACATGACACTGGTCAACAGTGTAATTCTGTGTTCACTTGTGGCCTTCCCAAGATTTGAATTTACATTTAAGTATAGCTGATTTGCCAATCACATCAGTGTGTCATTGCACCATGCACCAAGTGAAATGCCCTGACGGCATCTCCCCACTGCGAAAATGTTGAGATGCGTTAAACAGCATAGAATTAATCTGTCCTCCAAAATCTCAGCAGCATCTCCTGTCTGTTCAATCAAACCTTTATTTACATCCATTTACCAGGAATGGAAGAAAACATAATGAGTAAAAACACTTAAGGCTGTGAGTAAACACGTTTCTGGATTCATTCGCTGCTAATGGAAAATGTAGAATGAGAAAAAACACAAATCCAATTCTCAAATGCAATCAGATTTTTGAAAGCTTTTTAGAAGAAGCAACACAAAGTGGTTGTTGATCCCTTCTACAGGTCTAAGCTGTGTGGCCTATTTCAAATAACATCCTCGACCGGTTTTGTTGCAGCACGTAACAAGACATAACAGTTAATACTTAGAAGTCAACAATAACCTAAAACATGATCAACACAATGGCCTCTATCAGCTGTCACGAAAGGAAGATTAATCCACAGCAAACACACTTCGGTGATATTTAGATTACCTTTACAAAGATATGGAAAATCCTTTTGTAGTAAGTAAATTGGATTACAGTAAAAACAATTTCCAGCCAGTGGGTAATTTATGGTGGAAGTATCACATGCAAATTAACTGTGTTATTTTGTTCCCTGTGATTGGTTGGCGACCAGTACTGGGTGTACCTTGCGTCTCTCGCCTCAAGTCAGTGGGATGGGCTTCAGCACATATGCGACACTAATGAGGATAGATGGACCGGTCCGCAGGTGAGACGGAATGCCCACCTCTCGTGATTGAGAACACTGCATCGATGGATCTCTTTTCCAATTAATTTGGGGGAACAAAATAATTTGGACTTAAAAACATTGTCTCTAATCATTAACTGCTCCTTTGTACAAAATGTATATTCTCCTAACTACAGTGACATTCGCTAAGAAACATAAACATTTTGTACTGTACCAATTTTACCTTCACAGAGCACCATCATTTATACATAATAATGAGAGGGATAGAGAGAGTGAGAGAGAGAGAGCTTTTTTAAGTGGAGCCAATTTTGCAGTGTCTGCGACTGAGACAGCCTCCTGGCATAACAATGAATCTGGATGATCACGCTATACAACTATCAAGCAGGGCTTTTATAGTGTAAAGTATTTTCATTTTACTGTTAGTCCTCAGGCGGCACGGTGGTCAACTGGTTAGCACGTCCGCCTCACAGCTCAAAGGTTGTGGGTTAGATCCCGGCCCCGGCCTCCCTGTGTGGACTTTGCATGTTCTCTCCGTGGCTGTGTGGGTTTTCTCCGGGTACTCCGGTTTCCTCCCACATTCCAAAAACATGCTTGGTAGGTTAATTGGACACTCTAAATTGCTCCTAGGTGTGATTGTGAGTGCGGATGTTTGTTTGTCTCTGTCATCACTGTGAAGTGGGCATTTGGAGACCACCTTCCACCCCATCGTTGGTGACCGTGCGTGACTGCCCTCAACACACACGCACACACAGCTGTGCCGTGGCCCAGATGAGTGTTTGAGAAAATATAATAAACATGATAATTATAATAATGTGTTCAATGAATTGATTTTTACAATGATTCAGAGCTTTCGATGAAGGTGTTGTCATATTTATGAATGAAATACAATAACATCCCCCACACGCAGCGCAGAATCTGTCTGCCAGGGCCTTGATAAAGTTTATCAACTTCACGTGACACCACCTGTGCCACAAATTAGACCTAGTCTTAAGTATGCTTAGGATGCTTTCAGTCACCAATATGCTAGGTGCATCAGCAGAGAGTAGAAAAAAATGTCCTCAGTCCACTGGAATGGCCAGCATGGCGCAGCGTGGTTTGACAAATTACCAGAGCTGGGCATTCCGCCTAGCCGATGGACTGGTCCGTCTATCCGTCTAAGTCGGACGCCCATTTTGCATGCAATAAACGATAAACAGGATTTTCTTTTTTAAAGGTGGATTAAGCATAAGCAGAAGTGGATTTTCGCCTATCTTTGTAATCGTCTATAACCTGACATTGATGATTATTGTTTCGTTTGATGCAGGTAAGTTTGCTGCTTGATTTGTGTATTTTACATCAGGCATGTTTTTGGTCAGCTAATTGGTCCTAATAGCGTGCCACACGACTGCTATTTTTAGCTGAAGTCGCATCAAGCAGCAAAGGGTCAACATGGACTGTAGACAAGTATAGATGCACGTTCGACTCCTATTAGTGTTTCTTCTCAGAAAAAAAATATGCAGAGTAAACACTGCTGCTATGGAACTTGCAGACAACTCCAGACACTACGACTGACCACATATGAAGGATGTATTCTTTATTTGTTTACCGAAGCTAAAACGTCAGAGCGATAAATGTGAATGATGGGTCAACTTGTGTGGACGTCCAAAAAAACAGTTTAATGCCAGCAAGGTGAAGCCTTTTACCTTCATTTGTACAAAACATTTCGTTGGAGGACATATGGTGTTACAGATGACAATCCGGCCAATCCCTTTCCGGCCACTGCTTGCATCAAAGAGGTAAGCAATTTTGATCATTTTCTTTCTTTTTTGCCTGATGGACAGACTGACAGATAGCGATTACTCTTTGGTCCGGCCGGACAAAATGGCAGATAAATGGATGGCGGAAGGGTACCCCGGCTGTAGGCGGAAGGCGATAAACATAATTTTGAATTTGTGAATTTTTAGTAAAATGGTATAATTTTCGACGGTCACTAGAAATAACAGTAGCATGCAGTTATCAACTGCTCACAGGTTTGCTTCATTAGCAACATGCACCACAGTTGTCATCCTAGACGCCCTTTTCCATAACGCTGTCTGAGCATTCATTCGAAATATTTGTTATGCCATCTTGCGATTAACGATGTTCCCACTACTGCCTTCCAAAATGGTATGACACTTCTGCACACTAAAAGAACAACTTTGGCATACTTGTAGGGCAACAACATGTTACTAATAAGGCAAAAGTAGACTATTGGCGCATAGAAAATGCCCATTAGTTGCGCCTAGTATTGTTACTAGTAGGACGTTTTAAATGCATACAGTATTAGTAGGCCAAAAGTGACTAACAACTGTGTACGTGGGTATAGTTTTCTTTCCTTTGGTATTTTGATAGACTTAGCGCAGGTAAAAATTGGTGCAATGGGGCGTTTCTGCTTTTGTGCACCATTGTGGGATGGAATGTAGTGTTTTCCCAGCCAAGGTAGCAGAGCTGTCCAAGTTGATAGTCGGAAACGCTAACAGAAGTCCATTTAAAATCATAGAGGGACCGGTCTATAGGCGATTACTATTTTTTCCGGCCGGACAAAAAGGCGGATGGACGGATGGCGGAAGGGTACTCCGGGCCTTTGGCGGTAGGCGATAAACGGACTGTGAATTTTTAGTAAAATGCCCAGCTCTGGAAAGCAGGGCGGTGCACGTCTGAGTGCGCTGAATCTGTATGCCTGCGCCTCGATTGAAAACACAATATCACATTAGACTACCTGCGCTACAAAACAGACCTTTTACTACTCTAAAATTTTGTCTACTTTTTGTCACCAAAAGATATACCGGGAGGTGAGGCAGAAATACCCAGTGAGGCATAACGCATTTACCAAATTCACAAATGTTGAACTAGACCATTGTCCAAGCACGAAAATGACGCCTCTAACCTTAACTCAGGTGAGATAGGATCCAGCTTCCATGTGACCGTCAATATTGTAAGTGGTGGAATCGATGAATGTTGTTTCTCAAGATCTGCTTCTTTTTATTTAATTTTTCATTAAGGGGTTGTCTAACTTATTAGTTGACTTAGTCAACTCCCCAAAAATCTTTGCAATAATGTTCTACACACCTTCACTAGTGTAAACAAGGCATTCTGACTAATATTGCGTTTGTGGAGTATGAGTACAGCAGCAAAATTAACCCGTTTTTACCCATCTTAGCGGGAGGCGATTTTGTTACTTCTGTTGACTGAAAATGACATCACGGTGTTTCAGGGCTTAGGTAACGACCAATCACGGCTCACCTCTTTTCTGAAGCTGAGATGGACAAAAACGGGTTGATTTTACTACTTAACTCATATTCCACAAACACAGTATCAATCAGAATGCCATGTTTCAACTAGTGGGCCCGCAAAGAACATATTCTTGTAGAGAAAATGTTTGCGTTGACTTTCACTTCAAGCATTTCTTAAAAGAGTGTCCTTTCTACAAGTACAGTCATATTGTTTTTATTTTGCTTTAAATAAAACATACTCGATTTGGAGATGACAATTTATTTTCCACAACCACTTCTATGTTTTCTCTGCAGACAGGGATTCTCCCTGAAATTATGCAGACAGATTTTAGTCCGACAATAATTTAATAGCACGGATCCATGTTAAGAATAAACAATGAGGTTTCTAGGGCCCTGCTGAAATTAATTAATCATCTAACTCTGACCAGAAATGTTTGAAATGTATTCTGTAAAAAGGTTTGCATCTTTAGAGAAATATCCCAAATTCTTCTCTTTGTCTGAGCAGTTGGCGTGTCAGTGTCTAGTTTGATTGACAGTAGCTGGCAGGCGGCCAGATTGTTGCACAGCACTGAACAGAGAGGAGGCGAAACGTGAGGCGACAGTGTGACCAGAAGGCGTTGTGAAGGGCCGCCCCTTCTAACAGGACCAAAGTAGCTCTGGCAAGAACATTGCCGTGCTTTTAAGGTCCTTTGCCTAATTGCCAAAATAGCAACAGGATGTTAGCAGTTCACTTTCCTAATGCATGTCTGCATGGTGATGCCTCGTAAATATCTGTGTTACAAGGGGTAATTTTCACAAGTCTGCTTTTTTAAATAGGGACATATATAAATGGTAGATGTTCATCTCAATAACAGCAACATTTTGGTTAACAAAAATGCAAACTTTTAATACAGGGTCTCAAAGATTGGATAATGAATGGATGGGTGTTTGAGCTAACCCTAACAGATCAATTAGACCTGCTCATCTAAAAACATAATACACGTATTTTGAAATATTTTTATTATAATCTTTTTCATTTTTATTTCATTTTCGGCCCATTCAAAGTGACTCAGTTGGATAGGTAGGAGCCAAACCTCAGCCATCGCACCCTCCACTGACGAGCCGCCACTGTTTTATGTGCCAGTGCCAGGAAACAAGATGGGGTGGTGGGTGCCATGGCTATGGAAATATGGCACCACTTGACTTAGAAGAAACATACAGTATTTTGGAGAATGATGTTCTTCCCTCCAGCAAATTGAAACTATCTAATATACTGGACCAATGAGCAGTGACATGGCTATGGTCGCTTCCAACTTTTATATTCTTTGCTTTCACAATCCTAAGGCACTGTTATGTCTGCGATTTTCAGCTAGAAGGCTCTCAAATGGGGGAACACTTTGAATGAACATGAGGAATTTGCGTGGTGGACAACTGCTACGTTTCCACTAAGCCTTCTGCAGACAGCTTCACACGAAATGTAGTGCAGCTGGCATTTTGGCCATTTTTTCTTCACCGTATTTAAGTTTTGCTAGTTTTTCTTGCAGTTCATCACAGTATACTGTATATGACAGGGGGAAGGCCTGCTGCGTCCCGGAAGCTCTAAAGTGCACAAAGGTTCTGCCCGCAGTCTACCATGGATGCCATTGCGTTCCCCCTGGCCCATCACGGTCTGATGGGTCCTTCACATTTCTCACATTGTGATCGAGGTCTGGCACGTTTTCTACATTCTGTCAAGGCTTTCTGCAGATGAAACATAAACGCCGGGCAGCTTGCCTGTGGCCATGGCCGACTTGAATGTAGCTCTGTTACTAGGCTTTGCTTTATATCCCCTCCCTGGTCACGCGTGTCGTGTCAGACTGTAGTAAAATACATCGTGCCATGCCGTGCTGTGATTGAACGTGATGAAGCAGCTCCCATGCTGTATAAACACACATCAAAACCAGCAGAACGTGACAAGACTTGAAAGGGCCATGAGATACCTGAAAAATATACGTGCCTTCCATCCCACAATGGACCTTATTGTGTACTGTCATGTTGTGTTGCATCAACTGTATTTTACTACGGCCAATTAGGTTTCTCATTCACACTGTGACTGCCGTGGCCGTCTTAAAAATCTGGCATCCACGGAAATCTAGACCGTCACGCTTGCCCCTCCCCGTGTTGTGTCATGTCCATCGAATTTTGTCTATGGTGGCCTGAAAAATGATTGCCCTGGCCACAAGCAACATAATACAAATGTAATATAGAGACGATTCCTTTCTTGAATGCTACTGAGGTTGTTTTCTGAACTATGGGATTCCACTTTTTTACTCTTCAGATGTCACTGTAAATTCTACTTAAGCATCTCTGACATTGCCACTTCTAAAGCTTCAGAGGACTGGTTCTAAAACATTCAGCGATCAACGAATTGAACTGTGCGTAAATGCAGCTTGGCATTTTGGACACCATTAACATAAGATAACAGTGAGGAAGACAGGTGAAGCAAAAGTCTTTTCAAAGAGCTGAAAAGGGTGACTGAAAAGGGCTTTTTATTTGCCCTTGGATATTTCTTGATCAGACAACTGAGGTTAATCACAATGTAAAACCTAAGTAAGCAGGCGTACTGATTAAGGGCCAGCTTCCCAGATTGTCATTTAACCTAATTTTAGTCTCACAAGTGATTCTTTCAACTGATATAAGATGTATTGTTCTCCAGAAATGTTTTAGAAGGGCCAAGATGAATACTAAACATCGTGTCACTGTGACAGCTTTTATTTATCATAGAATCCACAAATTGTAAATGAAAATACAGTACACACAATGGTGAAAACACTAGTAACACAATGATGTATTATTGTGCATTAAAGTAAGACTATACTCTTCCCTCAATCAGGGTAATGATGAATGTGACCAGACACTTTGGATAGCAGCATCATTTAATTCAGCGATACCCAACCACATACCAGTCCACAGGCCACTTTGTACTGGATCGCAGCGGCCCGCAGTTGGAAGAATAAAAACCTTACAATACTTCCATTTTATTCATCCATTTTATTAGGCTGAAAAATATTTTATTTTGAAAAGTACCGGTAACTGGATTCCCTCTGTTACAGCCATCTATGATGGACTCTTGACACATGTCAAGATGCTAATTGCAGAGGTGGGCATCGTCTAACCATCACTAAGTTCTCGTCTGTTTTTCCAGTCGAACCACGTGGTCCCAGTTCGTCCCTCGTTAGCGACAGCCAATCGGTGTCGAGGACATAATTTTCCCGTCACGAGCAGGTGCCGCACAAGCAGACATATCAAATAAAAACAACAGACACACGCACAGCTTGTCAATCTGTGAAATAAAAACAATCTAGGGCACATGCTGTTGCGTCTGTGAGACCGAAAGGTATACAACACTGTGTTTTATTTTTTATATTTTCTTTATTTGGCTATGTATCAGGAGTGCGGCATCTGCGTTTGACGTGGTTCCGGGTAAGTCCGTTTTCGACGCCGTTTAGCTGATTTGGACCGACCGGAAAGCACTGATGAATGCCCACCTCTGGCTAATGGTCTCAGTCGCGAAATGCTAATATTGAACCCACAAGCTAGCAAAATGAGTAAAAAAAAAAGATGTATTTGGAAAGTTTCTTTGCAACGGGGAAAAGGCCCAGTGATGAGACAACACAAGAGCCTGTGACTAAGAAGAAAAAGAAAGTTGCATCACACAGACAATATTGGGAGACCAATTTGAAATATGGATTCAGGGCAATAGGTAATCCCACACACGAACAAAGTTTGCTCTGCACAATATGCGGCAAGTAGCTCTTGACTTTGTGTGATGCTGAGTTATTCATGGAACATATACCGATATTTGTTCTGTGGAGCTTTGTTAGGGCACATTTCAGGATGACACTGTTAATATAGTTACATAAATGTGGCTTGACATTTAGTGCTATACCTCCAAAATACCCCAGTTTTAGTGTTGCTCGTATCATTCGTGATCTGCATTATCGTAATACTATATAAGCTACACAACCCAGGCCCGGTTGCCGCTCCGCAAAAGTTATGGACTTGTATGAACTGGTACGCGATGGGAAGAAGGTTTGGGACCACTGATCTAACTGAACAACATCATTATAAATCTGAGCTACAGCAAATGTAAATGAAAAAAACAAGTTTTGAGCCTGTGTGTGTAGTTTGTTTCAGGTGTTCAGTAAATATAAGCAGAGTGATATTTGGGGACTTGAAAGTACATGTACAAAAAAATTGGTAATCACCACAAAAACAAAGCTTTAAGATTTGGTGTGTCAACTTGCGGTATCACAATCAGCTGCTTACTTGTGTTTCAGACCATGTTTGACTTTTGCCAAGAAGGACTCAGTTAGAAATAAACTTTACTTGCTAATAATAACTGACAGTGTATAAGCCGCTCAGAGCTACAGTATTATCACAAAGCAAAGTGTGGACTCATATGCATGACTCAATGCACAAGAGTTGAGTTCAGGATAGGTTCAGGACAGAGGTAAGCAGTCCAACACATGTACAGCTACCCCAAAAAGTTTACAGCAAATACAAACTCAAAAACAATGTCATGTATTTTCCGAAAATTAAAAAATATATACCGGGATTTATAATGATATTGAGTAATAGTTTAACTTGTAAATACAATTGTATTGTATTGTATTGTATTGTCCTGGCAGGGAACCACATTTTGCAATTTCGGACAGAGTTCAAAAGGAACGCACTTCAATAAGAAGACGTAACCATGTGTGCCCCGCCCCTCCACAACCAATCAGTATAACAATAATGATGATACTAATAAAAGATGTAGTGTGATGAAAAGTCACAAAAGTTTAAAACATTTCATTAAATGGCACTAAAAAATGGACTATGAATGGCTGCAATTCCAAGCATTTCAGTGATGGCCTCATAAAGGGACATGAGCCATGGTTATGGCTGTGTAACTCATTTAATTGAAGTTGCAATTTAAAACTGAAACATGAATTTGCAAGACTTGAGAGTGATCAATCAATCTGGATAAAACAAAGGTTTGTTAAGTATCGGTACTCAAACTACAACAACCTACAACACACCAAAGCACTTAAAGCGGAAGTCAACCCAAACATATTTTTTTCAAGAATATGTTCCCAGCAGGCCTTCTAGTTGAAACACGGCATTCTGATTAATTTTGCGTTTGTGGAATATAAATTAAGCAGCAAAATGCATTCGTTTTCAGCCATCTCTGGGGGTGGCCATTTTGCCTTCTGTTGACTGAAAATTAAATCACAACTGCTCACAACGACCAATCACGGCTGAGGTTTCGAAACGAGTGCATTTTGCTGCTTAATTTATACCCCACAAACGCAAAATTAATCAGAATTCCGTTGAAATTCTAGACAAAAATGTTTGGGTTGACTTCCACTTTAAGTCAATCAAAACATAGCCAATGTTGCATTTAATAATAATCACATTAAAATGATGACAGGTACTTCCCTCAAATGTTACTGTTTCCTGTTCTACAGCAGAGTAGCTGTACAGGGGCTGCAGTTAAATGAAACAGACATGGTGTAACATTCACAGCATAATGCATAATTCAGACCACCACTGTGCCTTAAACGCTACTCCCCAGCTGTTACATAGTCACACTGTGTAATACAACAGCCAAGCTCCTGCTCAGCTACTCAAAGCACAATGTTATGGTGCTGCATAGCTGAATAGACTTGGCCACAGAGGGAAACACTCTCATTATTTATCATCTCTGTCACCCCATTTGCCAAATTGGGGGGGAAACTGTTCCTTCTCTGCTAAGAAAGTCCCAAAGATTTTTTTTAATTTAAGAATCTACTCACTCAGTCACGACTCATGGAGGAATTTTCCATTGGAAAACAGCTCATATCATAGATTCCAGTTGTTGTTGCTACGGTGACGATTATGTTTACCTCAAACTGTCATGTTCTGTGGCTGATTGTTATTCTTTTCAGTCCCTGGGTCTGGTGGATGGGCGGAGCCTCCAGTGCACACCTGTTTGGCATGACAATCAGCTGGGTATATAGGTGCTGGAGAAGTGGAAGCTAGTCGCAGGAATATTGTTGCTGTTGGTCTGTTCTCCCTTTGTCGATCGCGTGCTTATTTCCACAGCCACGCAATATGTCGTTTAGCTTTGTCACACGTAAGTAATTCCGGTTTTGATAATTCTAGATTAGGTTTGTTTTCTTTTGTTTCCAAACACATCTAGTTTAGCTTCTGTCTTTCCTTTTGACTTGTTTATTGCACTCGTCTGTCTTTCTCCCAATTGGGCTGAGTTCCTTTGTGAATCTTTTGCTGCACTTCTGTTACATACATTTCCGTTTAGTGTTGTTTGTTCTTCCGGCGTCTAGCTTCCACTGTGCTCCGCCCATCCATTGGCTTTTCGTGTAATCGCGTCAGCCATATGCTGATGTTGTCCTATGTTTGAATTTATTTCTCCTTGCTCACGTTTGCGTGCTCCCTTGGTTTAATAAAGTTTTGTTTGGCTCTGCTTTGGGGTTTTGGATTTCTGGGCACGTGATCGTGACACAAACATTTGTAATGACATGGCCCCTCTTCACCCTGACTTTGGGAACATTGCAAAGGGCAGTAATGAAGTCCACATCAGAGAGTTGATCTCCACAATTTAATAGAAATAATGTAATAGTAAAGATAGGAATTCAGCTGAATGTGATTTGAAATTTATATAAAGCTATTTGTATACAGTACATGTTTTTAATTTAAAACAATATTGCACTGAAAACATCAATTAAAATATATATTCCAGAGGACAAATTTCTCAAGCATATTGGTTCCTTGAGATAAGGGTTTAATTTGTTCTGTGACCACATTCCTAACTCAAAGCACTCATATCTCAAATCATCTTTCTCAGAGCAAATGAATGAAAATACCAGAGCTGGGCATTTTACAAAAAATTTGTGGTCCGTTTATCGCCTTCCGCCTACAACCGGGGTACCCTTCCACCGTCCGTGTATCTGGTATTTTGTCCGGACCAAATAGTAATCGTCAATAGGCTGGTCCGACTATCATTTGAAATGGAATTCCGTTAGCATTTCTGACTACCAACTTTGAGAGAAAATGAATAAAATAAAAAATCCGCCCCCTCGGATCCCAGCGCAAGATTGACAAATGCGAGCATGGCTGGATTTATCATCATCGCATCAACATAGCCTATAAAATGTTAAAGTGTTTGTTAAAGTTTGTCTCAAAACAGGTTACCTTAACTAGATTCCCGTGTTTTTCTCGTATTTTACCCAAAGGTCCTTGTTGATGTCAAAATCAGAAAGTTAGCTTGACAAGATTACTTCCAGTGACAGAGCTGCTCATTCTTCGTCATTTAAAAAAAAAAGAGAATAAGAAGACAATGAAGTAGCCGCCGCCACCAACGAAGAAGAAGGAACAAGATACTATTTAACTTTTCAGAGCAACAACAAGGGTCTAAAAGTGCATTCTTCCACTAGGATTGTACCTTTAGCTAAAATGCAGTCAAGATAAGCCAATTTTAGGATAAAAATTACAATTTTGATATCTGCTGCAGGGCTGTTGATGCCGCATGCCAATAAGTTCAAGAGCTGGAAGCAGCTAACATTTTAATGTAAATTATTGAATTAGCAGTGCAGTGCATGTATATCCATCTATCCATCTATCCATCCATGTATGTATGTATGTATATATATATATATATTATAAACCAGCAGCTGCTTGACTGCAACTCACTTGAATGTATAAGGCTTTGCTGTAAATGTTTTGTGGAATAGAACCCTGAAGATCATTACATTATGATGTCTCTATAAATGTTTTAAAAATCAGCATCTATGCTGCCGCTGAAGAAACACTTAATTCCATCTATAAATATCAGTACGGTACAAACAGTATTTCAATGTTATTCAAGCATTACATTTCAGTATGCAGCCAATAAGTAAGTACTGTTTGAGATTGTCCTCTCCATAAAAGGAAATGAAATATTCATCTTTGCTTGAGGAGAGTTTTCAACATAATAGATGGGAACGTAACCCTCAAACAACATTAAATGGAAGCAATTGATCAAGTGTGACAGCCAGGATGAAGGCGGGGTGCACAGGGAGCAGAGTTTGACAGACATAAATTAAAAGAAAAAAAAAAAAGACCAATCTTGAGCAAAATTCAATCTCAACACACCATAGTTGTTACTGATTTGTATTTCACAAAACATATAAGACCTTGCATATGCCACACACATGGATTTGTAAAAAAAAATTTAATCATCATAATGTCATTTACTTGGTGTAAATGATAACATTATGATGAAATCAAACCTGCAGAATATTATAATACAATGAATCATGGGGTGGGGGGAAGAGAAAAACATAACGAGCCAGGAAGGTGCACAAATGCTAAATGATTATAACAGTTACTTCAGCAAAAGTTATTTTCTTTTCTTCAGGCATCTTCATACACAATCGAGATAAACCCAGCCTACTCAGCATTTTTATAGATTTTAGTCCGCACTACAGGATTAGACATTAATTGCTTCACTCTACCATACATGCAATGCATCTGAATTCATTGTTACCGCACACATGAATTCAGGACTTCCCTTTGATGAATCATTTGTCTGTTCAAGGACAAAGACAAAGAGGAGAAAGCACATACTTAGCCTTTTTCCATTTCATTTTATTTCATTTCACATGTAGCTTACTGAACTGGCCGAATGTCTTCTTAGTCACCACCACATTATGTAATTTGAGATTGCAATGACTCAAGGGCGAAAGAATGAAATAATTATGAAAAATGCTGCAAGCACATGTTGACATACTGGCGATTTCAAGGAGTGTTAAGGGTGGTAGTGCTTTTGGAGACTTGTTAGGATCAAAATGTCATTTCCATTAATGATTTGGCTCTTAGATGTAGTAACCAGCGAGTCAGTGCAGGAAATGCTGTACCTATTTTTAACTACAAACATGCACTTTTTCAGCAGGGACACATGGGAGGGTTCCAATTAGCTCACAGGAAACCCACAGAGGCAAAAAAAAAAAAAAAAAAAAGAGAGAGAGAGAGATGGCTCATAGTAAGTCTTTCCTCACATGCTGACACACTGCACCAGGAGGAAGAGGGAATAAACATTATTAAATTCACTCAAAAGATCTTGGCTTTCATTGTCATTTTTTTTACTGACTGCAGAGCATCAAGTATTAAATCAAGACTTTCACTAACATGCCTAATTGGTTTCTTTTAAGCCTATGAATGTATTTGATAGGACGGTTCTTAATTTCTAAAAAGTTATTTTACAGTTTTCCTTTGTTGAACTTGAGACTCAGGTCACAAATCCCTTGTGGTGGTATAATTAAACAATTATGAAAATTGGGTCACTTATCTAAATTACTGTTTGCATTTAGTAATTTTGTGCATGCAACTTAAAAAAAAAGCTTTCAAAATTAAATGTAAATAACCTTTCTTAAGTCATTATGCATATTTATACATTTGTCTTGTCTTTGACTTTTCATTCATGGATACCAACTTACTCCTCCATTCATTTTTCCACCTAACTGTTTTTTCAGGCTCATTGTAAATAAACTTTGTGTAATGTGGTTTAATAAGCATACGGCCAACTCACCACTGTTTTCATAAAACTGCAAAAGATTTAAGATGAATTCAAGCATTACATTCTTTTTCATAATTGGAAATCTTCCAGCCACCCGAGTGCCACTCTCTGCACGTGCACAATGAAAGACAATCCACACAAAATCCACAAAAATGTAACGGTGGTCAGCGGTCACGGGAATATGATTTGCACTTGACAGGGCTATTTTATTGTTAGAATCAGGCTGTTGGGCAATATTAATCGCAGAAATTCATGAATAAAGTAACATGAGGTTTCTTTTCTTTTTTTTTTCTTTTTTTTTTATCTCAAAGCCAGATCCCCAGATCTTCAAAACACTGTCAGTTGCTAACTGTATTTGGCTTCACATTTATGCATTCTTAAATGAACAATTTCACAAGTTATTACTTTTTATTAAATCTTCCTCCTTTTCACTCCATCAGGGACTTATTAGGTACAAAAACGGGATGTCTTGACTCATTGTTTGATGATGCAATCACATTTGTGAATGTAAAATGCTGCAAAACTACATCAATGTAATAATTTTACTGTCTGCTTAATCACTGATGGTTCACTCACCTGATATTTGCACGGGTAGTGTTGGTTGAATTTCCACTCAGTGATTGTGTGAATGTGAGTGTAAGTGGTGGTCTCTATATGCGCCCTGCGATTGGCTGGCGACAAATCAAGGATGTCATTTTTCACCAAAATATGCTCCAGCTCCCTGCGACCCTGTTGCTATCTGCTAATTACATAATCATTCCATTGATTTGGTGGTTACACATAGTGAGGTCAGTTTATAATTTGAGTGATCCGAATTTTAATTTGAATGACAGCTAATCTGCTTTGCCCTTCACGGCCAAATCAGCGCCATTCCTTTAAACGGTGAGGTAATGCTTTTGTTTCAACGCACTTTCATGAAGGGGAACTGGCCCACCAGTTGAAACACGGCATTCTGATTAATATTGCGTTTGTGGAATATAAGATAAGTAGCAAAATCCACCCCTTTTTAGCCATCTCAGGATGCGGCCGTTTTGTCACTTGTGTCGACTAAAAATGACATCAAAACTACTCAGGGCTCAGGTAACGACCAATCACGGCTGCGCTTCAGAAAACAGGTCAGCCTTGATTGGTCGTGACCTGAGCCCCGAGCAGTTGTGATGTCATTTGCAGTCGACAGAAGTGACAAAATGTCCGCCACCAGAGATGGCTAAAAACGAGTGGATTAACTCTTATTCCACAATCGCAATATTTATCAGAATGCCTTGTTTCAACTAGTGGGCTTGCAATGAACATATTCTTGAAAAAAATGTGTTTGGGTTGACTTCCTCTTTAAGGATGAAAGTGATTTGTTTCATTTAAAAATGATGAAACAGAAGGAAGTGTTGACAAGCCTTATGCGTCATTAAAATAGCCATTTTAGTATTCGAGTCTTCCAATTATTCTCTTTCAATCTAGTTTCCTGTCAGTTTTGTAAGTGTGGAAAATTTATGGTTCACACACAGAGATACTGAGGCTGAGGGAAAAGTTGACAAATCAGCCATTTGTTAGCCATGTAAAATTCTATGGAACTTTCCACCAGAGCTGAGGCAGCGACTTCTACCTGCCAAGACTGTCTAACGAAGAGGCAAAAAAAACCATGATTGCATAAAGCCAGGAGTTGGCTGGATGGAGAAGGGATTTACTGTTAGTGGCCTGAGAAGTAAAACAAAAATCCTAAAAGAGGATGGTGTGGTTTTTCTTTCCATAATCCAACAGACGTCAATGAAACTTTTCCAAAATAGTCGCATGGGCTGGACCAAAGACAAGGAAAATACAAAGTCCCCTGGACATAAAGATATTTTTCATCCTCAGAGGTACAGTATGAGAAAATCCAAAACCGGTTACAGTTTTCCCAGATTTATTTCCACATGGTGTTTTGAATAAGATGTCATTGCATTTGTAAGGTCAACCGCTAAACATGTAAATGGACTCTTTTGACAAGCAGACATGCCAGGTTTCTATTGGCAATGTGGGATGATGACCAAACTAAACAATGACATTTCTCCATTGGTTATTATATCAGTGAAAGTTGCTTTCTTGGCCATTCACTGCCAATTAAAAAAAAAAAAAAGCCTTATGTTTTCAGACTTTGGAGCATAAGTCCTTTTGAAAAGACGACTTTGGGCCACATACTCTTGATTGACAGGCAAAATAGCCGGCCCACACGTGATAAAACATGCCGCACAAAGGCTGATGTAGTAATATGAAGTTGTTGACTTACATAACCAAAAGAGCACAATGATAGAAGTTAATAGGATGGAATTGGAGAATTGGCAGAGAGAGACAAGGGGCAGAAGGGCAAGATAACAAACGATCTGAATGAGCGCTATTGGAGCATGAATAATTAAATGCTTCCCGCTGCAGTCAAAGAAATAAAGTAAATTGTGGGAGCCAGTGGGAGGATGTGAGTACAAGTGGGGAGTGAGGCAGTAGCACAGAGGGACACAGTCAAGCATCCCATTTATTTGCTGAATATGAGGATGTGCAAGCAAAGTTGGCAAGCAGAAGTGAGCTTCTACTGAAGGCCACCGTTGCGACTCTTCATCCTGAGCTTGCTCTACATTGCTGTCTTTGGCAAAATGTCAATCTTAACTTGGAATAGCATATTTATGCTTTTCCCATGAGCAACAGTTAATGTTTGATTGTATAGTTAGTAAAAGAACGCTGTTTGGCATCTTAATAATGCTCACTATGAGGCAAGAGACCATTGTGTTTACATAAATAAATACATTTTCTACACCAATTGTCCTGTTTAGGGTAGCAAAGAATCTGGAGCCAAACACAGTTGACTGGATGAATAACCGAGGAATAAATCAACCTGACATAATGAAGCAGTTATCAAAAATAACAATGATTTTTCAGATCAGCTACCAGACTCTAAAACCAGATTCTACCATATAGTGAATACAGGAAGTCTTCAATTTACAAACAAGTTCCGTTCCTACACTGGCGATGTAACCTGAATTTCGGCATATGTCGGGTTACACCGTTAAAGTCGAAATTTACATCGAAATGCTTGGTATAAAAAAAAAGAAAATACATTAAAATAAAAACACAAGATGCTAGGTAGTACAGTTAATGACCAATCACAGCTGACCTGAGTGGTCGTTAGCTGAGCCCTGAGCAACTGTAATGTCATTTTCAGTTGACAGAAGTAATAAAATGGCCGCCCCCTGAGATGGCTAAAAACGGGTGGATTTCTCATATTCCACAAACGCAACATTCATCAGAATGCCTTGTTTCAAGTAGTGAAGTAGAATTGAACATATTCTGGAAAAAAATATGTTTGGGTTGACTTTCACTTTAAAGGGTACAATAGTTGTTCCCTTGAGGGTACTGCCACTGTGACAAACCATTGGAACCCTTCAAGATACAAATGTAGGCTAGCACCTTTTTTCTGGCAGTATAGAGAAAACCCATGAAAGCACAGAGAGAAAACGCAAACTCCAACCAGGACGGTCAGGGCCGAGATTCAAACCCATCGGCTGTGAGGCAGATATGCTAAGTAGTCGTCCGCTTGCCCTCTAAATACTGTTTCTTGAAATTGTTTTAAAATGTTAACACAATTCAAATGTTAACAGGCAAATGAAAGACATTAGCTTTGTTGCATGAATTTGTTAGACTGTTCTGACAAGAGCAGGTACCGGTACATTTGGAAGGCTCTTATTTATGATACTAATAATGTCCAGATAATTAAAATTTTGTTGCTGTAGAAGTGAGCGTTTCATTCAAAGAACCAAAGAGCAGAGCAAATCGACGGTTTACTTTCTCTATAAGCACCGCATTCCACTTCACAGTGTAAACATAACTGGAAGAAGCAAGCATACGCATAACACATGAGAAATCTCTTTTATTATAAACATTTCACTTGCCTATTTGCTTATGGCAAACATAAATAAGATTCATTCATTTCTATATGCATACTACGAGGTTTACAGACACGCCAGTGTTGGTGAGAAATGCAATACAGATCGGCCAAGTAAACTATAATAATAGTGAAACAAACGTCATATCACAACCTCATCTCATCAACGTGTAGCGTTTTACAAACAATCCATTTCCCAACAGACAAAGTTAAGAATTCCGAGCATTTCCACTTTTCTTCCTCCTGCTCAACATCATAAATGGGCAAAGGCCCAGTAATACATCTTGACCGCTCGAGTGTAAACCAGTCACAGCAAATATTATTGTTTATGGCAATACTTCAGTGTCAGTCTGACCTCTGACCTGCTGTTCTGGCTGTTAGGCTCATACAGTGTCCAGTCCACACAAGCACGGCACTAGAGTGCAAAGATTCACAGCACAGACTCCCGTGCACGATTACAAATCAAAGCATTTGCATGGATCGAGATGAAGTGTGTGTGTGGGGGATCTCGGTCTTGGCCACCCATGAAAGTGACTCATCTTCATGTAAGATAGTCAAGCCTCGGCGAGCCGATTGGTCGACTACAGCCTCCTCGTGCACAAATAAATGTGCGCACATGCACACGCAGCGAGATGCACCCGAGGCCCTTTAGAGCAAGCATTAGTCACTCCACATAAAAGCATCTAGTCACTCCAAAGCAGGGGAGCAGAGAACAAGTGGGAGACAAGGTCTGTGGAGGTCTGGTCATGTCGGCCATTTTCCAGCATTTAAAGAGAAAACCGAGGAAGTCTTCACGTTAGAGAGTCAAGAACAAATTTGCGTAAGAGTGATCGATACAGGAGGAGACGCCCCTGATCCAGGCTCATGTTGGATTTGTGTCTCCCCCGTCTACACCGACCGAGTCTTGAACATGGGCTGAAACCTGAGGCCATATGACTGTAATAGATGTTGACTGCACACGTGACACTTACATAACCACATATTACCTATCAGCATTTAGCAGGAAGAGTCACACTGTCCAGAACAATTCACTGCATACTTTAATTTGTGTGAGTGCTCCACCTCGAAGACACGCTGTAAAATTATGATTGAAGTGTTGATGGGCAGCGTTGCACTATGTACAGTGACATTATAAACTCATGTCGTCATCATACAGCTGCAGTCAAGACAAAAGTTTGGAGGCTAAAGTCGACTTCTCACAGGTAGTCCTCATCAGCTACTTGAGTGATGACGTACCGGTCAACGCGTGTGTTGTGTTTTCATCTATCAATAGACACTTGGAGAAAAAGAAGTATGAAGTTCTCTAATTAGGCAAGAGCACTATCCCCTTGCCTTGGAGTTAAGTGTCATCTTATGCAAATTCACAGGTATCAAACTCCAGTCGTTGAGGGCCGCTATCCTGCGTGTTTCCCACCTCCACACACCTGATTGAAATGATCAGGATCATTCCGCAGAGCGTGTTGATGAACTGATCATTTCAATCAGGTGTGTTGGAGGAGGAAACATCCAAAACATGCAGGAGAGCGGCCCACGAGGACAGGAATTTGACACCTTTGAAACCGATAGCTCAAATAGTAAAAATCCAATCAATGCCAATCTCGTCATTCTGAGCTACAATTGAAGAGTGCATTATTTTAACACGCACTCTGTCTATCAGCAAGCGAGTCTACTGCTATTAATTGTAATCAAATTTGGTGACATGACCTTGTGTTAGAGCACCTGACAGAAGAGTGTTATAAAAGATTGCATTGCTGGACCAAATATACAAATGAACAAAAAACTAGTAAATGCCTATACAGCTAAAATATAGAGATGAAGATACAACATTTCCTGTAACAGTGAATGACTTTCTGTCTTTGTGTTGTTGGCATGGAGACAAGCACATACACATGCAGACCCAACCAAAACGTGAAAAGTGAAAGAACAGTTTGGCCCCAAAGTAGATGGCAGCTATTGGGGGCCGATCGTACAGCGTATGCAGTGTGATTCATGCATTAGCCAGTCGTCATAGTCGTTCTGTGTACCTGTTACACAAGATAGTCATAGCCAAATGTGACATTATGAGTGACCCTCTGTCACACTTTTCCAACATAACCTAATTGTTTCCATTTCTCCTCAAATCTGGAGCTTTTCAAGTGTTATTGAGGGACAAGCAGTTTTTCTTGGAATAAAACTTACACGTCTCTTCTCAACCTGCAATGGCCTTAATAGCAAACGAACAAGAAACAGAGAGACGTGAACCAGAGCAATGCATTACATAAATCCAATAAGACAACATGGCTAATAAGTTTGATCAGAAATAAACTCCTTCAAAAACTTTAGAAATATTGTTTCAGTCAATTTTGTTCACCCCTTTAATAACACCAATGGGAGTTATATTATGTTGCTGTAACCATGACATTTTGTAAGGATTGTGCTTCAGTGCATGAGAAACACAGTGTGTGAGTTGTGGTGCAAAATGGGACAAATCGTCGACAAGATTCTCCAGGTATTCACTCTTGTGTTTTAGTTGCTTCGAGGACTGGATGATTGCCTTCTCCCACACTAATAAGTCAAAAACAATACTTCAGTCGCATGTGGAAACCACAATAGTCCGAATAGTCACCTCCTTCTTTGACCTGCCCGGTCATATTTTGCTGGGGAAGGTGCCTATAAGGCTTTCCAACAATATGAAATATGATAATAATTCGACTTACAGGTACTTCTAGTCCCGACATATGACGTTTCAAGGTCATGAACGGCTCTAATGCCAACCAGTTTGCACAGCAACATAATGATGCATTGTTATGCTGCACAAGAAGGCAACCTCAATTACCTGCGTAATTACTCATTTGGATGGCCTCGAACTGTTTTTCATACAAATATTTACTGTAATTATGATTTTATTATTGCTTCAGCACATAGTTGGTTTGCAATAGACTAATGACATAATGTACAAATTCTGGTTACGTTGCTGTCCTACAACTGTAAACCGGGGACTGCTTGAACTACTGTAAAGGGGACAAATAATTGACTAAAATATGGTTTCCACGCATTTTGAAAGCTTTAGATGAATATCAACGAAGAAGATGAGAAGTATTTCAACTACATAGAGAATTTGTACTTTAAAGGAGCCCACAACACCAAACTGAAAAGAAATTCATCATTTGAGGCTCAACTATTTCCAACAGTGTGCTGTCATTTTAAGTTTATTTCACACTTGATAATACTATACTGAAAATCACAGATAAATAGTTAATGCATGACAGCAATGTCATTACCTTTAGCAACTCTGTTATCATCATATTGTCCAAAACTATTTTTGTGTAGTACGAAAAATGATCATTTCTAATTAAGGAATTGCAGTGCTGATCTTTACACCGACCTCTGACCAAATTTAGACCTGTGTAAACTAGTCAAAGGTCCTTTATGGATGTTAACATTATTGTAAATTAAGCATGGTCTTGGGCTATTCTTTGACAATACAGTGCAAACATGGATGCATACATGCACTTGGCTCAAGCATCTCATACAGTAGAAACTCACACATACTCCATATGGATACAAACTCTATACACGAGCATCACCGAGCTTGGGATCCTCTCCAGCATATATCAACTCAAACAGGATCGGCAAATCGAGGATATGACGCCGTTGCTCAACTGTTCAGTCGGCATACATGTAAGCACACACTGTGCTGAATAGATTGTCCGTAACTGATTTGTCCCAAATACGAAACATCTGCATCATTGTGGGAAGCATTAGTGAAAAGGGTTATAAAAATGTTCTGCTAATTTGCATAATCATGTATGTTTGATCTATACTTTGGCTAAACATTCCACAATGCAAGTCTTGTTCAAGAAAGAAAAGCGATATTGAAAACGAATGAATGGATGGATGGGTGTTTTTATTTTGGAACACTTTTTGAGAGTTGTCTTTTGTAAACCCAAAGTAGACCCTGCTAAAATTTTGGACACTGTGACTCCGTAAGGAGTCAAAAGGCCTTGCAGGTCAGCCCATATTAAGTACAGAGGAGAGATTAGTGAACCAATTTGCCTTTATTTAGCCCAAATTTTCAAGTTTTCATTTTCATGAAAAAACTTCAGCACTGTTCCATTTTTTTTTTTTTTGTGACAACGATGGGGGGGTGACCAACAGCTGCAAAGTGGTAAGTCTTTGTCTCTGTTTATTTTCATGCAGCCGTAACAAAGCCGTAATACTTAATTGGCCCAGAATGCCTGTGTGTGACAGTTTAAGTAATCCATATTTTGACTACATGTACTGACGTAAATCTATAATGTATGCAATGTGGCAGTTGTCATGGATATTTTCTTGACAGCGCTGGAAAACATCTAAACAACAATTTATAATTCAAACTACAGGTTTTGGAACCCAACCTATTACGTCATAGAAGCATTTAAGCAGATGATATCTCTGTGGTTGAGGATTGGGCAACACGACACCCAGGCATAAGTTTAATTAGCAGTGCAATGTACACGTCTAGGATGAAGTAACATAATAAAGCCGAGGATATTGTCAGATTAATGCAGCCAATTGGAAAGGTGGGACACTGAAGAGGAGAAATGACTCAGGTTGCTCCCTTTCAATGGAGTATGGCATTGCGTAACCACTACCCAGTAGCTGCAAGATGGTTTAAATTTACACCGGGCTTGTAATCTCCAGCGTGCTTTAATAACTGCTCTTGTCACAATGAGCTTTGAGCATTGAGTTAACATTGGTAATGGGAGGTGACAAATAATGTTTATTAAGTTCTCAGTGGCCAGAGACAATTAAAAAGTTACCCTGGCACAGTGAAGGGGAATTTTCAAACACCCACTGACTGTATTTTGCAGGTTACAATGGGAATTGATTTCGAGACCTAGATATATTATTGCTGTTTTATTCTTTTTGTTTCTCCTGTATATAAAGCCGTTTGAATTCCTCATCTCATAAAAGCTATTTACCCAGACAGCAAGAGCACTTCATGACCACTCTAACCACGTCATTATTGGCACATACAGCAAAGGAATAGTGCTTGTAGATTGTCTACAATCAATCTTCCCTTCATTGTCATTCTAATGTTCCGTTTTAATTAAAGGTGTTTGTGAGTTGCTGGGGTGTCTGCTGCTGAACTGTACTGGGTTATGCTACTTATACATGATGTGCTGTGAGAAATAGAGAGTGATAATTGGTCGCTGTCTCTCTGTAAGTGAGCAATTTACAAGCTGAAGGCTAGTTTCACTGTAGGATGATTTAAGACGAAATATGCTATTCTGCTGCATGCAAAACAACTAGCACTAAAATGTATGCGCACCGCAGTCCATCACACTGAGAGCCGTTTCGAATTAAAACGACACACAGTATGATGCCGCAGTTTTACACCACTACAAACTACACTCGTAACAATAAGTACTTTGTACACTGCAGAGTATTGTTTAATTAACACCAACGGGGTCATTCACGCCTGAGGAATATTATTCCGTAAAGGCATGTTTGTTAAAAGATAACAAGTTTACATTTTTACAAACATTTTCAACCGTAAATCTGACATGATCTCGATTTTCTTCTAATCTGCTTTTTACTGAAATTCAGACATTGATTCATTACTCAGCCGAATCTGGTTCAATCCCACAATGAAATGAAAAAGCTTTGAACAACACATTTCACAAATATCTCCGTGAGGAGAACAGCTGGGAATGTCCACTGGCAAACCTTTATCAGGCCTGATTAATGTAATAGCAAGACACTTTAATGAGACTTTCCAGCTTTGTGACATTTCGCTCTGCTTTTAGCTGTTTTCTTTTCGGGTTGCTTTGGTTACCTCCAAGCAAAAGATTTGATCAGTGAGCCATGTCAGCTCAATCCACGAGTAATTATGCAAAGTATTATACAATCTTCTCGGGCATTGCGATGCTCCCAGGACTATGTCTGATTGTTTGATTAGACTTGTTCACAAAATCCCAATCATTCGTTCTTTTTATGGCTCTGCAGCAGTGAAATAAAAACTGAACTATGAAGGTCAGTGGGCCTTTTTCACAACAGTTATGCACACATGTTCCTAATCATAAGCAATCAAAACACATTTTGAAAGCAATAATTTTCTGAGATTATGACTTGCTCTTGTATTACGTCAGCCTCAGTGGCTATTTAGGGCAAATGAAACAGTGCCAGCACATTCAGCAAATGACATTGTTGCGAAAAAAAAAAAAAAATCAATTTACATACAACATTAGTACGCCCTAAAAGATTCTGAACATCTTCTGCTCTTTCGAGGTTAACTTAATTTGTTGCAGAACGTCTCTGTAGTTTTGATCTAATGTATGAATGGCACATTAGATGAAATTAGGCATTAGATTCAGAATCAGAGTCATCTTTATTGGCCAAGCATGTTCAAAATATTCCATTTAGTCTGAGTCCCTCTGGCTGCCGTAAAATTCAGTTTGGGGTTTCTGTTGTTTTTGTAGATGTGTGTATAAGCCAATGATCTGCTCACCATCACAGTTTTAGTCCATCCCAAAGGATGCTAGATCGAATAGAGGCCAAGTTTGTACTTTGCTTTGTGCACTGGGGCATGTTGGAACAGAAAATGTTTGTCTCCAAGCTGTTTCAACAAAGTTTTGGTAAGCTGAAGAATTGACATTCAAGGGAAATACGATGTCTAGTCCAACTCCTGATTAATTAATTGATTAAGAACTGTGTAATTGCTTCATTCACACACTGATCCCTTTGCATCAGGAATAACTGAGGATTCAATATCTCGCTAATGGTACTTCCACTTTGGGTGAATGTGTAATCGCAATCTTTATATGACTAAACAACAACACTAATATCCGAGCAACACCCTCACCAGTGCAAAACAAACAAGGGTATTATTGATTCCAAAAGTGACTTCCCTGACAACAAAAGAAAATGGGAATTGAACAACTGTCCCTCTAAAGAAGTCTTGGATGGTTTATTTTCATCCACCTTCATTTTTATCCACCTACCCTCATGGCTAAGTCTCCTCCTTTCTCTCAATCTGACCATGTTGTCTGATTAAAAATCACATTTGTGAAGGTGAAGGATGGAACGACTGTCACCTGCATGCTAATGTTGTAGGCACTACGTGCTGGCAATTCTGAACACAGCTCCACCCACCTTCAACCATCAACAATTCTGTGTGCAGTGCCTCCAAAAAAAGCTCAATGCAAATGAGAATAAATCATAGGGGTTAATATCACTACAAGGCTCGAAATAAGTGGGTTCACATCGAAATTTGCGAGTCAAAATTCACATTTCGTGCCTCAAATAGACATACTGGAAAGCATAACTTCCAGCGGGCATATAAGTGTCATAATGTGCTTACATCACATACGCACAAAAAGTCAGAGGTGCGGAAGTGGTGGCGACATTGTGGGGACATTTCAGCCCAGCCTGAAGATGCTTAGGACCTGAAAAAAGGTCAAATTAACATATCGCGCAAATCAATGGAATTCGTGTTAATGTACCTTACCAATGTAATATTAGCCCTGTCACACACGCTTTGAACTTTCTTTGTTGTCGTGATAGGTTGTTACACATTCCCATTAATCAAACAAGATCACACCATGTTTTTCTTCATGTTTAGTGTCTGAGTGATAAAGAACTCAACAACCGCATTTCTTCGATTTAAAAAATAGCCACTATAATGATTTTTTTTTTTTCTTAATGTGTTTGTTTTTAGAGATCCGCGTCTCAAGTGGGGTGGCACGGCTATGGCGACGGGTATGCGTACAGGGTGCTTCTAAGTTTTGCTCAGTGTTGGCATGACCAGTGTTGTACTCCAAGTGGCTATATTATGTCGGTTTTGGTGAAGTCAAATGACGGAATATTTGTTTCGTCTCAAGGTGGCTTCAGTTTAGTTTGAACGCAGCTCTAGTTACACTTGTGTTTTGTCATTTTCATCATACTATGATGTTGTCAAGCCTCACATGTCCACCCTGTCATAGTGAACTTCAAATATGTTTGTTAAAGAGTGCACCGTCAGCTTGCTAAATGCATCATGACGCGAAGGTTCACTATGTACTGATTAAATACTAACATTAACTGAAAAAGTCCACACTTTCAGCAAACTCACATATTTTGTTGTTTGCATATTTTACAGTTAATTTATAAAGATGTGTTGGAGATTGACGAGTATGCATTACTAACAAAAAAAAAAGTCTACTTAATACAGTTAATATAAAGTTGTAGATCTATAAATATGTAGAAAACCCCAACTTTTAGAGTGGTGAAGTGGGCAAGTCTCAAAGGCGCATTATGGTGACATTGACTAATAAGTATAAATGTACTTGGATGTGCTGTGGTGACAGACTCAAGCCCCCAGTGTCCCTGAGCAGGTATTTGGATAGATGCATTGGCTGTAGGTATGACTTTTTTTTTTCTCAACAGCTAAATGGGCCATTTGTCAGCAGGGTCAGTGAGGACTTTTAGCATTTGTTGTCAGCACAATTTGGCATCTGTTTTGCGGAACAAGTCATTACAGTTTCAGAAAGTCAACTGTCTCACAACTGTTGAAGGTTCAATTCATCAACAATATTTCTAAACTCTGATGGGTGCAATGAAAATCAGGACACATCATGCATCCATTCATTTTCTATCCACTTCTCTTCATTAGGGTCACAGGTAAGCTGGAGCCTATGCCAGCTGGCATTGGGCGTTAGGTATTTTCACACACTGGACGGGGCACCAGCCAATCTGCTTTATGCGGCGTGCCACGTGACCAAACCCAGAAAACGTGATCGTTGACTTCCTGTGTATGCCACAATAACGAGCGAGACACGAGGTTAATAACATGATTGTCTGAAGCCAAACTTGCCCCAATAATCTTTATGGCTAATGTCTTTGGACAAACCTCAAATACATGTAGGCTACAGTATATCAAAAGGTAAATACGAACAAAGCCTAAACATTGGCTTTTGTCTTCTTTGGTGGTTCTGTGGTGACATCTTGTGTTAAAAAAAAGATGTGGAGGTTTAAAGTTCCCACGGGTGCTATGTCATGGTCCCCTTCGCCATTCACCTGGGAGAGGGGGAAGTGCTATTTCACAGTTTGCAGAATGCATAAGTAGGCTGCATCAACAAACAACCATTTCACTCACATTCACATCTACAGGCAAATGAGAATTTTCAATTAACCAACACATGTTTTTGGAATGTGGGAGGAAGCCAGAGATAACTCTTAACTTAAAAGAGAACATGCTAACTCCACCCAGGAGGGCTTGAGACAAGATTAGAACTGGGAACATCTCGACTGTGAGGAAAATGTGCAAACTACATAGTGCTGCAAGGCAAATAAGTTTTAATATTTCAGTACAGTTTGTGATCAGTGCCAGGACATGATGTGTTAAAACTCCAAGGATGTGTACATTTTGTAATACTAAGGGCTCGCTTCGTGATGAGCGTAAACCCTGCCCGACACGTGGCGTATCTCTGCACGGAGCAGCTTATTCCCCATGTTGGTAAATTTTGTAGATGAGCACAGAGCAGCAGACCTTCAAGAGGGAAGACCGCGCTGCTGTGAAAGTGGTCACAACTTCAATCATGACCAATCAAAGCGCCTCCTTTCATTATTTTTAAAATTAACCTGCACTGGGAGTTGGCCACATGGGGAACTCCCCTGAGTCCCGATCTTTTGTGTGCCCCCTCCATAGCTGTGTCATCCATTGGGATGATTTAAAAATACAATATAATGATTCAGGGATTTCGATACACACTGTTCACATATTTATGAATGAAATAAGTCGCATTAAACCTGCTGTCTACACTGTGCCAGTGGTAGACGTGGTCTGAGCAGGCATAAGGTTTAGATCGACCTTCTGCCACAAAATTGGCACTCCACCTGGCGCATCTCCAAGATGCTCCTTCTGCTAGACTGGCCTGCGCAGCTAGCCAAATTGGCAAACGTGCAGCAAGCCTTGTACTGATACAAAAATCCGGATCTGCCATCAGTGACGCCATGGTGCAGGTACGCTGTCTATGAAGATAGAGCCCCAAAGACTATAGTTTTGTGAGCGTCATAAATCCATAATCTCATAAATACAACACTTTGAGTTGCATTTTTATACAGCTCTTTGAGTTGCAGTTTTATGTATGAAAAGTGCTATATAAATAAAATGTGATTGATTGATTGATAAATCCGGCGCAGTGCATAATTTATCCCTACACGGGGCTGAGTTAGAACCACCACTGGTCATTTTTCAAATGAGCACAGGCCAGCAGACCTGCGAGAGGGAGGGCTGCACTGCTGTGAGAGTGGTCACGCCCAAATTCGATCATGGACAATCAAAGCAGCTCGTTTCATTGCCTTTAAATGTGGAGAGTCTCAACATAGCGGAAGCACATCTGCGCCGTGAAGTGGGCATTTGGAGAACCCCCGCCCACCCCAATCGTTTGTGCCATAGATGTGCCACCCAGTGAGATGATTTAAAGGATATAATACACTGATTCAGAAGGTTTGATGCCTATTGTTCACATACTTAGAAGGGATGCCCTGGCTATTCCGGAACACCCAGGTTCAAGCCAGGAAAAAATTGTAGTTCATCAAATAAAGACTAAAATCAATGGACATTTTAGTTCAAAATAAAAATCGTTCTTCCTTTTTAGGGCTGTTTTGTGGTCAGTTTCAATGATTGGGAGTGATTGGGAGTGTGCTGGTCTTCTTCATTTGTAGTAGGTAAAATTTACATAATTGTTACATTTGGGATTTTATTGTTTTGTTTTTTTGTCACATTTAATATCATCAAACATTTTCTAAAGTATATTTCTACATAATGTAATTAATCCGTAAGCCTATTGACCATTTAACATTGGGTTAAACAACTAGCAGAGAATTTATTCACTGCAGATAATTTTGACTGGTGAAAGCGATTAACTGAGTAATGGTGATGATGAACTCATTTTTAACATTACCTTGTATGGCATTAAATGTGACACACAAACTTTCTGGCCATCTTGGATGTCCTTTGACAGCCATGGGAGAACTTCTGAGAAATAAGCATAAATAACTTAGTTTGTAACATGGCCGAGCCATATGGTCTAAATCTGTACTACAAACACTGTCCGTGCATGTGACACTTTCAAAACCATTCAGCTTTGTTGTGTGGCTCGAGATGATACAGGCTGTTTTCACACTCGGCTCAGCAGCATAGCACTAAGAATATGTCCGACCCACACACTTTGCTCGAAAAATGTTTTGGATTTTGCCTCTTGCTATAAGCCACATTACATAAGTAGTAAGTGTGAGGCACAAAGTGAAGATGGCCATGTGCCAGGCTGGGGCTGTCCCTGTGTTTGGTTCAGGGTGAAAATATCATATATTAATGGTTCCGGTGAGAATATAAACACACAGAGCAAAAAGTAATTACATGCTGCTGCAGTGATTATGTGTTGATGAAAGCTGGCTCAGTGAGTGACAAGGTGCGGTGTTTGGGTGCTTGTGTTGCACTCGTAATCTTTTATGACTATAAATGCTGGTGTGCTGGAGGGATCTGTCAAGATACATATTGGGTTTTACTTTGGTTTTCACATTTTTATTCCAAATGTTTTCGACATTCAATGCAGAGGTTTGTGACATTAAAACTAGCTCATGCCTTCATTTTTAAATGGCCTTTCTGAAAATGTGCAGACTAGTAGAAAGGCTTACAAGGTTGCACTAAAAATACATATTGTGAAATGTTGCTTCTAATAGCAATTTAAAAAGTCAATAACTATTAAAAAACAAACCTCTCATTATTTCGCATAAGTTGTCTTTTTAAATATCAAAATGTAAAGCAATAATTTCATTAGAATTCATACAACTGGACACAACTTGCCTCTTCCAACGTACGCAATAAAAACAATTTAGTTGTTGCTCTCATTGTCCATGAATTTAAGCGATAGAATTTCTTAAGTAGTGAGAAAATGCATGTCTCTCTCAAACTAAATTAGACAATTTTGCATTAGGGCGGTTTAGTGGTACACATGACTGATTTTCATGCAGCCACAGTGTGGGATTGATTCTTGCTTAATGACAATATGGGCCCTATTTTTGTAGACAGGCGCACGTGCGCTTGGCATCTTCATATTCATGCCGGGGGAAGTCTAGTTTACCGTGTTTGGGAATTTGGCAGACCTTGCTATGCCTCACTGAGGGCATTTTCTACTTCATGGCCTCAGCACACCCAACAATTTGGTGACAGAAAGTAGACTAGAATTAGACCAGGTGAAACTAAGTCTAAGTTGTGATGCAGGTGGTGTAAGTCGATTTGGGTGGATTTGATTCAGGTGCAAGCGGACAGATTCTGTGCTCCACTTATATTGTGTGGTGGATGTCATTGTATTTCATTCATAACTAGTATGACATCAGTGTGCATCACACCCTCTGAATTATTGTACAAAACAATTAATTGAATCCATTATTATTGTTATTATCACCTTTAATATATTTTTAAAAGCACCCCTGTACCGCAGCACAATTGATGCGTGGGTGTGGGTGTGTGTGGGGAGCAGGGTGGACTTGTCACACACAGATGCTTGATAGAGTTTTGAAGGCAGTCTCCAAGTGCCCACTTTGTAACGGCCAACGTTAATCAAGTCGGCTGTGTTCAGTCCCAACGGTGCAAACTTTAATTTCTAACTGCGCCCCGTACACAAAGATGGCAACAGAATGAAAACTACACCCATGCGCGCAGTTAGACTGCACTTCGCGCTAGAATTGCACTGGGCACGAAAATAGGGCCTTATGTGTGTATGTGACTGAGATAAGGGGCCCTATTTTCATGCCTAGCGCTAGTCTAGCACAAAGTGCAGTCTAATTGTGCACATGAGTGGAGTCTTCTTTCTTTTGGTATTTTGCTAGACTAGCACAAATAGTAGAGGGTGTTTGTGCCATAGTGCGCCGTTGTGGGAGGGAATGCAATGGACTCCTGGGCAATCAAAGCAGCTCCTAGCTCATTACCTTAAAATTTAGTGCAGAGAGGGGTGCGTGGTATACATGGCGGAAGGACTCGCTGGAGTCCAGGCAAGAGATCGGCATTAAATGCTAAGTGCATTTACAGTAAAAGGAACTGCAAGATCTCCAATTGTGGATGATGTTAAATTGGCCGCTGTGGAAGGGCAGTTGGAGTCCGCCTTCCATCATCGATCATCTGTCCGTGTGTGACAACCCCACCTACAACCCACCACCACCACTACCCATGGTTGTGTCGCACGGTCAGGGAGGTGCTGGTAAAAATATATTTGAGACGATAAAGATAATAATTTGTTCAATGAATTTCTACAATGATTCTGAGGGATTGTCCCACGCTGTTGTCAATTTTGATGAATGAAATACAATGACATCCACCACATATGGCCGCGGAGTTCAGAATCTGTCTGCCTGCGACTCGTTTAAATCCACCAAAATTACATAAAACCACATGCACCACAGCTTAGACCTGCTTTTAGGTAGTCTAAACTCATGTCTACTTTTGGTCACCAAATTTCCGGGGGCGTGCAATAGAATACGCTGGAACGCCTATCGAGGTGTAGCCCGGCATACCAAATTCACAAATACGCTGAACTGGACTTGCCCTGGCACGAAAATTAACATGTAGCTGTTTTTACTCCAAGCGCAGTCTACTTTGTGTCATCAAATGGTCAGTTGCTCCGGGGGCGCGCCAGCCCAGGACCATCCAGCAAGGCACAATTGGTTCCAAACACGGCAACGTAGACATGCCCCGGCCCGAAATGGAGATGTGCCCGTTTTTATGCCGAGCGAATGGCTACCTGTTTACAAAAATAGGGCCCAAGATGCCTCTCTCTTGACTGGTCTTGGGTGTAGTTTTTCACCTACAGTTAGCTGGAATAGGGTTGAGCTTCCCTGCAACCCTGGACAGGGTTACTGATTGAAAGGCAGTTGCAGTAATACAGTATTATTCAAACTAACTTGTTGATGGGAGCTAATTTCTACTCCCACTAGTCTAAACACAGTATTCTGATTATTATTGCATTTGTGGAATATGAATTAAGCAGTTAAGCTTTCCTCCATCTCGGGGGGCTGCCATTTTAACCTTGTAATACCACTTGCTGTCGAATGATAATGACATCACAGTCACTGAGGGATCATCTTGCAAACTTCAACAAGACCAAACCCTGAAAACAGATGAGCCGTGACAGTCTTTACCTGAGACCTTAGGCTCTGTGATGTCATTTTCAGTCGACAGCAAGTGGCAGTACAGTAAAAGGCAAAATAGCAGCCCTCTGTGATGGATAAAATTGGGTGGATTTTTCTGCTTAATTCCGTATTCCACAAAAGCAATATTATTCAGAACAGTGTTTAGACTTGAAGGGGCTTATGAACCATATTATTGTAAAGAAAATGTTTGACTTGACTTCCAGTTTAACTATATTGCTCAGTGTTGCTTTGGACTGGTCACAGTGAAAGGTTGGTCAAATGTGCAGTTTAAGAAAGACCTTTAAGCGGTCAACCGAAGCGTCACATTTTTAATGAGGTGTAAGCACCTACCCTTGCCTGCATGGTATAACTTTACACAGTGCTCATTTAGTTGGTCATGTTATGGCACTGACAGATCCACCAGTGCTCTCTAATAAAAAAATAAAATAAAATCATTTTTATAGGCCTAATATTAAAATACTTGACCTTATTGTACTGTATTTCACACCTGTTTAATTTATGAATTGTATATTTCTGATTGTCTTTTTTTGCATTGTTATTTTGTTCATAATTATCATCACCTTTCTTCCTTACTTGCCTGGGAGAAATCATGACGTGTCCGTCCATTTCAAATTCTGTTTAATTTACAGAATGTGGTTCTTTTTTTATAATCTTGTATTGTGGCCAATCCAAATACTTGTGCAGTTATCATGCTCTTCAATAGGATGTTAACACACAAAAAAATACCTGTCAGTTGGATGGATTACTATCTTGCGCATAAAGTGTGCAATAATACAGTTTGTCAACAATTTTGAGATACATAAGCCTTTAGTTTCCATATATGTATTATTACATTGTTTCTTCAATTAAGAAAAAATTTGAGCATGATCAAAAAGGCTGCATATACTTTTGCACTGTACCATTTCGAGCGTTGGAAGCTACAGTGTGCCTCAGGCAAGTTCATGCAAATCATTTTGATGTAACGAAATATGAAATGAATATGCCAGTAGAATTCAGAGGGCAACTTTTCATTTGTGTATTCAAACAAATTTGTGATAAAAATGTTTTTTATCTTTTCTTGCTTGCCACATTTTAGGTGACAGGTTGACATCCTTCCACTGCATTTGATGTGAAACATCAGCCACTGGACCGTCATGATTTTAGGACATGTTTATGCAGGTCAGACACCAGAAAGAAGATCTAGCTGTTTCAAATGACTTTTAAAACACCTGATTGATTACACTGGCAAGGTGATAACGTAGTTATTTTAGAAACAGTGTTTTGTTTGTTTTGGGGTTTTTTTGTAAATGAAATTTGTTTGAAGTATTATTTGATCATAGGTCTAAAAGATGGCTAGAATGAGCATTTGTGTCAATTTTTGGAATACATGCCTGTTTAGCAAATGCATATTGTTTTTCATTTCATGTCATTCAAGCATAAAAAGCTATGCAAATTGTTGTGTGCATGTGTTGCAATTGATACTATTATTACTCAATGTAAATCTTTGCTATGGTCATCATCATCATTAATATAGTGATTAGGGGAAACACCAGGCTACATACCTTGGAAGACGTCCACATCCAGATGAAATAGTAATAGTCCTCTTGAGTTGAAAAAAAAACCCAAATGTGCACGAAGTCCAGCTAACATGGGGAAGTTGCTCAGAACTTCCTCACAAGGAATTTCCTCAATGGAGTCTTTTTTGCTTCAATGTTCCATTTGCGTCCGTGTAAAGGGATATTATCATTTGGAGGTGACTTACAGTAAGTGTATTTGGGACATTGACGTCATGTGTTGAGGCCTGTTCATTAAAAACATGGAGGGACAAGTCCTTCCTCCTGTTGTGTTTAAATGTGGTGATTCCTGTGCTTAGCTCTCATAGTGGGTGCAAATGTATACAGCACAACACGATTATTTCTAGCCCTGGTTTATGTGATGACTGCTAAATGCACTGCCCTTTTAATAAGCTTCACTTCATACAAGTATCGGCGCTCGGAACGTTCACGTTGAACTTTATGACGTTTCAATTGGGGTAGGGGTCACTTTCACTGGCAGGGATTGAGAATATTATTTTTAAGATGTCTGTTTTCATATTTTTAAACGGACGAAGAATATCTGCCATCCTCCACCTTTTGTCTGTAAAAATATGTCACTAAAGCACAAATTCCTCTTTCAAAAACAAAAGGCGGCTTTACTGCATAAGAGCAAGTAGACGATCAATACTCTTCCTGCAATTGACAGATGAAACTCATAAAGTGCGAGTGCAGAGCATCTTTTCTATAAATGTAATTATATGTCTAATTTGGAATCTAGCTAAACTCAAATAGATTAATTTGGCATACATTGGTCCTTGTTATGTGGAAGATGTGCATGAAACTATCGTGTGACATGGTAACCATGGCGACCTGTAAGCGCTTGTAGAGGGGAGGAGGGCGGAGGGGTTGAGGGGTGGCTCTTCGTGCCCGTGCGTAAAACTTGTTTGGGTGATTATCAATGTACTGTATATTTCGGGTATTTATATTTTCTCCGGGAAAAGAAAAACAAAATAAAAATATTTGTAATCACACGTCAGTCTGAATGGATTTGGAGTTCGTACTGTTCCTTCTGCTTATGTCTGTGCCGTTTCCTTTACTGGGGCTTTTGTCCAGGCCGCACAGAGACTCCGTCACCCCTTCTTCCATCTCCATGTACTCCGCTTTGTCCCCCAGCGAGGAGCCGGACGGCGATCCTTTAAATTTGCGCAAAAAGTCCGGGAAGTAGGGGCATCCTGGCGGCATGCTCTCAACCACCGGTTGCGCCTGGTCCTCGTTATTGTCGGTCTCACGGTGGTAAAAATAGTTGAAGTTGGACACTATAACCGGCACCGGCAACGCGATGGTTAACACGCCCGCTATAGCGCACAGAGAGCCCACTATCTTGCCACCCACTGTGATGGGCTTCATGTCCCCGTAACCCACCGTAGTCATCGTCACCACGGCCCACCAGAAGGCGTCCGGGATGCTGGTGAACTGCGATGTGGGCTCGTCCGCCTCGGCGAAGTAAACGGCGCTCGAGAAGAGGATGACGCCGATAACCAGGAAGAAAATGAGCAGGGCCAGCTCCCTCATGCTGGCGCGCAGAGTGTGGCCCAGGATCTGGAGGCCTTTGGAGTGTCTGGACAACTTGAAGATGCGGAAGACCCTGACGAGGCGAATTATTCTCAGGATGGCGAAGCTCATCGCCTGCTGCCCGTTGCCTTGGTGCTGCGCCAGGTCCGTGCCCAGGGTTATGAAGTAAGGCAAAATGGAAACAATGTCAATGGAGTTCATGATGTTTTTAAAGAACGCCGTTTTGCTGGGACACGCAAAGAAGCGGACTATAATCTCAAAGGAGAACCAAATAATGCACACTGTTTCCACGATGAAAAAGGGGTCGTTGAAGGGCGTAAATCCGTGGTCCGGCTGCGTGGAATTGTGTCTGGCCTGCAAGTACTCTTTGTCGTCCCTGAACTCTGGCAGCGTCTCCAGGCAGAAAATGACGATCGAGATGACAATAACCAGCACGGACACCACCGCGATCCCCCTGGCCGGACTGGAGCTCTCCGGATATTCGAACAGCAGCCAAATTTGGCGCTTGAACTCGTCCTCGGGGAGAGGCTTCTCCTCCTCTTTGACAAAACCCTCATCCTCTCGAAACTTTAGGATCGCCTCCTCTCCAAGTTCATAAAACTTGACTTCCTCGGAGAAGATGTCAAACGGAACGTTGGCGGGTCTTTTCAAGCGTCCTCCAGACTGGTAATAGTAAAGAATAGCGTCAAAACTCGGTCGGTTCCGATCGAAGAAGTACTCGTTCCTCAGCGGGTCAAAGTACCGGATGCGCTTGTCGGGGTCCCCCAGGAGAGTGTCGGGGAACTGAGTGAGAGTCTTGAGCTGAGTTTCAAACTTGAGGCCCGACACGTTGATGACAACTCTCTCGCAGCAGCCCAACTCGCTGTATACATTCGCATATCCGGACTGAGGATGTCTGTCAGTAATTGAAACTGTTTCGTCGTCGTCATCATCATCATCATCATCATCATCCATGTTACACAGAAAACTGGACCGCTTTCCCCGCTCCTCCTCCTCATCCTCCTCCTCTTCCTCGGCGCCCTCTTCCTCTTCGATCATGATGTCCTCCTCGGAGCCGAGCAGCGCCAGTTCGGAGTGGCGCAGGTCCCCGCCGAGAGTGGTCCGGCTGCGTCTCCAGCGCCCGACGCCGCGTTGCTTTTTGCGCTCTCTGAGGAGTCTCTGCTTCTCCGTATCCTGAGAGGAGGAGGTGGAGGAGGAGGAGGAGGAGGAGGAGGAGGAGGAGGAGGGGCGCGAGGCGGTACCGCCGCTGTTGATGTTGGCGCTGGAGGAGGCGGTGCGAGACGGATGCTGGCGGTTGTTAAGGAGATGCGCGCCCGATGAGGCGGAGGTGGTTGTGGTGGTGGATGAAGAGGTGGACCCCCCGGAGCCGACGCCTCCCCCATCCGCTCCGGATCCGCTCTCGGCTGCCACCGCCGCTGCAGCCGCTCTGGACTGGGCCGCCTGACGCTCCCTCTCTCGCTCCCTCTCCCGGGCGCGAGCTTGGGCATACCCGTAAGGCAGGTGGCTGTTGCACCCGCCGTCCGCACCCACCATAGCAAACTCCATTTTAAGTCTGCAGGTTGGTGAGCGTAAAAAAAAAAAACCTGTCAGGAGGCCAGAGGATAGAAGTTGTAGCTGGAATGGACCAATCAGCTGTGGATCAAAATGAGAGTCCACCCAATCAGATCCATACTGCGTGTCCGCTCAAGAGTGATAACTGATAATAATGTTTTGACACAGGCCCCCAGTATTTTATGACATAATTTTCCCAGAAAAGGTGAAGGCCGTGGGGGCCCGGCCTGTTACGCACACACATGCAGCAGCCTTGATGTGGTCAGCATTGTGAGTCACACACAGTATCTTTGGTGGTCTCCATCAGGTGGTTAATTCCACCACATGCGTCTTTTGATCCTCATGCCTTGGCCACTGCCGGTTGCCGTTTTATGAGAGACATAAAAAAATGGGATCCTTGCTGTTATATTATGGTTCTGGTGACTTACATCCACTGATGTTGTCCGAAGCTGCAAGAAAATAACACAAAAAGAATCGTTAGTAGAACAGTTCAGTCATTGCAGTGAAGAAACTTCATTGTGGCATTCATAATCAATGCTGCGCGCCCTTTTTCCCTTGCTGCTTATTTATAGCTCCTAGCATGTATACTTACATGTTAAAATGGACCAAACGGCTCCCAGGCGTATCAGCCGGCGGTCGATGGATGTGCTCTAGGTGAGGATGCACTTCCAAATCTCCGTGTCAGTTTTGGATATAATATGACCAATCCCTTGTCGTAGCCAAGCGGCGACCACCTCATCCACTACATCCATGCGAGCTCTGACGCACTCTGAGAAGGGCACTTTTTGGCTGCGTGTCGACGTCTCAATTCAACAGGATCTGTTGCGACTTCAGCCCACTGTATCGGCTCCATCGCCACAACCCCTCCTCAATGCAGGCGGTGGTAAAGGTTGAAAAAGGTGTGCGAGCGGCGATATGGCATCGATGAGAGACACGCACGGCTGGGGCGAATACATGCGAGGATGGGCAAAAGTTTACCTTCACCCCGGTGAATGCAAAAGGCCACAGCATGGCGGAGTGTGAGCATCACACATCTGTCTGTCTGCAGCTGTATCCCTACCTATCCTCCTGTATCCCTCCCGTGTGCGCGCGAATGCGAGTGCGCGTGTGTGGTGAAGAGCCTGTGAGTGCGAGATAGGGGCGCTCTTACTGCAGAGCGTGCAGGCGGTGCTCGATCCTCCCCCAGTGGAGGCACTCGCTCACTGCCACCGTGCTGCAGTCTCACACCTCTGAGCACCCTCTGTGCTTCCTGCACGAAGCCATCAATTAGACGTGTACAACACTTCATTAGGCATGAAGAGGTGTGGCAGGGAGGAGGAGGATCGTGAGGTCAGCCTTACGTGTCACTTTATGATGTTTAATCCCTAGTGTGTATGTAGAGCAGCTGTACAACCGAGCTCTCAATTTCCCTTGGGATCTATCTATCCATCTATCTATCCCTCTATCCATCTATTAATAGTGTGGTTGTTCCATTTGTTCAGCAACACGTGAATTTTCATGTTACTTTGGTTGCAAAACCACGACTCCCATAAACACACAATTAATAAATCACAAAGCAAATATTGAGTGTGCATGCTGAAAAATGCTGTCACTGATCTGAGATTTCAAGGAAAGAAGTGAGCTCAGCAATATTGTGCTAGTTAATCAGAAGTGGGCTGTGCAATTTGTACCTGACTCAATCAATTACCTCTCCATGATCCCATCGCAGGAATAGAAACCATCAATAACACAAAAAAACGCAATATAACAGCAGGCCGTTGCCACATGTCTATATCTGGAGCAGATCAGAAATATATATTTAATAACATGACTAAAGCATAAAAATGTGAGGTAAAATACATCACATTAGTTACATTGTCCAGCTCTACTGATTGTGAAGGCCCGGCAGATTACATTGACATTGCAGGAGAGGCTGGAATCTAATTAGACAAAAGAATAAAAAATAAAACTCTAACTTCCACATAATGGTGCTGGAAGCAGTGTAGCCAAGAGAAACTATTAAATGAAGCGAATGCAGTTAATATAAATTCAATGAACAAATATCACTTTCATTTCATTGAATACTCTAAATTGTCCATAGATGTGAACAGAGATGGGCACTTTACCCTATTTTGCCGGTCCGTCCTCCATCCGCGACCTGGGCACCCTTCCGTCATCATCCCTCCATCCTTATTCATAAAAACAATCGTCCTCCGACCCCGTCGGGCCTCTTCCTTTGAAAGCGCTTGCATCCTTTTGCGTTATAACGCAACAAGTTTTCAATTTTTATTGTGTTATTTCACAATAAAAATAATTATTGCAAAATAATGCAATGTTAATTTCGGAGGAGAACTAAAGAGTTCCACTTCTGGGTTACGGCGGAGATGGGAGGAGCATGAACCATCAGGTTTGGAGAAATTTTTATGCTCTAGAGATGTCCTAAACAAGGACATACTTTGCATGCAAAGGGATAAGGTATGTACTAAATGTTAACAGTTATTTAACAAAACAAAATTGCTATCCACCTTTTTCCTTGTCAATGAAATTGGCATCCACTAGAGGGCAGATTATGCAATGTTAATGCTGGAAACGCACATGAAAAAGAGCACCCTCCGTGGTATCGCAGAAGAGAACAGTGGTCTTTGTTTTTAAAACAACAAACACAACACGTCAGATGGTACTTGACCTCGTTAGAGACGAATACAGCTATGGATGAAAACACACTTCCGTCCTTGCTTAGTCAGTCCTTTAAAAAAAATGTGATGTGAATGTGATTGTTAATGGTATACACTATTTGCACTGCAATTGTCTGGCAACCAGTCCAAGTTGAACCCCGCCTCTCATAGCAGGGATCGGTTCTAGCTCACCTAATGAGGGCAAGTAGCATAGAAATTGGATTGCTGCCAGAAAAAGTCCAGTATTAAAGTACAAGTCTTCATATGGACATCGAAAAAGAATAGCAGGCCAACACCAGTAAACTGCATGTGCATTACATATTTAGACTTTCCCATGACTATTCTTAAAGGCAAAGGAAAATGATATAAAAACTGTGAAATTTCACAATAAACATAACTTTTAGTTCAACAAACTAATGACATAAAAAGAAAAAGAAAACGGTGATGCAAATTCTACACTTGACTTGCCTGATTAAAGAAAGTGCCTTGGAATCCAGGGAAATTATCACCCTAATGGCATAATTAGTCCAACAGTGAGGGAAAAAAGATGTCCAAAAAAAATGAGGAATGCATTACCTTTTTTGATGGATGAGTGGAGGCATTGTAATGGCTTTTGTAGTGATTCATTTTTAAAAGTTTGTCTTGTAACCATCCAAAACAATACTGAACAAAGACACCATTGTTTTGAAGTCATGACCTCACAAATAGTGATCGGTCTACATATTGAAGGTCTGCGCCTCAAAGATTCAATTTAATTTACAACCAAATACTGTCAGGTAATCAACAACTCACTAAACAGAAGTTTGCAGAGAGATCTCAGCCACACCACTGGCAAAAAAAAGTCTCCTCAAACAAATTATGACAGTAAATTCCTTAGTTTATTGCACCTTTAGGTCTAATGCGGTTGTGCATATAATCTGTGGGCGCATGCAGCACTGTGGCACTTAATCAGTATGTTGCCCACGATGCCTATTCCCTCTGAATTGTACAATTAGTCTGACTGAAACACTAATTTGAATGAGAACAGCTTGTCAATGCTGACTGTAAAGTCACCAGGAAATTTCTGCATTCCCCTAAGGAGCCATTCTCAAGGGGAACATCTACTGGTAGTTGTAATCTTCCTAAAGTGATAATTTGGTTCCCTGTGCATTCTCTTTCAACTAGTACCATTGTATCAGATATATTGAAAGTAATGTCTGCACTAAAACATGAATGGCAAGTCTATTGCAGAGGTAAAACAGTATTTGTCTCTCACAATTGTCATTGTGTATCAGACATGAACATAAGGGCAGTGATTCCCAACCACCCGTGGCACACAGGAGTGCCACGGAAAATAATCCAACGCCACTTCTTTTGTTTCAAAATTATTACAAATATATCGTTGTTCATTTATCAATGCCGGTGGCGTATAGCGACAGGCTGAACAATTACATGCTCTCCCATTAAATGGCTGAGGGCACAATAAAGCTCCACCTGTTGCCATTCATACAAAAGAATAAGTAAAAGCTTGTTGCGAGTATAATTGCGCTCAGGTTTGGGAAACACTGATAAGGTATTAAGTGAGTTCTTTTCTATTCTGAAAATTACGGAAACCTTCCACCCCCCCCCCCCCCCCCCACATTGATCATGCATCTAATTTATCACAAGGGGGGGATGTAAATCCACTACCGCTATAGTGATAGAAGGGGACAGAGTGAAAACGGCACAGGTGCCGAGGATGTTTGAGTGCACTCGAGCAGAAGAGGTGCAACTGCTCACAAAATCTGTCTGTGTGATGCATAGGGGACAACACAACTCAGGCTCTAGCTAAATTCGATTAGCAGGAACACCTGGCATTGGGAGATTTTAGCCTTTCAGTGTTGTCGAGACACGAGGTATTTATAGACTGTGCCTTTCTTTTGTGGCCTCTTCTTTCCTTTGCAAAAAGGCTAGTCAAGGCTTAGTAACAATGGATGTTCATAAATCAGAACAATAGACACAGTAGGGGGATTTATGGAATGTCTCATCATATTGTATTGCTAGTTGTGACCAAGGACATGAATCATGTTTCCTATCGTATTGTGGCTCTTTATGAGGCACAAGGGACTATCATCTCTCCAACAATCAGTCTCAATTTCCATTATTTTGTTCCATAGCATTTCTCAAACCTGTAACCCTCTGCCTCAAAGTTGTAACTTATTAAACATGTATAATATTGCACCCCAAGGCTCGTTTGAAATAGTAATTCTCACAAATTATGAACCACTGAATCATTAGGATGACTGGAACCTTTTTGTACATCATATAAGTGATTCCCTGTGGCTTTTGGTCTGCTATTATTTTAATTCCTGCTGAACAGTACGCCTTTTGCAAGTACTTTAATTATATATCATTCTTACTTCACAGTTCAATGTCAAAAGAATTACCCAGTGGATCGAAATTATATCAGACCTGAGATCAAGATCAAAGGTTGCATTAGTATGTTTTGTGTGTGTGTGTGTGTGTGCGTGTTAAACTGTTTTCTCCTCATTACTTGGATAACACGTCAAACGTTTTATAATTGTATGAGATGCATTCTTTATTGCTACTTTACTGTTTAACAGCATGTGACAACAATTACAGTTTAACAGTTTACGCGTCAAGTGCAGGTGCATTGACAGTTTATGGGTTGCCACAAGTCCATAGCATAAAGGATCATTCAGAAAGATATTGAAGCCATATTAGCCATTTCCAGCTTTCGTTTAAATGTAAAATTTGGGGTGATTTAACATCGACAAAGCAGTGCAAAAATGATGACCACAAAAATTTAAATGCAGAAGAACATTTCAAAGGTTAGCGTGGTGGTGCAATATGCATGTTACTATGTCTGTCATAGTCAAAGGTCAGACCTTAATTTGTGGAATTTGCGTAATGTCTGGAACAGATACAGTATTCATATGCACTTAATGATGTTCTTTTTTTTTAAAATCCTTTTATGACCTCTCATCTAAATTTGATCTGCCAAATTCAAACTTTCCGCATTATCTACAGACGACAGTCTGGAGATTTTGCCCAAAAAACATTTCCCTCATTTCCCCAACAGACCTCATGAAACATGTTTGGATAGTCTACTTGGAATAGAACCTCAACAGAGCAGATGCATGTCAGTCTTATATAAAATGGTGGACGACTGGTTAGCTGAAAGGCACTATTAATAAAGTTGAGGAGAATTGGCAGCCTTCTCTGTTATTGGATACTATCACTCTGCTTCCTGAGGCAGAGGTGGATTCAGTTGTACTAACTTGCACCTTTTTCTCTCTTTCTTCTGCGTATGAGTGCCCCTGGATGTTTTGTTGTTGTTCCTGTGTCCTGCGACTGATTTCTTGCAATGTCTGACGTTTGGGCCCGGAGGTGGGTGAGTTCAGGGGTGGGGGATGTTAGGGTAATAAATGCACAATTGTAATGAAACTAAGTTGTTCATATTTTCGACTTTAATATGGCTTTGGTTAAAAATCAATAAAGAAAGTTGGGAAAAAAATATCCCATTAAAATTTGTAAAAACAAAATACATTTGTGAATGAATAAAACTTGCATTTTCGTAATCGCATCCCTACAGTGCATACTGAATTAAAGGACAATTACCACTTGCTTAAGATACTCACTAATTAACAGTGCTTCCAAGCAGTGGTGTATTCTGTTTGAGATTTTTAAGGAAACAGTTTCAAGAAGGACATAGGTGACACTTCATAAAGGTCCTTGTTGTTTACGTGGTATTTCTGCAGAAGCATTAAGTCCCTGGAGGGTGCAATGGTAGACAGAGCCACCCAAGCCTGCAGCACTCTAAAGTTATCTGTATATTTGACTGTGCCTGTAGGCTTACTATTTCTTGGTGCAGCTTAACTTCTCTCGGCTATAAATTTTCAGCATTAGTCAAAGACAGTTACATTGCAGAAGAAGCATTATATAATCTAAAGATCTTACAATTAAGTATTCATTTATACATCAACAGCAGAATTCAAATATTTTAAAATATAGTTTTTCTTTTAAAGAGGCACAACCCAACTGACGTAGCTTTTTGGACATTTTATTGTAACTTAGCTTGCTAAGTTGCTCATTTAGAATGTGGTAAGCCACCGAAGAGCACGGAGAAAGCCCACACAAGGCCGGAAAGAACATTAAAACCCAGAACCACAACCGTGCTTGCCAACCTAATCCACCATGCGACAACCAAAACACATTGTTGTAAAATTCAATATAAAAAGCAAAGCCTTCTGGTAACTTGCAGTGGTAAAGTATGTGTTTGTTAAGGGTTGATTTTAGTTGTGAAAAGATGGATAAAGGATCAGGGAGTTACTGATGACATTACCAAAAACAATGATGGGGGGAGCGGGGTATTGGGTGGGAAGAAAAGACTGAGTGATTGCTGATGCATCGCTTGGGATTTTCCGTTTTCTGTGGGAGCAGATGACAGTTTATTTTTCTGTGGTTGGTCCAAACCTTCCAAGAGATAAGATCCTCTCCTCCTACGTACATGTAGGAGGAAAGGCCTTACCTGATCTGGTGAGGGAAAAAGAGGGGGATTTACTGTGTCAATGCTTGGACTAAACAAGTGGAAAAACAACAGAGAGCTAAAGCTGACAAGATTAACAGAATTTACTGCTGCCTTATTTAAGAGTGTGGGGAGAGGCAAAGCACCATAGGTGTTTGAGACATTTAGAGATCAGGTGGACGTCCGAAACGATAAAAGCCACTTCAAAAAGGTATGACTTTGGGCAAATGCAAAACTTGTGATGAAATTTGATTATCGGATAATAATTTTAATCAAAGCAATACCAGGTCTCTTAATAGTGCACTGACACTTTACATTTAAAAAAATATATATACTAAATGTGTGTGCAGTGTCTGTAACTGATGCAGTAGTGCGTCTATTATACTGCATGTTTTTGGACATCGATCTGAATTTGAAATCTTTTATATCTAGATATATCTATCTAGATGTTTAAAATTCCAGTGAATTGAAACTCATGCTGGCTATAAGATAAAGGTTGACTTTGTCACAAAACGCTCAAGAGAATACTTGAAAAGTCAACATATGCTGCCAGGAGCCAATTTGGAGTCAGCAATGGTTGTTGAACTTTTTTTGAAGTCAAGGAACCATCAAAAATGGGATTTAGAGCAAATAAACCTCATGCTGTTTGTTTCTAGAGGGGAAACACATTATCTGACTAAACATTAAGAGAACTAAACAATTTGTTTCTGTTGTTTCAGATTGCAAAAAAAAATGTTAGCTACCACTCAGATTTTCTGACATGACTTATTTTAATGTGAAGCCTGATCCCCTCTTGCGGCAGACGCCTGTGTCGCACTCATCAAAGGATGCAGCTAGTTGTCATGGCAACAGTGCTGGCACTGGCAGATGCCAGTAAGCATTGCAGTTCAGGCTGCTCCCTGCAAGTCGGCACCCTCCCTGTGGAGAGCTGTGGCAAAACTGAATACGTCGACACCACCGTGTGTGCAGGACAGTGCTACCATGAGGTACTGCAAAGTTCAAAATGTTAATGACAGTTAAGCCTGAGCTTGATGGTTTATTTTACAGAATTGCCACTCAACTACAGGCAGTTATTAAAAAAAAAAGTTTTAATCATTTTAACATTCAAGCAGTTTCCTACAGCTGTCCGGCGGATTGGAGGATCCCTTCCAAAAGCCTTTGTAGCAGACGTTTTTGTGTGAGTTTAGTGCTCAATTACTCTCTCATAAACAGAGTCTGCTGCCTGAGAGAAAGTAGCTATACCATTGCGACCGTTCAGGGTCAGAATTCTAATTGACACAATGAGATAGGATGCACTTGGGCTCTGGACAGTATTTTCCAAAAATTGATCAAACCTTCCTAGTAATCTACTTTAATCCTCTCTTTAATGTGAGCCACTCTATTTCATCAGAGTGGGCATCCCAAAAGTGGCATCGTGCTGCCACTGCATGGGTGTGCTTGTGACCTGGTTACTTTCATGTCTGTGTGAATACAAAATATGCCAGTTTACATTCTTACAGGCGGGTAAACGAGCTCAGTTGATTAGAAGCACCTGTGGCTCAAGACAAACTGTGGCAGGGTTTTTACTTTCTGGACCTGAATTTCCCATCTCTGCCCACGAGTCCTATTGAGGATAAGCGATATTGCAAATGAATGGATGGAGAGTTACATTAGTTACCTTTCTTCAAATTTTAACCTTTTATCATCTCCTGGTATCGGAGTACTGTATGATCACAAACAACTAGGCTGCTGTTCTGTCCGCAGGATCCAGTCTACTTGTCTGCTAAACGCCAGACCGAACAGAACATCTGTAATGGGAACTGGACCTACGAAGTGAAACATATCAAAGGTTGTCCAGTGGCGGTCCCATACCCTGTGGCCACAAGCTGCGAGTGCTCTTCGTGTGATGAAGACAACACAGACTGTGAACGCGTTCCTTGGGTTATGCATAGTTGTTTTTAAAGCCCTTTTAATTTGAACCTTGATAATGAAATAAAGTGTTTGTTTCTGCATTCAAATGTGGAACAAAATAAAACATAAATTTGTTGATTGTTGCATTGTGTAAACTGACATGAAATCAATTCAACCGTCTTTGGTTTAAGAGACACATTTTTTTCAACACTACAGTATGTACAGCACTTTGTAAACAGTTGTGGCTTTTTTGAAGTGCTCTATCAATAATGTTGAGTTGAGAGAGATAACATTTGAAACTCTTGCTCCATCTTCATTCCAACAATACATGTACTCATCATGCATTTCGATAAATTGTTTCCCTCATACATCTCACTACACACCTGTCTAAGGTTGGTGAGAGATTTAACTATTTTTCTTTACTGAATTATATTTGCCACCTTGAGAACTGCCCTGTGTCTGAAACCTTATTGCAAATGATTATTATTACAATTATTAACTCAGAAAACACCTTAATATCTTAAGAGAATGACAGCGCCACCACCACTGATGCTAAAAGTGGGTATAAGGTTTATTAGCATGAATACACGTAACAATAAACGTTTTCATGGGAGTAAACAAAACAGGCTCAAAAGTACCAAAATGAATTAAAATCCTCATGTTGTACTGCATACTCTTCTGTCATGGGCAGTAATATATCATGTTGTCAACTTGTGTTTATTAAAAACAAAAAACAAAAAAAAAACTTCATGTTCCCAACACCTGGGCATGGCTGAATTGTTGGAAGGAACACGTTTTGGTTCCTAGCGTCCTTTGATGTAGCCTTTCAGAACGAGTCCATCACTTCTAGTCAACAATATTAGGTACACTTCATAAAGTCGAATGAGATTCAATGCAAAAGCTCTACACTTCTTCCCCTCTAATGTAGCTAAATAAGGTAAACATTCTTAGTATAATTAATGCAGTTCTACACCACTGTAGGCCACAACCAATATACCAAGATTATTCAGTGTATACTCCTCTTACGCCACCTTTGAAAACAGTGACTTGTTACATGTGTAGAAATATTTACAAAGCTCCAATGGATCTCATCAGATTGGGTCCAATTAATGGTAAATACTGTGTAGCTTGCTTTATTAAAAAGCATACTTGTTGCGGATGATCTCTCCTCCCTCCACCTCCATCTGCTCATAAAGCCACTTCCTGTCACAGCGGCACTCGAATCCACATTTGCGTGAGCTGCAGTCCGAGCAGGGATAGAAGCAACCCATGCAGTCCACATCCAAACAGTCGCACATGTCCTTGCCGTTGGACAACAGACGTCCTTTGCTATCGTAGACTCTGCTCTTGCCTCCAAAGCTCTGCCTGTATGAGACATAGGAAAGAGAAATTACGACCTGGACTGGACTCTGTTATACACCTACATTGCTCTTTTTGACCCAAGTACCTCTACTTTAGTTAGAACTACTGATTCTACTATACAACTTACTGTTGTATTATCTAATGAGCATTTGCATGCAAGCATTGCAGCCTCGCCCCCCCCTACTCCTAATACAAATGTTACACTTTTCACATCATTAGCAAATTTATATTTATAAATGAAACAACTTTACATCAGCATTTCCTTGTTTTGTGTGCCAGTAAGAGACTAGCTACATACTGTACCACACTGAGAGCTAACCTTAACCGCACAACAGGAAATCATCTATCAATGCAAGCGCTTTAAAAGGATGAGAATTGACTATTTTTATGAATTAGGACGGAGGGACGATGATGGAAGGGTGCCCAGATTGCGGACGGAGGATGGAAGGATGGACCGGCAAAATAGGGTAAAGTGATCATCTCTGCTTGGACAGTGTCCTGTGTAATTATTGACACCCCTAGCTAAGAGGTTTTCAAAGCCATAAAATTTAATCCAATTTTTATTGCATAAGCATACTCCCATACTGAAAATTGTAGACATGGTTCACTACACACAGAATCAAGCATTCCTGTGGCCATCACAGTCCCCAGGTCTCACCTGTCGGACAGTTGTTTTCCACCGCGGCCACCTCGTCCACCCTGGAACAAGAATAAGCATCTTTAAGCATTAAATCATTAAATCAATGACAGTCATTTGGCTCGAGCAGATGAAGCTGCACAAAGCACACACTCTTAAGAGGATGAACTCGGCCGTATGTTTCGAACCAAAAGACATTCGAAAAGATGATGAGTTGCCGCCGAGTGGTGGTAATGCCCGCTGGCGCTTGATATGATGTCATAAATGAGGATTATCTTACTTTTCCTACAGGGTGTCTTATGTGATGTTACTAACTGGAGATCGGGTAGGTTTTAATTTTATACATGTACGTTTTATTTACTTATCCGTCTAAATGATTGTGTGAGTGATTAAGAAGTGGAGTCCGCGTTTACATCATGTTTCATGAAACAAAGCGATACGGAGGAAGAGGCAAAGCTACTGATTTGCTTACATTATTGTTGTAATCTGCACATGAGTTTGTGCCTTGACAGTATAGTTTTCAGTATGTTTAGAACCACACCTGTGTGGCAGACTTGTGATGTCGTGGTGAACGCTTGTCTAACTGCACATCAAAATATTTAGTAAGTTTATACTTCTGGCCTTAGTAGGTAAACTGTCTTTCATATGAATTAATGCTTCATCTGCCTTTACCTCAGTATTAAATAATGCATGAGAGATATGGTATTGTTTTCTTGTAATAAAGATTAATTGTTGAAAAATCTATTAGAAAAAGACCTTGAAAAAACAACTCGCAACTCATATCCCAGTTAAAATTTTTAGAGAAAAAAAATCCCAATTAGATTATTTTCCAAAATCGCCCAGCAAACAAAATAGCAAACTTACTCTTGCGCCGCCCCTTTTTTCTCTGCGTAGATTGGTAAATTCTCTCGCTTTGTCCCTCTCTGCCTGTGGTCCCATGTTATTTGTGACGCTGGTATCCTTAGGGAGCGGCATTGCTTGTCGTTTTCGTAGTTCAATCTATCAAATGTTTAAAGAGGACATTCATTTCACTGTAATGGCAAGAAAGACTTGTTTGAACATCGTGAGTTAGGAAGCAAAGTATTAGACCCAAACCTTTGAAGAGTCTTGCCCGTGAGGGAACAACGATGGCACAGCATCCTCCCTCAGAAATTGTTTCCCATTGTAGTCCCTGAAGCAGTCAGGTGAAAAATGCTCTGAACACAGGCAGGTGTTGGCAGTTGGGATGAAGTTTCTCAAACCCAGACTCTGAACCCATCTGGCGGAAAGTGATGGTTTGCTCAGAGGGAACCTGACAAGAAGAAAATTGAATTGGTGCTTTTAAGAACAATGTACCATTACACCAGGGATTGTGATTCAGTAGATTATATTTAGCTTCATTAATCTGAGAAATTAAGCAAGTAAACTAATGGTATATGATGTAAAAGTATTTCTAGCAATCATTTCATGAGCTATATGGAGACATGTTTACTGTTGATATGACATAATTGTTGCTTCAAAAATTAAAATGACATATGTAACGGTAAATGGGCTGTCACATGTATTTTTGTATTTTTATTGTATTTTCTACCTTCGGTACTCAAAGCTGTTACCTCATTTACATACTGATGACGCAGCATCAGGAGTAACTGGGGGTTAAGTATCTTGCTCAAGGACACTTCGACAGGTCACAATGGCCGGGGGATCAAACCTCCAACCTCTGGGTTGGGAGACGACCACTCTACCACTCAGCCATGCTGGGTACGTGGAAACATTTCATAATTGATTTCCAAGATGGTAAATAAATATTGTGCTTCATTTCATAATCACATCAATTAATTCCTATGTGTGCAGTGTGCACTACAACTTGTTTCCTTGGAGAGACAATAACCAGTGGCACAGCTACGGCACAATCACAACAGCCAGCTTTCAGCTCAAGTGTCTCATTAAATCTCAGATGACTGATGAAAAGAAAGTAAAACTGTTAAAGTGTGTATGAATATTTTTGTTGTTAAGTGTGTTGTTCTTGATAATACTTTTGCAAGACACTGTAAATATAACAAAGGCATGTTTATTATTTTGATTTCTTATTTTAAAATAACATGTATAATTTATTTTCAGAGCATCATACTGCATTGGTCTAGTTTGAATTAAAAAGGAATACAATGATTAAGAATTTAATGACATTATTTATTAATATATTTTGTTTATTACATTTCAGAATAAGTTGTGCTACGTCATAGTTTTTGAGATCATCAAAAATTACTGTATATGAGTGAGGGGTACTCGGTATACCAAAAAAAGACAATTTTAAATTAAGATAGGTACAGGAACATAGGGTATACTGTACTGGTTTAAACTGTTATCCTCATGACCGAATTTGTTAAAAACAACAATATGTATTTGCATTTGAGTAAACGACCTTAACGACCCTATGGAAGAGTGAGCAGTCAGCTGTGTTACAGAATAATAATGGATAGATGGATGTTAGTTAGGCTAATGAAACGATAGAACATAAATTGATAGATACTGATAATGAGGTTCGTCACAAATTAATTACTCAATTCAACATAAATGTGATAAAGTACATACGCATGTACTGTAGTTCAATTGTACACACGACCAGCTGATGTATTGTACAGTTATGACAACAGGTTAGCTTTGTAGGGATACGTAGCTGTGTCATCTCAGGTAGAACAAGTATGAGCAATGTGATTATGTGAAAACTAAAGATGGTCTTTATGTAGTAGCAACACTGACGTTGAAACACGGCATGCGTTTATTGGTACCTCATGGAAACTAAAGATGGTCTTTGGATAGTAGCAAAACTGACGTACGGCATGCGTTTATTGGCACCTCATTAAAATCAGAAAAAAAAACTTACCGATAAAATCGAATGTCCGACCCCTTCACAAACTTATTGTTGCATCCCACTGACGCACAAGTGACAGGCATGGTGTCGTTGTACTCAAATGATGCAAAAGAAACAGGTTGGTCTGTGCACAGTAACTTGCGTTTTCAGGTCTCTGGATGACACGGCTGTGACGTTGGTTTCTTCCGGTTTCCGCCTGCGAATAAACGTGTGGAAGCCACGCAACAGTGGCCCCTAGAGGCGTTTTTACATGTCTGCCATCTGCATGATTATAGCAGGGGTGTCCAAAATTTTACAAAGAGGGCCACATTTGGTGAGGTGACACAGGGTTATGGAGTTGGACAGAGTGCTTCTGCACTCTCGCGTGTAAATGCTAAATTGCATTTAAAGTGTATTTTATACGCTTGTCAACGGGGCTACGGGCCAGACGTTATTAATTCTATGACAGAGGGTGCGGGCCTGATAAATTTGACAGCGGGCCGGACTTTGTACATGCCTGGATTTCAGCATACAGTACTGGGTCGCCATTGAGTGGGTATCCTATTCCAAATGAATCTTTTGAGTATTTTTAAACGGAGAATGGTCGTTCCACACACACTGTTGAAGCTGGCACAGTGCAGGCAAGCTACATAAAGTAACCTTGTAAACTCCGGTACAGGTCCATGGGTTTTGTGTTCATTCCCGACCATTTGTGAGCTACGCAGTCCATCCAGATACATCTTTAGAATTACCCAATCAACGGACAGGCTGGCTAGCTATGTGATTGCGTAGAAGAATGGTACCACTGTGAACCAGTGTACTCTCATACGGCCCCTTCGGTGTAGCTGCCCAAACTACTTTAAGGGAGGCTTCACGGTGTGTTGGCAGAAATCTCCATGCCTCCATGGTTTATCTGCGGTTTTATGCAATCAATAAAACAAAATGTGTAACAATGCAAATGTAATACTAGCCTGACTATGGAAAATCAGAATGCATATTTAGAAGTGTCTGAAAACATTTTACCGGAAATGTGGAGACAGAACAGGCACGTTTGCCATATACAGTAGTCTCCTCTGTTGTAGCAGAATCATTTTACCAATAGATGGTGCTGTTGAACATTATAATTTCTGCTTCTCGTGAGGGATTGTGCAATCTGCGGTGAGGCTGGCTTCTTGTTGCCACACTTTCCATCTCACCCATGTTTTTGAACAGAAAATGTGCAAATTCAGCAATTTTGATAATTAAGGGTGTTATTCACACCAGAATAGTCTTTTGGTCCGGACCATAAGCGGACTTAATTTTTTGTTTTGTTTTTGTTTTGGTGCGCTTTGTATTTAGACTGTACTTTTGCAAGTATATTCTGTAAACCTATCTGTGACGATCCAAAATCTTGCCAGTTTTTTAAAAATATTTTCTGGGAATGATTATCATATGTCTATACTTGGGCACATACATTTTGGGGACATTATGTTTTACGAGCGTAGAGTTGCGATAGAAGTCGCATTGGAGGCTGGCCGTCAGCCATTGTGCTGAAAATGTCTCTTTTCCCCCTCCTTTCTTGCAGGGAGAACACAAAACCTGACGGTAGTAGAGATATGGGAATTGACGACACCATCTGGCATTTTTATTGCACAATAGACCGGTAAACAAGTCCGATATGAACAGTATAGTGTACAGCACATCATATGTCAAAGGAATTACATGAAGCGGTTCAAAATGACCAATATGGCTTTTCAGAATAGCATTAACTATTAAAAAAATATATATAATGTCCAATATGGCTACAAGGTATACAGGGGATGTCATTGTTTTGATACTTAATTGGCTTAACCTTTTTTCATTATATCACATGCACCGACTAATCGAATGCTGGAATTTTGACCGGTCTGTTCCTTTAAGATGGTGGATAGTAGGTTACGTTATAGCTCTACTATAATCATCATTGTATTAGAAATTTCTAATGTTTTTGGTGCTTTGTATGAGCTATACAGGTTTCACTTTTTTAATTCAACTAAATTAATAAATTACGGTTTCCACGATATTCAAATGTTTTCAGATTAAAGCTGTTTTCATACGAACAGGTCTTGAGCAATTTGAAGTCATGTGTTGCTATGTTGTTTTAGTCATTGACTATATGAATGAGTATTCTTCACTTCCTGTGTCGACTGTGGGCCTCTGCATCATATGATGCAACTACGATGTTAGCTAGCATGTTAACTGGCTAGCTTCGGTTGTCAAAACCGCTGTCAGTAGACACAAACGCCCGGTGTAACCTCAGTAAAAGAGGCAACAGACTCGCAAACTATCAGGCAAGTTTCCAAATTTCCGTTTTAATCGTGGTTTCCTCCTCTGTGGCCATAGGGAGCACGAAGTTAGCTAAGTTGAAGGTGTTACAAGAGAATTTCTTTAGATTGCGGGTTGCTAACGTACAGAAGGGGGCTTTGTTTAGATTACCCACCAAACTAATCTCGCTCGTGTTGTGTATCCCATTCAGACTAATTATCGAGCATTTTAAGACCCGTGTCACAATTCGTTAGCGTCTTTGACTGTCATTATTATTATTGTTATTATTATTATTTGTCAGCATGTGTTTGCTCTAATGGAAAGCTAACGCAATAGCCTAGCCGTGTTTTTGTTTATTTTCATGATGCTCAACTTCTGGTTAACTTCGATAGTTGTCAACGTGGTCGTACTAAGATTGAGACGTTCTATAGGCATGTTATATAACTGTCGAGCAACCAAAGCACGTATAACTTATTCGGAGTTTTGTCAACACACTACTGTGTTTACCTGTTAAGGCCTGCTTATTCTGCACGGCTCTCTGCGCAGTTGCGAAAAACGGTAATGTTCCAAACAAAACAGTAATAATAAAAGTAAATTATTTAAGAGGCTGCCTGTTAAATCAACTTGAATTTATAACTACAGTATAATTCAGCGACAGTCTTGTCTATAGTTGTAGAAACAGAACTTTGGTCTGTAAGTTTGAATGCGTTTGCGCTATAAAAGAAGTGCACCTGCTGAGTTGAATAATATGGAAGCAAAGGTTTGACGGCAACGGAAAATATTTTCTGTATTATTTTCTCCTAAACTTGATGTAATTACTCCATTGTAAAAAAAAAAAAAAAAAAAGACATGCCAACCTATTGAATTCACTTCAAGAACAATTTGTCTGAATGTCCATATTTTTAACATTTGTCAAGAATATTACCGAGGGATCTCGTGTAGTATACCGGTATTTTGTGATATAGATGAAAAAATTCACTCTCTGTGTCATTGCAGCCATTTGCCCAAATCAAAAAAGTTCATTTAATTTCCCAGCCATTTTCAGGTATCTCCAGAGATGCTCAATCGGATTTATGTTAGGGCTCTGGTTGGGCCAGTCAAGAACGGTCACAGAGCTTTTCTGAAGCCACTCCTTTGTTTTTTAGCTGTGAGCTTCGGGTCTTTTTGAAAGATGAACCTTGGGCCCAGTTTGAGGTCCTGAGCACTCTGGAAGAGGTTTTCCTCCAGGATCTCTCTGTACACGGCCGCATTCATCTTTCCTTCAATTGCAACCAGTCGTCCCGTCCCTGCAGCTGAAAAACATGATGCTCCCACCACCATGTTTCACTGTAGGGCTGGTGATGAGCAGTGACTGCCTCCACATACCGCTTAGAATTAACACCAAAAAGTTCAATCTTGGTCTCATTAGACCACAATATCTTATTTCTCATAGTCTGGGAGTTATTCATGTGTTTTTCGGCAAACTCAATGCTGGCGAGGCTTCTGTTGGGCTACTCTGCCATACAGCCTCGACCGGTGGAGGGCTGCAGTGATAGTTGACTTTGTGTAACTTTCTCCCATCTCCCTACAGCATCTCTGGAGCTCAGCCACAGTGATCTTTGGGTTCTTCTTTACCTCTCTCACAAAGGCTCTTCTCCCACGATTGCTCAGTTTGGCAGGACAGCCAGGTCGAGGAAGACTTGGGGTCTTCCCAAACTTCTTCCATTTGAGGTTTATGGAGGCCACCGTGCTCTTAGGAACCTTGAGTGCTGCAGAAATTCTTTTGTAACCTTGGCCAGATCTGTGTCTTGCCACAATATCTGTCTCCCACAGGTGTGTGCCAAGTCCAATCAGTTTAATTAAGCACGGCTGGACGCCAATAAAGGAGCAGAACCATCTCAAGGAAGATCAGAAGAACTGGACAGCATGTGAGTTAACTTAGATATTAAGTTTTTTTTTTTTTGCAAAGGGTCTGAATACTTATGACTATATGATATTTCAGGGTTTTTTTTTCACAAATTTGCAAAAATGTCTCCCTTTTTGTTTTTTTCTGTCAAGATAGAGTGCTGAGTGTACATTAATGAGAATTAAAATAAAATTAAAATTTTTTAGATTTTTGGCAAATGGCTACAATGACGTACCCACTCCATCCATGCATATCTATCTATATCTATATCTCTATATAGCTATATAGCTATATATATATATATATATATATATATATATCTCAATCTCAATCAATTGGAGACCAGAGTGAATTCAAATTGAATTACATATATATATATATATATATATATATATGTGTGTATATATATATATGTATGTGTGTATATATATATGTATGTGTGTGTATATATATATGTATGTGTGTATATATATATGTATGTATATATGTGTATATGCATATATATGTATGTATATATGTGTATATGCATATATATGTATATATGTATGTGTGTATATATATATGTATGTATATATGTGTATATGCATATATATGTATATATGTATGTGTGTATATATATATGTATATATGCATATATACATATATATATGTATATATATATGTATGTATATATGTGTATATGCATATATATATGTATATATATATATAGATGCATATATACATATGTATATGTATATATATATATATATATGCATATATACATATATATATGTATATGTATATATATATATGTATATATACATATATATGTATATACATATATGTATGTATATATATATATATATGCATATATACATATATATATGTATATGTATATATATATATGTATATATATATATATGCATATATATATGTATATATACATATATATATGTATATATACATATATATATGTATATATGCATATATACGTATACATATAGATATAGATATACATATGTATATATATGTGTGTATGTATGTATGTATGTATGTATGTATGTATGTATGTATGTATGTATGTATGTATATGTAGTTCAATTTCAATTCACTCTGGTGTCCAATTGATTGAGAGGCAAATTTGTTCAACCATTAGCATTGCATCGTGAAAGAGAGCAAGCCATTTTTGACACTTTAGATTGGTCAGTGATGTGTAAAAATAACACTCACACTTGTACACTGACCAAGAGTATAGATTTTCGAAAAATATGAAATTCACCAAAAATCACTTATTAGATTTTGGCCCTATGTCAGTGATAAATTATAATTTGTGCCTAATTGTGTACTGGTTTGTCACTCGAGGCATGTTATGATTCCCTAAAACTGATATATTTATTCCTTTTAGTTAGTGAGTTATCATCCAAAAATATGAAAAGTTATTGATTTTTTTTGTTACTCAGGCCCTGGCTCCTGTTGAGAGAAGTGAAAACATTTTGGAGTGTGTGAAAGGGTGTGTAACAGTAATGTACTTCTTCTTCTAGGTGTGTTTGTGGGAACTTTGATTCTCTTATAGACAACCCCTCCTTGTGAAAGCCCTGAATCTTTGCTTTCACACCAAGATGTTGCTGAGTATGGTTGTCCACTTTTGCTTCATCGAAGGGTGTGACACCTGAAACCATAAAAAGAAAAGCAATACTGTGTGTCTGTTTGAATTTAATTTTTGAGATTCAGCAGTATGTACTTTAAAAGCTAGTAGTTAACAATGCTGAAAGACTGAAAGGATATGCAGTTTTTCTTGGTTGTTTAGTCACTGTATGCTTCAATTCACCTATAGATGAGACAATAACCTACTGAAAATGCCTCTGACATTTTGACATGGATTATTGTGATGTTCAGAAAATGCAGAAATCTCTGACAATTGTGATAATATTACTTCATCTCAACTGTTGGTTAAAAGTGTTAAGTTTTGACATGAGTTAAATATTTGCAGTTGATTCAATGAAGTGCTCAAATGACATGGCAGTTTCCCCCTAAAACAACTGCCAATGAACACAAGTGGATTGGATATATTGCTCCAATATTTGAAACTAAAATCGTTTTTTTATGGTTGTAGTGACTGCAGTAGATACCATGAGTCCTGTGTCCCTACACATAGCAATTAGCCACAATTGTCACATTTGACATGTAATACAACCAGCCTTTTGTTTAATTAGTTTGTTTTAAATGTTTATTTCCCAGCACTCTGTGAAAACAAAAGGTGACTGACCGATAAGATGCAACGGACATTGGACTTGAACAGAAAATCAGGGTGGGGATGACATGAGGTCACAGGCCGTAGAAAGGTTTTATAAGCAAAAACAGTGTTTGTTTGTTTTTTTTCCTTTTCCAATAAACTTAACATACTGGTTCACATAGTTATTGTGCATAAACTAAAAACATTTTAAAATGTCTCACATCCAAATGAGGTGGTTGGTTGTTGTGAGAGTTAACATTGTCAGACATTTTATGAGCGAACCGGATGTCAGGCAGGTGAGCTTTGTTTTCATGTGTTGGTGTAACACATTTACGGGTGAGGGGGTGCTCATCGTTTGCTGTCTGCTATGTTGCGTGTCTTTGTAAAACACACTGCTCCAGCAGGAAAAAGGACTGCAGCACTGCTGGGGATTGAAGAGCCATGCAAGTGACCAATAGTGACCTCTTGTGTCCCCTCCCCTTTCTTTTACCCTGTTTTCCCTCTTGTCTCCCACAGAGCTTTGTAGGAAGGAACTCATCTTCTCCCCTTCTTCTCTTATCAAGTCAGAAAACCTGGGCCCAATAAGTCACAGAGTATAGGCACCTTCGAGCCTCACCAGTCAAGCAAGTCCTCTCTCCACTGGCACAATGATATCGACAGCGTGAGACCATGATGGACTTGCATGCATTAGGTGATAAATAAGATACCAGCATCAGAGGTAAGGTCAGTTTAGAGTCATTTTAGCTGGCTAATATAAGCAAAAGGTGTCCTGTCAAAATGTCACGCTTTCGAGTGTACACTCTTATCTACTTTTAGTATGCAACAAACGGTTTGATGTTTCGCCAGACTCTTGATAGTTTTACAGTTTTGCCAAAATGGTTCACTTGAATGATTTATGGACAGAGAGGTTCACAGAACAGTTTGAATACTTGGATTTAGTAATGGGTGAAAAGGTATTCTGCTTGCTGGCGTGACTAGTCAATTGCGTTGCCATGTTTAATGTGCATGTATATAGAAAATGGGGGGAAAAAAAGTCTAGGTATTGATGCTATGCACAAAATAATGACTGCCGTAAATGTCCTGTGTCAAATTTGAACATGACCCATTGCTTATAAGGGTTTGTTTAGCTTTGTGAGTACAAATGACAAAAAAGGATTTGGCTGTTGCCTTGGAATTGCCTTGGGCTTTTGTGAAGTCTTGGAGTGAAATCCAGCAGGACATATTTGATATTAACAGTTAATGTTCGTTGCAAATTATTTTGGGATGTCATAGATAACATCACTCTTGCGTATGGATTTTAATTCAGGAAAAAAAAAAAAATCATTACTCCAGATAATCTGCTCATTAATGTTGCTATGACTGAATTATTATTGTAATCTTATTTAGAGATTGGTTTCCATGTTAAAAACTAACTGCCTTATTAGCGTAATTTTTACAAGTGAGACCAATTAAAATGATCTGAGCTTTCAATGGGATTTTCCAGGTGATTTTCCACCTAATTTACTTAATCTGAGCCAATTGTGCACATGCCATAACGACAGTTTGTACTGTAATTCTTAGTAACATTTAAGCACGCTTACAATTTCTTTTTTTGAAATAATTCAACCCCAGTTTCTTTTAAATTTGGTTCAGAACAGCAAAGATCATGTCTGGGTCTCCTGAAAGAGTTTCCTGACTCCATCTATATGTGGCACATGACAAACTTTCACTTCTGCTCTTCTACGTGCTTTTTTGTAATCTTGGTCAAAGGCTATTTAAGGGTTGTGGTTTAGAGCAGTGGTTCCCAACCACCGCTGCCATTTGGTACCAGGCAGCACAGATAAGTTGTTATTTCTAAAACATTTTTCATTAATCCATTTGTGTGTTTTTGCCAACAATTGGGCTGGGTTTGTCAGCAACAAAAAATATTCAAGAATAACACCCCAAAATGTTAAACACATTTATTGGTTGCAAAAGGGCAAGTAAATGGAAAGTTTGCTTGTACTAACTGCCTCAAATTTTAGGGGCAAATGGCACCATTTTATGCACGGTCTGGCGCCCTGACGTGTGACTATATTGCATGAGTGTATCACTTTTTCTGTGACACAGTCGTGCTTACCTTCAAAGGACGGTAGCTAGTAATATATCATGCGTTTCAGTTCGGAAGTAACTTGCCAGCAGTGGTCAAGACACAGCATAACCATGCTGTTACAATTTTTAGGCTGGACAAATGTCATATTATTGACAAAATCGTTAATCATGAAGATGCATGCGGCATCGCTTTCCTACTACACTTTTTTCTTTTCTGTTTGGTTTTATAAAGACAGTTAACATTTTACTTAGAGTACGTAATCCCATGAGCAACTAACACACTACATTGTACAACCGTCATTAATGAGTCTTGATTCCCTCCCTTTTTTTTATTTTTATTTTGCACAGGTACATAGATTTCGTTATGACAACCAGCTGTTCAGAAGATGTCAACACTGCCTGTGACTGATATCCCAGATGTTGGTCATGGTAAGATGTTTGTCCATAAGTATTTGTCTAAGATAAAGTAGCATCCTGGTCTTTTGTAATACATAAACATAATAAACCTAATATAACTACTACATTGTGAAAGAACTATATAAATAAAGCTGTACACTATATTATTGTATCGGATTTATATTCTACATCAGGGGTCACCAGCCTTTTTGAAAGTAAGAGCTGCTTCTTGACTACTGATTAGTGCGAAGAGCTACTAATTTGATACATATTTATGAAATAACAAATTTGCTCAAATTGCCTTTAACGCCGTGTGACATTAATCCCAGTGGATGTCGTTAGCGTTAATAGTTTTCATCTGTGGGCTTGTGATTCCCTTTGAGATTCTTCATGATTAAGGGCTAAATAAATAAATTTGAACTTGACTTAATAGTATATGTTGTTAATACGGTATTGATATTCATCTTCGTGAAGACAGACACCGATCCTGTTAATGATTTCTCACAATAATTAGGACACAGAAAAATACACTGTAATACACAACACTATTTTCATAAATCTCTGCCAGTGGTCACATTTTTAAATGATCACTACTAAAACATGCCTAGCAAATAACAATGTCCTATCTTACCACTGGTGAGCTTTTTTTTTTTTTAGCACTGGGCACCAAATGGTGACCCCTGCTCTACATATACTATGACATGCTTCCATCTTTCAAAAATTGACAGGCTCAAACATAAAAATGGATTATTGATGTGAAAATTAGTGACAGTTTTGTCCCACTGGTCAGATGAGAGTAAAGTTTTTGACGGGGCTGCGGAGCTGCAACTTCATTGCATGGTGGAGGAGAGCAATGGCAGAGTCACAATGAAGCATGAAAGCCTGCTATCACTTGGTGACCTGTCCCAGCCAGATGACCTTCCTGCCCCACCTCATAATGGCCCTGCTCCCGCTGGGATGAGCAGCCCTTTCCCTGTTGAGCTGGGTGACAGCAAGCCCGATGTGGGCGACACATCCACCGGCACAGGTGAAACACAACGCATGAAAAGTAGTTTCCCAATACGGATTTTATTTGTGCCGACAATCTTTAGTCAAGTTTGATTATTTTGTATTGTAGTACATTAATTTGAATTCAGACACTTTTCAATATATTTTTAAAAATTGAATAGCCAACCTGCATTAGTACTGTAAAACGGTAGTCTAGTTGCTTGTCACTGTGAAATTGGTAATGTTTCATAGAAGACTTATCTTTGTTTCATACAGATGCTTTAAAGGGGAAGTCACCCAAACATATATTTTTCAAGAATATGTTCTATGCAAGCCCACTAGTTGAAACAAGGCATTCTGATAAATATTGCATTTGTGGATTAAGAGTTAATCCAGCCGTTTTTAGCCATCTGTGGGGGTGAAGTGACAAAATGGCCGCCCCCTGAGATGGCTAAAAAGAGGTGGATTTTGCTGCTTTAACTCATATTCCACAAATGCAATATTAATCAGAATGCCATGTTTCAAGTAGTGGGCCTGCTTGGAACATATTGTTAAAAAAATGTGTTTGGGTTGATTTCCACTTTACAGGTGCCCATACTTCTTAATCCCCCCCCCCCCCCCCCATGGTTTATTCATAAATTGTTTAAATGAGTCAGTGTCCTGTTTTAAATGTGACATCTGTGCGGTTTGTGAATTGAATGCAATAGCCCATACAAGGCAAAAGGCTTGCAGAATGCTTGGAATTAAATTTGGTGCTGTTGTGATGTAGGATTTTGTCTCAAGTATGTGCCCTCTTCATGGTTGCTCCATGCCAACGCAACTCTGTAAAATACAAATACATTCCTGGCTTTGAAGTGACACACCTACACATTCACACACACATTGAAGTCACGCAGCATCACGATGTAGCTGGATTAAAAAAAAAAAAAAGTAAAACGTGCATATTTATATATACGATATTGTTGGGAGGTTGGCAATATATAAAAAGCTCATGATACTGTATAAAAGCTCCAGATGAAAAAAAAACAAAACAGAACAGCTCATTAAAAAAAAAGGCATCACAATATTTTGCTTTTGTACATAACAGCATTCACAAAGAAATAGGCTTGGCCAGTCATGCGCTCCTTTTGGCGATTAGCATGGGTCTTAAACATAGGTCGCGTCAAATTAAACTGCACTAATAATCGAACCACCTGAGGGTGCAGGAACTGCACAAATAGAGAAGAACGTGTGCTTTTAAACAGATTTGTTGCTATTAACATATTCGCACAACAACGATATAGCGTGGCAATCTTAATATTGCGTTATCACTAATACACAGAGCTGGGTATTTTACTAAAAATGGAGTGTCCGTTATTCGTCGTCCGTCTGCAGCGTGGGTACCATTCCGTCGTCCGTCATAGGCCGATCCGCCTCTAATTTGAAACGTTCATAAACTTTCACTCGTTGTTTATACATAATATAATAATATGTTGTCTTGGAAGAGTCTCTAACGGCCAATATTTGTTTCTTCCCTACCCTTTTTTGTGACACTGTTGGTATGTCCAATCAAGTGTTTAGCTTTGTGAGTAAGACGTCACAGCTCTGTGGTGTTCCTTTTGGTACGACTATTGTCAGTTGGGCATAAAAAGAGGATTGAGGTTTTTTTTTCCTTTTCTGTAATTTTCAGTTTCACCCTAAGTTGTTGCTTTGTTTGTTAAAATGACTCTTAACTGCCTTTCCCCCTTTATTTTACATAATATATTGTATAGATGGTCAGCCAGTGAAGCGAAAGAAGGGTCCTGCCCCGAAGATGCTGGGAAATGAGGTGTGCAGTGTATGCGGTGACAAGGCCTCTGGATTCCACTACAATGTACTTAGCTGTGAGGGCTGCAAGGGCTTTTTTCGACGTAGTGTCATTAAAAGTGCCCAGTACTCTTGCAAGAACAATCAACGGTGTGAAATGGACATGTACATGCGACGCAAGTGCCAGCAGTGCCGCCTGCGCAAGTGTCGCGAGGCAGGCATGCTAGAGCAGTGTGAGTGTTTGCCAGCCAAATCAATCTGAAATTTCACTAGGTTGTTTATACTAGAAATGTAGTATGGTAATTATCAGCTTTTTGACTTTGCATTAGTTGCAAACGCTGTCCATTTTGGCACATAGGTGTGCTTTCTGAAGAGCAAATCCGCCTAAAGAAGATGAAGAAGCAGCACGATGAGGAAACAGCCCGCTCGTCCACAGTGGTCACTCCCACTCCTTCACAGGAAGTAGCATCACTGGATCCACAGCAACAAGAAATGATTGAGAAGCTGGTGGCCATGCAGAAGCAATGCAACAAGAGATCCTTTCTTGATCGACCAAGAGTGACAGTAAGTTGATATCTCAGTACAGTATTTTATTGTTCTTAAGGTCCTTCGTATCCTTAAGCTTTACTCACATCCCACCGCACATGTTTCTATGTGCATCAGCAAAACAGTGGTTGATGCTTGAGCGACACTTGGTTGATTGGTTGAAAACAGTTGATAAAAGCTAATTACAAGGCTCAAAATAAGTGGTTTCACATCCCATTTTGTGAATCCAAATTAGCATTTTGCCTCATTAGAACACAGTTAATAGCAAAACTGAGGATCACAGTCTTGACAAGACAATACAGTTTGCTGCTTTTCACACTGAGAAAAGACAATTTATCAATGATTATGTTGTGCAATTGAACAGTACGCATAATTATTTTTATCCCATGCCATCATACACTGCAATAACTGTTCGGCAGTAAAATTCTTGGCAAAAAAATGTAAATTCGGACAAATTGTTATTAGTGAATTTCTATCAGTTGGCAGCTCTGCTTTATTATTATGGATCATTTTTCCATGCCTCGAGGACATCAGGCATGCTGTGGGCTACCAAATGTTGCGACACCTGCTAGTCCACACTTCTGGCAAATTCTGAGTAAGGCTTAAAAGAAAAAATGTTTAAAATGTGTGTGTGTCTAAGGAAAAATAGCCCCTGAATGAGTAGCACACACAATGGCTTTTCTTCCTCTGCATCATGATGTACATACAGTACTATGTGTATGTCATGTAATAGTGAAGCAGTTGATTAATAGAATTGGAAACGTCATACTCTGATCATCACGGTGTTGCTGTCAAACCAAAATTATCACTATAAGTGGGATGTCAAATGTCATGCTGAAGAAACAATATACAGTAGACCTCGCTATTCACGGGAGATTGCCACTCATTGACATGCATTATTAGTTTTTTTCAGTGTTAAAAAAAATTGGGACAAAAGAAATTGACGAAGCCGCAGATCCCGAACCACGAGTATGCAGGGTGCACTGTAAGCGCGTGGGTGTGCATATGACTAAGCATGTTGACTGTTTTTGTGTGTGTTTAAAAACTATCACAGCCATGGCCACAGAATCAGGATCTACAGAATCGAGAAGTGCGTCAACAGCGTTTCGCCCACTTCACTGAGCTGGCGATCATGTCGGTCCAGGAGATCGTGGATTTTGCAAAGCAGCTCCCTGGATTTTTAGAGCTCACAAGAGAGGACCAGATTGCTCTGTTGAAGACGTCAACCATAGAAGTTTGTCATGTCTCTAATTTAAATGCTGTTGGTGTAGTTCCAATTTATGAAACGTCTGTTTTGCCTTGGCAAAAAGGAATTATTTTAAATTTCTGTGTCTCATGCACAGTTACAATCATTTGCTGCTTCCTCAACCACATAGTGCTTAGGGGTTGTGAATGAAACACATTACAATTCATAACATATGTAGACTTTTATAGGAGAATTGCCCGGATCAGTAATTCTGTGAAATCATAGTTATTCACAATGCATTGTCTTTGTGTGTATGTGTTCATTACAGTATGAATTTAACAATGATGTTTGTCTTTATCAGATTATGCTGCTGGAGACATCTCGTCGATACAACCCTGCCATTGACAGCATTACGTTTCTGAAGGATTTTAGCTATAATAAGGAGGATTTCGCAAAAGCAGGTACTTTTGAATGGGTGGTTATGGATAACATGTGATAAATTATTACTAGTCTTTATGTCCATGATTTTCCCCCCTCATACACAGTTTGTAATGTAATGGGGTGCAAATAGCAATATGAAACTACTACTCTGTTCAAGGGGGAGTCAATGCCCAAAAATTCTTTGCAATGATATGTTATATGCGACATTCACTAGTCTAAACATGGTATTCTGATTAATACTGCATTAGTGGAATATGAGTTAAGCAGCAAAATCCCCCCCCCAGTTCTCAGCCATCTCAGTGGGCGGCCATTTTGTCACATTTAAGAGACTGTTTTGTCACTTGGCTCAGACACTGTTTTGTCACTTGGCTCAGACAGGTGCTTCGCTACAGAAATATTTATCATGCATGTGTAACATTATACATAAATAACTGTTCATAAGTTTAAAATAAATCTTATTTTGATTATTTTCTTTATATCCCTGTGTTCTCAACAGGCCTTCAGTTTGAGTTCATTAATCCCATCTTTGAGTTTTCAAAAGGAATGAATGACCTGCAGCTGGACGAGGCCGAATATGCTCTGCTTATTGCCATCAACATATTTTCTGCAGGTCAGATTTCATCCTGACCAGAGATTGTAACTATTGACGAATGTGTCAAAGGAAGATGTGTTTTTAAACTTATACTAATGATTGGTGTTTTCTATTTGACAGACATTGTGAATGTGTCGTTTTCTGTTTGTTCAAAGATGTTTGTTGTGGTCTTACACATTTTTAGATCGGCCAAATGTGCATGATCATGATCTTGTGGAGAGGCTGCAACAACCTTATGTTGACGCTTTGCGCTCTTACATCACGATAAAGAGACCAAATGTAAGTGCTCACTAGTTTATGTAACCTCTTCTCTTGTTACCCACAGTGTGTCAACATGACCTTGTTGTCGTCATCACAACAAGCACATTGGGTCATGGCCAGGGTAACAAAAAGTTACACCCACACAAGCAAGTGTGTTTAAAAAAATACATTTAAAAAGTAACACAACACTTGTCCACAACACACCAGTGGATTATTCGTAAATATTGTAGATATTTTGCTGATAACATACATTTCGGGAACTCTTGGGAACTCAAAACATGGTGTTCATATTGACCTAAAACGCAGTGTGATGCTAGACAATAGGCTAAAATGGAAAAAAAAAAAACGGGACACTAAGGGACCTATTTTCATAGACAGGCGCCCATGCGCTCGGTGTAAAAATAGATACATCTTGATTTTTTTTTTTCTTTCTTTTGTGCCTAAGCAAGTCATTTACCGTGTTTGGGACCGCATTGCGCCTCGTTGGTTTTTCCAGCGGACGGAGCAGCCGCGCAGCCGACGCATCTGTCAATTTGGTTTAGACAGGGTAAAAGAAGGTCTTGGACTCTTAAGTGGTGGCGCAACATGATTTTGGTAGAGGACGTGTGGTGGATGTCATCATATTTAATTCATAAATATGGCAACAGCGTAGGACAATCCCATCAATTCATGGAGCAAATTATTATCATTATTATCTTAAAAAAATCTTCTACTAGCACTCCCGTAACCGCACGGCACAGCTATGGGGGGCACACGAACGCACGATTGGGGGTGCAAGGCGGTCTCCTATTGCCCATGTTATCTGCGCACACATCATCAGCAAGGGCAGATCTTGCAGTCTACCTGTATAAACACACTTTGCACGCGCCAATGTCATGCACAAACTCCAGGGAGTCCATTTCTGTTTCTGCAATGTCAAAGACTGTGCGCGCTTTGACCGCACTGATTTTTAAGAATATGAGGTGACGTGCTTAGATTGGCCGGTAGCCGGCTGCGTTCCATCCTAGAAGTTGAGCGGTGCACAGCGCCACAAACACTCTCTTGCACCTGTCTATGAAAATACCAAAAGAGAAAAAAATCTACCCATGTTAGATTACGCTTTGCGCTAGACTCACACTGGGCATGAAATTAGGGCCCAAAAACGGATTCCTGGTGTGACATTTGAACAGTAGCAACTAAGTTGTGGTGCCATCCCAGTCCTGTAAATTGTTAAAGTGCTTTACAGTGTGGTTAAAACGTGAATTGATACAGTGGTAAATCCGAAAATTGTGCATCCACTCTGGAGCTACACCAAACTCTATTGGTTTGTTAATTGGCCTGTGACATATCTCATCCGCAAATGTTAATAGTTTTTAAGAGTGCTATTAATGACCAGAGCTGGGCATTGCCTAACCGTCACAAAGTTCCTGTCTGCATATTTAGCCGACCCACGTGATCCCAGTCTGTCAGAGTCAGCCAAACGGCTTTGAGAACGGACTTAACGGGTACCACGTGACACGCAGGTACCGCACAACTGACATGCAGCCAAATAAGGAAAAAATAAAACTATGTTTTACACCTTTCGGTCCCACGGGCAGTTAGGCGATGCCCAGCTCTGTTAATGACCGTTGTGTAAAAATGCAGTAGACTGTTTTCTGAGTTAAATAATAGTTGAGTTGCTGGCTTTACTGTCAAAATGTTGTCAGGATTATTTTTTTTCTTCTTTTTTTTATAAAATTGAAATTTTTTATTTGTTTTCTCAGGATCACTTGATGTTTCCACGCATGCTGATGAAGCTGGTGAGCCTTCGTACACTGAGCAGCGTGCACTCTGAACAGGTTTTTGCCCTTCGTCTTCAGGACAAGAAGCTTCCCCCACTGCTCTCTGAAATCTGGGATGTCACTGAATGACTGCAGTCCCAGTATCACACTCCTTGGCGTGTTGAATCTTGAGACAGACATGGCACCAGGCAAGGTCTTGAACCTGTCTCATCTGGTCATGGACTACTTCCAGCATTGCGCTGTTTTGGCTTTTTTTTTGTGGGAGCGTCTCAATGCCTAATTGGTTCTCCGACTCTGAAATGGTTTGTATTCAGAAGGAGTTTTTCTCCCTTCAACCTGTTCTTCCTTTTTGTGTATGTTGGCATGATTTTGCCTTCATGAAATGCCAGCTCATGGTTTGGAATTATTTTTCTGATTCAACATGTGTTAAAGGTTGAGTGTAGTTCTATTCTTTTCCAGTCTGAATGCTCTTGGCGTATAGCTGCTTTTGGTTCATGTCATGAATGACTAGCTATATGCTTTCAATTTAATTTATTCAGTAGTCTTGCCGTGGGTGAATTGGAAACTTGGTTAGGCATGACCTTCAGATGCAGTTTACGTTGATGTTAGGCCATACTTTTGCATCCAAGTATGAAAAATGTTTGCGTACATTTTGAGGACATACAGAATAGACAACAAAGTTGGTGTAGTTGCTCAGGTAAACTAATGTGAAGTAGAAGCATCCTTTTTTTAGATCACTTGAGTGCCCAAAGGGATCCCTTTTATCAATACTGATGCACACAAAGTATTTATTTTCATAAGACAAGTGTGGAGTGCACAAGTATCCACAAGATTGTATAATTAAATACTCTTAACAATAGTAGTCTATGTACAGTAAGAGGTGTCGTCCAAGGGAACAAGGGTGTGGAAAAGGTAGATCTTATATATGTTGGATGGGTGGCACTACTGCCCCAAATTACTTTGTGTGAACCTGCTTATAAATGTAAAAAGATAAGTCGTACGTAGAATAAAATTAAATGACCACTTTTCGCATCAATTATGAGAGAGATGTTTATTTCCTTACAGAGGAACGTAACTGATCTAAGACTTGATTTGAAATGTTATTCCACATACAATAAAGCGGGTGTACAAACACATTGTCAACACCTACTGGTAAGATCTCTTAATGTTTTATTAGCTGTGTGAAACAATAGCAGAGAACAACAATCGGAATTATGTTAGGAGAGAATGTTTAATGAGATACTGAATTGCATGCATTTGTTTCCTCTTATCCAGTAAAGAATTGAAATGCAGCAAAAATAAATAATAGATTATAAATGTAAACATTATTTGTTCGTTTGTACATTATCTGTGGGTTTCACATGCTTCAGGAAACCAAGCGAGAGATCACCTCATTGCACAGTTTTAATTGACAGTCTCTTCACTGTCTTTTTCGTATTCTCCACATTACTGTAAATGCTGTTTAACTCCTTCTTCCCAATGACATATTTATGTCATTTCACAGAGGGTCTGAAAAAGTCTGGTCCTGAGTTAAGAACAAATGCCACCAACCATTTCAGATTATATTTCATACAGTGGTAATGACTTTTTGTGGCCTTTTACAATATTCAGCTACAGCCCCTGCTAAGGATGATACATCTGAGTAGATGGAAATGTTCAAGAAAAAAGACATTCATTTTTCACACAACATATAGCAACACTTGCAGTAAAGGAGGCACTGTGTTAGTTGTAACAGACATGCCTGCTTTGGCTTGGTGATGAAGCCAATTAACGGATGTTTTTTGAATGACGTTTTTTATTTTTATTTTTTTTAATGACTCTCCCAGATGGTCAAAATGTGTTTGTAGCTTTTTTTCATAGCAGACATTTGTGCTTACCATAGTGGTAAAAGCACGGATGTTTCAAATATGAGGAAGAACCGATGGCTATGTTTTATTCAGGTTCACTGGCAAGCAGGTGAAGTAATTAAAGCCAAATTAGATAAATCAAATGTACCATTTACAATAATGTATTTCACATGCCAACTACGACAAAGGTCTTAAATTGTATCTGTCCAATACTTGGGTGGATGGGGGGGCAGAAGAATGTTCGTGTTACAAACTTCAACAAATGAGAAGAAAACAGCAGTACCGTACTACTTAACTAACAACACTTGAAAGTAAAAGTATTCACTGCTCATTTCGATTCCTTGGTTGTATTTACATTTAATTGATAATATGTAAAACTTGTATTACCGGTAAATAATCAAATGATTTAAGGCAGTGGATTATAATTGACATATTTCTGGTGTCTTGGGTATTTGTCATTTAAAGTAGTCTGCAAGTTTTAGTCTGTGATTACTCTAAATTAAACAAAATTGTGCTCACAAAAACTGGTTTGCTTGGCCTAAGTACTGACTCCAAATTGTGCTGTTTAAAAATGTCATCTGTAATGTTATGGTTGTTCTGTCTGTCAAAAGATGTTTGATATAAATATATAATATATATATTATTCATATTACATATATATTATATATATATATTATATTATATATATTATATATATATTATATATATATTATATATATTATATTATATATATATTTATATTATATATATATATATTTATATTATACACATATATTTATATATATATATACACACATATATATACATATACACATATATATATACATATACACATATATATACATATATATATATATATATGTATATATATATACATATATATATATACATATATACATATATGTGTATATATATGTATATATGTGTATATATATGTATATATATATACATATATATATATACATATATACATATATGTGTATATATATGTATATATGTGTATGCATATATATGTATATATGTGTGTATATATATATGTGTATATATATGTATATATATATAAAATGTATATATTGTAAATTGGTTTATTGCAAATAATGCAATAACTAACATTAGTTTAAACACGCAGCATTAATTAAGCATTCCCTCCCTAAGTCATAAATTAAAATTTGTTTGACTTAAATTCATTCATAGTACAGTAATTAGTGAATTGATCGAATGTAAGTACTAAAAAATGGGGGGAAAGCATTTTACATATAAATTCTACATTACGTAGGACATTAAATATTGATTGGGGACGAGCTCCTAGTGACGCGAGGCTTACTGTGGCTTCCGTTCAAGAAGTCAACCTGGCGGTCGCGGATTGCGGAACTCGAGGAGGATGAAGAGGAGGATGTTGTGAAGGCAGGTTGAAGCTGACCCAACAGGGAGGTGTGGACGCGCACTTGGCAACCATTTAACTACGTCGCCTACGTATCGGTCGACGACGCCTGTTCTTACGTCTTTAAATGATACGCCGCAGTGAGAGAGGCAGAGGACGATTCATACACGACTGCACCTCTGCTTAACCGAGTGGGCATCATCTGCTACGCAGGCCGTCTGTCACCAGCAGCTGGCGTCGCAGCCGCCGATAGCAGCTAGCTCGCTAATGTAAGCAGGTAAGGATGTAACTACGATGCACTCACCCTCAACGATGCACTTCTGCACTTCATTTCGTCGACGTTCACGATAGCGTTGTGTTTTCATCACATCGCCCTCGTTTTAAAATGTGCACTAGTATTGCCGAGACTAAACGATAACGCTACTAGTAGCAGCTAACTAGCTAATCCAATAGTGACGTAGGAAACCACTAAGCTAGCAGTGGGGGCGAGAGAGACGAATATAAGTCAAGACAAGGCCTGTCAGAGATGCTAGTGCTGTTTTAATATAATGACCGATAACACCCGTAAAAGCTACACTGGTTGTTCTATATATACAGCTTAATAGAATGTCACAGATGATCCTAGGGGTTTTAATGTGGTCTTCACTAGTGGTTTATTTGATTCGACATTATTATACTGTACTTGTACGTGTACTTTTTCTTGAGGTCAGATACTATTGTACTAGTAATTGGCATGTGCGGTTGTGATAGACGGACGTGACTGACCGACGTTTATTTGGATGATTAATTTAAAGAACAAATTCTCTTCATTGCTGTTATTTCACCGTTCGCCCAGCTATGGAAGTTACTGTCACACAGAAATTGCATACTAGGTGACATGACTGCCATTTTAAAGCATGGTCATCATTGTTGTAATTTATGGATGTTGACATGGCTGGTAGGTAAAGAGGCTTTGCCAGACAGAGTCCCAAAGAAATCAACAGAGGCACACATGAGTCCATAATGAGGACTTTGCAGACATGTGATGTGCCTGGATATAGCTCTTGGATTTTTTCCCCCCTTGAGGAAATCATTGATTTAGACGTAATCTGTACCACCAATTGTCATCTTCGTAAAACCTTTATTAAAATAATTTCACTAGCTTTGAAAAATGTATTGTTGTATCAAAATGATAGTGCTGGTTGCATTGGCTATTAGAGTGATTGTGGGTAATTTAAATGCCTGTTGTTTACTATAATGTACTTCAGTGAATGCAGATTTGTAATCTTTCCCTTTAAAACTGTACATTTGCATCAATCCGTCCTGTCAGATGAAGTAATCAAGGAATCATGAAGAAATCACAGACTGCCACGCCCACTGTGTATCATAATTCACTGTAATAGGTTTGTTTTTTTGCTTAATTATCACGTTTTTATTAATCCATGTACAACTGCTCACGCTCTTCTTTCTCCGCTGCTCCACTCGCTTGCCATACGATGCATTCACGAACCTCGGAAACATCACAATTCAGCAACACACAAATCCGACCACAACACAGACAACCCAATTCGTTACAATATGCTGTTGAACATTCAAAGATTTCAATGCCTAAAAAGTGTATACAATTTCATAAAGATTTTTTAAAGTTACTGTATTTTTTTTATTATAAAAATAGTTTTAATATAGTTAGCAATAATTGTAACTGTTATTATATGTGTTTTTTTCATCACAAAAAGTGTATATATTGGCTTTAACTTGAATACCTAGATGTGTCATACCCATTTTTAGCCATCTCAGAGGACAGCTATTTTGTCATTTCTACTCAGGGCCCAGGTAACAACCAATCACGGCTCAGGTTCAGAAAACAGGTGAGCCGTGATTGGTCGTTACCTAAGCCGTGAGTAGTTGTGATGTCATTTTCAGTCGACAGAAGTGACAAAATGGTCGCCCTCAGAGATGGCTAAAAACGAGTGGACTAACTCTTATTCCACAAACGTAATATTTATCAAAATGCCATATTGTTGAAAAAAATGTTTGTGTTGACTTCAGCTTTAAGGGTTAGGTTCATCAACACATGGAATTTTATTCTGCCTTTTTCATGCCGCAAAATAAGCAGGCTCAATGTATTCTTAGCTAATTAAATTGTATTAATTTACAATTTTTTTTAGCTGCCTGTGTTTCTGTTGCACGATATGGTATGTTGTTAATTTGACAGTAAGTACTCTTACCAGAATTTTTTTTATGGTGTTGTGGCCAAAGGAAGCAAAAATAGCCAATGCAATTTTTCCCATTTCTTATGCAACAGGTGCAACCAAGGAATTCCAGAACCTTCAAAATGATTAGAACAACACTTCTCATAATACAATTTAAGTTTCCCATCTTGGATTGAAATCCACTACTAACTAACAAGTGACCATTCATCACGGATGACGTGAAGTACAAGACGTGGTCAATCCAACATGGAGAAAAAGAAACCGTGCCCACGACTCCTGGACTACTTGGTGGTGGTTGGTGCAAGGTAAGGATTTTCTTAGCGTATTATTAATGATTTGGTGTAAAGAAAACATATTGACTACAATTACAAACAATTTAAAACATTTTGACCTAAAATAAAAATAGCTAAAATGGGATTCCTGTAAGGCGGCCGTGGCTCGGGTCGTAGAGCGGGTTGTCCAGTCAACGAAGGGTTGGCTGTTCGAATCTTGCTCTGTCTGAGTCATGTGTTGTTGTGCCCTTGGGCAAGACACTTCACCCACTTTGCCTCCAGTGTCGTTCAAACTGGTGTATGGCTCAGTGTGAGTCTATACAATACAATACAATTTTATTTATATAGCGCATTTCATAACAGCTAGAGCTGTAACAAAGCACTTTACAAACAATACAATAAAGAAAAAAAACCAAAGTGCTGTGATACACGTATTAATAAATTAACATAAAACACCATGTACAATTGACACCGGAAAAGAGCAGAACATTTCAGGTCTGATCAAAAGCCAGAGAAAAGAAATGTATCTTCAACCGGGTTTTAAAAATAGACAGAGAGGGGGCTTGCCTAACAACCAATGGTAGGTCATTCCAGAGGGAAGGACCAGCAACAGAAAAGGCTCGATCCCCTCTGAGGCTCCGCTTGGTCCTCGGCACCTCGAGCAGCGCCTGGTCCGCAGACCTGACGCTGCGGGAAGGTGCGTAGGAGTGGAGGAGCTCGGAGAGGTACGCCGGGAGGCCATGTAATGATTTAAAGACAAATAGGAGAATCTTAAATTGGACCCTGAAATGCACTGGGAGCCAGTGAAGGGAGGCCAGAATTGGTGTTATAACCAATCAGCCAAAACAGTAAAATTAACCGAATTGTCACGAGGGTCGCCGAACACACAGGCGCACTTTCCGCCATTTTGACATTTCTTTTCCTTCGGGTGATGGGATTGCCTGTTTGGATCGTACTGTGAGTTGTCCTTTGATTTAGTTTCAGAAAACAATTTGAGGTCTGATTGACTTTAGTCTAGGCGCAAACTGCCAGCTCCTCTTCCGTCAGCCTTCCTACCCCAGGCTACATTCTATTCTGAGCTCACCACTGGAAAAGCTGATCTGAATACTCTTCCTCGCAACTGTGTCACTGATAACCAATCCTTGTTTGATGCTCTTAAATCCACAAAGCATGTCACAGAAAAGAGACTCAGGTTAGAAATAAGCAGTATTAAAGGGTGCGAACAGGTAAATGAAGTCAAAGAGGTACGTTGATCAGATGCAAAATCACAACTTCGCTAACTGTTGAACTAAAAAGGTTCTTCACCCCTAATGCTTCTTAAAGCCATCTGACACTTATGTGCATGTGTTTGTGTGCATTTCTTTCTATTTTTTAAACATTTTCTTAATACATTTCATGGATGTTCAGGATTGCCAAAGTTTCCTTTGTTTTGTTTTGAAGAAAGAGGGGGATTGTCGACATCCGGCACGATGTTATTTGATATTGCGAGGACTTGCGAAATTTGTGTGTGTGCTTTTGCCCGGGAGAGATAAGATGGTGACGGAATAAATCCTTGGAGCGAATCTTTCCTACACTGTTTTTGGCATTTTCATTCATAGTGAAACCGTCAACCGTAACCATTTCAAAAACTGTGCCGGCGCGATATGTCACAGCCCTAGATTGGCACAAGGGCTGCTAAATAAATACAGTATACTTTACACATCACATACATTTGCTTTGGAAAATTCATTAAAAGCACTATTCAGCCCTGTATTAGATGTGCAGATACATCAGCTAAGTGTAACAACGGTGGAGCCCAGCACTCATGTTATACAAATGTTATGAACCATCACAAATGTTACGTTTATCCATCTACCCTCCAGGCAACCAAGTAGCGATAGTGTGGCCCAGACCCCTCAGCTTCTCCGCCGATATCCACTGGAGGACCACCAGGACTTTCCACTCCCACCAGATGTGGTCTTCTTTTGCCAACCAGAAGGCTGCCTTAGTATACGTCAGCGTAGGGTTAGCCTTCGTGACGACTCTTCGTTTGTTTTCACACTGACTGACAAGGACTCAGGAATTACCCGCTATGGCATCTGTGTCAACTTCTACCGATCTTTTCAACGTGGGCATCACCGTACCCGTACGGACAAGAGTGGCCATACAGAGACAGCGACACAAGGAGGGGACACCACGAGTGAGGGGTCTGACGGGAGCTCTGGAGGCCAGTCTTCGGCGTTATCACCATCCAACAAAGCTGAGTCAGCTTCGCATTCTGGTTCTGGAGAGGAGATTGAGCCACCAATTACTGAGCAAAATGCCGGAAAGGCTGCACAGCTCAGGCGAAATGCCGCAAAGATGGCTGCCAGGAATCGCAACAGTACACTGACCTCGTTGTGTATACTCAGCCACTACCCCTTCTTCTCCACCTTCAGGGAATGCTTGTATATTCTTAAGAGGATGGTAGACTGCTGCAGTCAGAGGCTAACACAGCGTGCTGGAATGCCCCGTACATTTCAAAGGTGAGAAGTTTAAGAAAAGTTTCAGTCCTCTGTGCTTCTGGTTTCTAAGCTTTCAGGATTTCAAGTTTAACAATTTGTTTTGGCCAAAATGACTTGCAGTCATTGTTTGAATGACTTCCATGCCCACTTCTAAACAGAAATTGCTGTAATGTTCTTATGTGTTCCTGCAACGTCAACACAGCGTGTTATTATCACTTTATCTAGGGATTACTTCAGTGCAACTGCCTGGTGCTCCTTGACTTACACACACATTCACACGCTGACCAAAAACTCATACACAAACACTCTGTCTCATTCATAGAAAAGAAGATTACCCGGTAATTTAGTTGTGCATTTGTAGTGCATACACATACATACTACAAATTTAAGAAAACGTTCAAATTCGTTTTATCAGGACATACGGTATATCTAACTATGGTATTGAAAATTGTATTTTTTTTTTTTTTTTTTTGAGACAGACTTAATGGGGAAATTTATTGGTGTGTTTTATTTTTTGCCTGCAGTTTTTTATTTAATATCTCATAAATTAGGGATTTTCCCCACATTACGTGTATTAATTCAGTTGAGTTGAAGACAACAAAAAATGCTAGGAGCTAAATCTAAAAGTCAGTATCATTTACCCAGTTGAAAAGGACTTAATTACTCGAATAGTCATGCTGCATAGGAGTGCAACAAAGACTTATTCTATTTGGCTTTTCTCGTGATAGCAATTCTACAGTGACAAAGTGATAATTTTCCTGTGCGACTGTGTTTTCCCAAATATTTTACTCTGCAGTAATCGTAGTGGAAGAACCACCAAATCTTCCCTTCAGAATCGTCTGTTGTAACTGTGCATCACACCTGCCAGTTGTGTATTGTATTACACTGATTACTCTGTACTTGTGTGTCTACTTAAGAAAACAACATAACCCAGAGGATAGATGGTAATTGTTCTGTCTGGCACGCTTGGATAAAATGTCTAGCAATGACAGAGAAGGAGAAGAGACATTTTATTGTGGCTGCAAGTGTTTTTTTTGCTGTGATGACACTAACAGATTGAGGTCTCTGGTTGCCCCTGGTGAAGCAAATGATTTTTCTCTCCACCACAGAAACACTCATATGCTACAAAGTGCTTAACGACATTGTCTTTATGCAAAGTATATCTGCTACACACACAAACACCCTCACCCACACAGACACACTTTGTACATTCATAAATGAAGATAAAGACTCAAGTTAATCAGCAAAATACTGTGCATCTTCATTTTCTGTTGAAGCTTCTCCAGCCTGTTATATTTTTTTGAAAAACACAATGCCAAGCACAGCATATCTTTGCCAATAATGCAATACTGTAGCGACTGAAACTACAACACAGATGTGGTTTGTGAGCCTGGTGATATTCATGTGGCAATACTTCTGCATCAAACAGTGTCATTCATCTCCTTGGTGACTCTTTCTCCTTCGCATGTTGACGTATTTCTCAAAAGTACTATTATGTCCTCCACAGAGACACCATGTGGCGGGTGTTCACTGGGGCACTCTCAGCGGAAGAGAAGGGCAGCCAGCTGTTGGCTGACCTTCGGGACATTGAATCCTGGATATACCGGTTGCAACGTTCACCCGTACCGGTGGCAAGCCAGAGGCGTGTGGATGTGGAAATTCTGCCCCATGAAATGAAACGGCCCCTCACCTTCGCACTGCCTGACAACTCCCGCTTTTCGATGGTCGATTTTCCATTGCACTTGCCTTTAGAGTTACTGGGTGTGGATGCCTGTCTTCAGGTTCTCTCGTGTGTCTTGCTGGAGCACAAGGTAAACGCAGATCATCATCAGTTAGTCCAAGATTTTCATACCAATGTGCCTTACTTGTATGCCATCAGTTTTGTCACATAAGACAACATGTTGGCGTGGATCTCGGAATTTATTTTCCCTTTTCACCATCGGAGTCCAGTTGCATGTAACAGCTCTCGTATAAAAATCCTTTGTCTCCACCCACAGGGCTTGAGACTGCGATCAAACAAGGTCGCACATGCAACCTGTTTTTCAGTATGTGCATGTAAGAATTTCGTATAGTTGCATTGGTGCGAGTGCATACGTTTTAATGCTCCCACCAACACAGGCCCTGTATTAGCAATTGTGGTTAAAAGTCATCCTCTTTTTCAGTCTTCTGTAATTTACACATTGTGCTTACACCAATCGCTCGACTCGGAGCAAGTTAAACCTTCTCCAGTTGCGAACCACCGACATGGTTCCCACACTTGTAAATACTTGTTATACAATAAATGTAACTTTAAAAATGCAAAATGAAGAATAAATACATAATAAATAAATGAATAAATTGACTCTGACTAAATGAACGGCGCATTTGAATAACGTTAGGAGTTTCTGAACATAATGTTCAAAAGTGCTGTTAATTTGTTAGTGTGGACGAGACTTGCGAGCGGCTGCGATGATGCGCACCCAGTCAGCTCACATACAGTACGCAAGTGGATATAGTAAATCCACTTGTGCTCTCGTTGGTCGATCTCACGCTTTGAACTAATCACCCGCCTCTTATCAGTGCCTGTGATAATGTATAAAGTCTCAGAGTGAACTAATATCTTTGAAACAATGCACCTTTCTGCAATATGGCTGTGTTAATTACTTTTTAATTTGTTATCAATGCTTCTGAAAAATCCGCGATGCACTGAAGGCGCGAAAGTCGGAGCGCAAATTAGCGAGGCATCACTGTACTATACCTTTTAGCAAATCAATCAATGAGCAGGCTTGGCGGAGTAACGGAATAGGTTAATGTAATGAGTATACAAAAAATGTACAGCAACTGTATTTACAGAAAAAAAACAGCTGGTGAGCTGCTGCACTGCTAATGTCAACTCCACTTTCCGTCAGAAATCACCCACAGATTTACTATATAAACACCAAATTAACAATAAAAGCAGCTAAACTTGTCACCAGGGATGTAAATGTTTTTTGTGTGAAGACCCATATCTACCTGACTCTGTCATTTGTGGTGTGTTTTCATAAATTATGTTGCAAACATTTTTTTCCCTTTTTTTTATATATATATATATTGTTTCTGTAAAAAATGGAACAGTTTGCAACTTTGCATCCAGCAGCTACTGTGTTTAGGATTGTCTTGGCAGAGGATCTAGTTTAATTATGGGCTATTGAGCTTTGAGCTGAGCTGTGCATTGCGATGCAATTATATCACTTTTGTCTTTTTTTTTTTTTCTTCAGGTTATTCTCCAGTCAAGAGATTACAATGCTTTATCCATGAGTGTAATGGCATTTGTGGCCATGATCTATCCTCTGGAATACATGTTCCCTGTCATTCCCTTACTGCCAACATGCATGGCCTCAGCTGAACAGGTACAGCTGAACAACTAGTGCGCCATTGGTGTTTGAAATTATTACAAAAAAAAATGAGCTTTGTGTATTATGATTCAGATTGTCTCACCATACTCGCCATTCCAGCAACAGTTTTCTGCTTATGAGCATACAAATGTTGAGAGAGAAAATGATAGAAAAGAAGTATGTCTTGCGGCAAAGGGCTCCCTGTTAACTGATGTTTTCTTTGATTCTGCTGCTGCACAGCTTCTTCTTGCCCCTACTCCCTACATCATTGGTGTACCAGCTAGCTTTTTCCTCTACAAATCTGACTTCAAAATTCCAGATGATGTATGGCTTGTGGATCTGGACAGCAGCAAGGTAACTTATAACAACATTATGAAGACCTTCCTTTTTGTTACCTTGTGACAATGTGTCTTAAAACAGTAAAAATAAATGGTATTCCTGCAACTGTAATTGTTTTTCAGGTGAAAGCACCTACAAATGCGGAGATTCTACCACCTCTTCCAGAGCCTGAAGCTGGCGAGCTTAAGAAACATTTGAAGCAGGTACTTTATGTGACTTGTTAAACTCTTACTTTTTGTCGCCCAAAATCTACCAATACTGTACATGCCAAGACTTTCTGTAACCCGGGTATTTCTCAAGAGCCAATCATTGTTGTTATTTCATCATACTTAATTGTTTTGCTTCTATATAGGTCAATATTTAAAAAAAAATTAAAAAAAAAACTCCTTTCCAGCCATGTGAAGAGTAGGTGCTTCCTACCCCAACAGACTTGTATGTATTTTGTTTCGAGCGTGCAAGCAATGGAAATTGATTTTGTTGTGCACTAACAAAAAAACGTTTTCTGCTCTTTTTCTGTTTTCTTTGCATGCTGTAGCTCTTGAAGGTAAAATCAGTTCTTAGGACTCTGTTATCAAAGAAATAGCATACAATAGTATCGCTGTTAAGACTCGTTGTGACACATGATCCTCTAACCCCTCTAACTAAACACATCATCAGACTTTGATTCTGATTCATGGAAACAGACACTTTGTATTTCTAATTCAACATTATGAGCACATAGTTAAGGTAACTCACACAGATCCATTCAAATCCTTTTTTATTTGAAAATCATAGAAACCATTAGGGATGCGACACCTCAAGATTTTTTTTTCTCTCCCGGGACTAAAGGGGGGCTTGACCGATAATTTGTAAATATATTTTAGAATATCAAATACAATGCTGGAGGGGCTTAACTGGGGCCACACAGATTTCTGACGGGCCTGTAGCCCCACCTAGCCCCTGTGAAGTGCCATCCTCGGAAGCCACAGTATTTGCAAGATAGTTGCCCTCTCCCATTCAAAGAATGCAGCAGGTTCAGGTTCCAATCAAGCCGTTTTCTGTTTTCTGAAAACATTTCAGTAGTCACTAAAACCTTCTCAAGACTGATCTTGTCGCATGCACACATGTATAGTCATGAATATAGTATACTGTATGCCACTGGTGTCGGGCGGAATCCTTGTACGTCCAGAACCATCATTTTTCCGCAGAGCAAAAAAATGTCACGTAAATGTTACATCAACAAGGACAGCAAGACATTTTCAATAGTAAAGATTGGTCAGCTAATTGTAAAAATAACACAAACGGGTTTGAACTGATCATAGATTTGTGAAAATATGAAATTTACCAAATTGTAACATGGGGGGTTTCGGCCCGACGCCAGCGATGTACCTTGAATCAGAGCAAGTTTGATGTATTTGCGTTTTTCCTTGGTCTTCCTTGTGTGTGGATGTGTGATTGAGGCTGGTGTCAGGAGGTGTGTGAAACCTCTCTGTTAAGCAGTTAAAGGCATTTGTGTAAAGGAAATACCACTGATTATAATTAGAGAGTTTGTAAAACACATAAAAGCAGAAGTAGCTGTTGATGTGAAAGACACTTGAATACTTGCTTGAATATTTGTTTCTTTTCAGCTAGCAATCTTTAAAGTGTTGCAGTTATACTAGCTCTTACGTATGTTTGCAGAACATGCAGTGGGGGAACCGTAAAAGAGCTTTCCTTGCGTGCAAGTATCACCTAGGTTTTTTTTGGAAAAGATCTGGTGGTGTGTCATCATCCCGTCATAACGACTGGGTCATTCCATTTCGTCACTCAAATGGTCCTTGACTCCTTTCACACTGCCTTTCTGCCAAATGAGTGCACCCGAGGCATAACAAGAAGTTATTTATTAGTCTGTGCCCATTTATACATTGTTGTGGCTTTGTGCATTCAGATAATTATATGCATTGGCACTGTGCTAAACGCTGGCCTTTAGCACAGTGCTAATGGCTTTCAAAGTGGCAGTGAATGTCGGGTGTTAAATCCGTACACTCCATTGCCCATTTTGGTGTCAAACACTAACCGTCTGTGTATCCAAACAGACAGCAGAACTACTGTAATTCTTCTGTAACATAGTGACTTTAAGAGGCATTGCAAAAATAAAATTATTTCACGAGGTTAATGTAGTTTTATCAGCACATATACCGTATTTTCTGGGCTATAAGCCGCACTGTTATATAAGCCACACCCACTCTATTTTTTAGAAAATTGGGGAAAAACCTTATGTAAACCGCACCTATCTATGTTGAAAACTTTTAGATTTACTGCATTTACAGAACGATTATGAACTGTAAATGTACATGTATGTACCTGAGCAGATTCTTTCCTAACAGTGCCTTTTAACACTGCAGCAACGTTGCTGATTAAAACGGAACAGAACCAAGAGAAAATGAACAGTACTTATCGTCATTTCACTGTCGGCTGCCACTCCAGTTGGTCAGCTAATATCCACCAGACTCCACCATCTATTGTTCTCCTACATCCTACATATGCACCTGTCTTGTTTTATGTTAATAAAGTCAGCCAATCTAACACACGACGTGCTGCCAGCTGTACTAAATCAACAATAGCATTTCACATCGAAACAGCAGAAGTAACATGAGCCAATCACATTTATGTGCACTTCAGCGACCTCTCGGAAAACATAAAATCAAAGAATTACAGCACCTAATGTAATAACCTAGTGCATAGCGCCCTCGCCTGTTGAACTCCTCCACCTGCAGTCACATCCAGCAAATGTATTGTTTTGAGTTGTACTGTAATTCCGGTTAGAGCGCCCTGAGCGGTGGAAGAAAAATCCACAGAATAGCCGCACCGGACTATAAGCCGCACGGCTCAAAACCTAGGAAAAAGGTTGCGGCTTATAGTCCGGAAAATACGGTACATATTTTTGTCGCCGGAAGAAAAAAATAATCACAAAACATAGTGTTTCACTGCTGAATGCTGACATTAAAAAGAAAAGAAAAGGAAAGAGCCATGATTTTGTCATGTGCCGTTCCAGTGACACTTGTCACCTCGGGCCTTCTTATGATTCTCCCAAAATCTCTCTCCTAGTGTCTGGTTAGGTTGACCATGATCACCCAAAAGCAGATCTTCTCCTGTGAAAATAAGGTTACTCATCTATTCTCCTGTGGAATGCTCCTGCATCCTCTTTCACGTTACTTTGCTCATGACGATTACTTTTCTCTTTTCTCAAGAATTGAGTTCCATGCATAACAGTGTCTCAGAATGTTTTATGGACCCTTAACGTGCTGCTTAGCTCTGGCTTGAGCATGACTGAATATGCGTGCCTTGATTCTTGCATCAATGAGTGCCCTGGTAACCAAAAGCAGGAAAGGTGAAGCAGATACCTTTTAACAAAGACATTTCACCAGAACCAGCAACTAAATATTCCATTATGCTTAGCTAAACACTGACAACTCTGCAGCCAGACATTCAGTACATTCTGTCCTCATCTTCCCTGATAATGACACACCCACCGCAGGCATCAACATGCACAGATCCTAGCTCCTGTTACAAAAAAACCCATCTGTTAAAATGAGGGGATTCCATTATTCCGTATTATTTGGTGTCAAAAACATTTCCTTTTGTAGAGATGCTAGTCAGAGCATTTGTGCAATTTCCATCCATTACTTAATTACTTTTTTTTGTTTTTGGGGGGGAGTGATCCGGATGATCTGTTGAAAGAAGTTAGTTCCTCAAATGAATAGAGTTCCTTTTTTTAGTGTGTAGATAGTTGAGGAAAAGGATAGTAATGTTGATGTCTAAGGTGGGAGTGGCTCAACAAGCTGTATTTTTTTATTTAGTTATTTATTTTTAATTCTTGCACTCTCATTCTTTGTCCTATCACCTTTTCCAGGCATTGGCGAGTATGAGTTTGAACACCCAGCCCATTTTGAACCTGGAGAAGTTCCAGGAAGGTCAGGAAATGCCCCTGCTTCCCCCTGGACGTGATAAAGCTTCGCCATCATCCACTGAGTTTAACCCCCTCATTTATGGCAATGATGTCGATTCTGTGGATGTAGCCACCAGGCAAGCCTTTTGTATAGTTTATGTCGGCGTCACATATTTGTTAATTTTCTTACCGCCTATGCAATGAGTTGAAGGTATGTACTTCATTTTGGAAGAAAGAGCTGTACTGTAATCCATACGTTTTATATGATTTAACAGGGTGGCCATGGTACGGTTCTTCAACTCTCAAAATGTTCTCCACGGTTTTCAAATGCACACACGGACCTTGCGCCTCTTCCCCCGGCCTGTGGTGGCTTTTCAGTCGTCATCTTTTCTTGCATCTCGGCCAAGGCGATCTGGTTTTGCTGCTTTGCTTTCTCACACCCAGGCAGTGGAGTTCTATGGAGAGTGGGCTCTCAATCCCACTAATCTAGCATTTCAGAGAATACATAATAGTAAGATGATCGTTACAGTTTGATATCTTGTTTCTAATTGTAACATTTCATTGCATTAATAAGACCGTTAATTGGGCACCCTGCACACTTTGGTTTCAGATGTTTTCGACCCATCCTTAATTGGTGATAAACCTAAGTGGTATGCTCACCAGCTCCAGCCAGTAGTTTACAGAGTTTTTGACGGGGGCTCCCAGCTGGTTGAGGCTATGGCAAGTCCATTTGAGGATGAGAGCAATGACTCTGACCCTACCGACAGGTAAGGATGAGCGCTCTCATTTTTGGTTTTCCTCGAAAAACAGTGTTGAGTTCTGATCATAGATGACACTGCGTACAATTTGATTGTTAGTAATCTCATTTCATAGAATATGATGCACTTCTTTTCTCAGTGGAAGTGACAGTGATGCATATGATGACTCCAGCTCATCGTATTCCTCACTTGGAGACCTTGTGAGTGAGATGATTCAAGGAGACATTCAGGGAGACACACCAAGTATGTTTTTTATTAAGTTTATAAAAATGTGTAAAGTTTTATCTATTTTACATTGGAAAATCTTACAACTAAGTCCCTTGTACTTCCAGTAATTAGATTGTACATAACCATTTTATTTCCCTAATTGGTTTTATGTTAATTATCACATACAACCTTTTGTTGTTGTTTAATTGTTTGACATTGGCCACTTTTACATGGACACATTTATTCTAATTAAATGCCTGATCGGGTTAAAAATTCTTCATGTACACACGATATTCGTAATATTCTGACCCGATCAAGCCCATTACGATCAAGATTTTATTTCAAGCGCGATAGGTGATTTATGTCCATTGTTAATTCAGTTGGCACGCATGAATACACTTATTAAAAAAATGTTTACGGCTCACGTCTGTGACGTCAGTATACACGTTTCTGTTATTCCCAGAAGCTAGTAGAAACTGAGTGAGCAAAAGATATAGCGGGCGCAAGATTGAATTGGTACATTTGCAGCTCCATTAGGAAGTGTTAACTCGACATAACAGCACAAATGGGGAAAAATACGCAAGATAACGCTAACGTTTAAAGTAGAAATGGACGGAGCCGTGTTTTGTTGACATGGAATTCACTACGGCTTCTACTACAACTTGCGGTATATTTAGTCAATATGCGCATGTCAAAATAATTTGATCCGATCGAAAGTGTGATGCATGAACACGCAAATCCTAATCGGATCAATATTTTTAGTGTCCATGAAAACAGTGCATCCGGTCATATTTTTAATTTGTACTCTCTGGTCATATGAAAGGAAGTTTGTTCATGTAAACCTAGCCATTGATGCTTTAGGCCAACAACCACATACCCATGCTGCTTTGGGAGATGCAAGCGAGGTGGAGTTTCAAGAGTTCCAGGACTTAAGAGAAGGTTCAGAAGGTCCATCCAGCAGCGATGGTCCTGGCGAAACATCTGATGGACAGCCCCTTCGCTCAAGCTCCAGCACAACTGCAAGCTCCAGTCCCAGCACAATCATCCAGGGAGTCAACCATGTAGGTCATCACTACTATTGATAAATGGCTACACATTATTTGTTAAAGATAAATCTATCTCTCTCGCGATCGCTTGCTCACTCTCTCTCTCTCTCTCTCTCTCTCTCTCTCTCTCTCTCTCTCTCTCTCTCTCTCTGTGTCTCTCTGTCTCTCTCTCTCTCTCTCTCTCTGTCTCTCTCTGTCTCTCTCTCTTTCTGTCTCTCTCTTTCTCTTTCTTTCTCTCTCTTTCTTTCTCTCTCTCTCCACATATATATATATATGTATATGTGTATATGTATATGTGTATATATATATGTATGTGTATATATATGTGTGTATACACTCTATCTCTCTCTTTCTAGTGCTCTCTCTATCGCTGTCTCTCTATCTCTCTCTTTCTGGTGCTCTCTATCTCTGTCTCTCTATCAATCTCTCTCTTATCTCATCCCTCTATCTGTCTCTTTCTACCTCTCTCTATCGCTGTCTCTCTATCTCTATCGATCTAAATCAATCTATCCCTATCTCTATCGCTCTCTCTCCCACTGTCTAATTTATCCACAATGCACATTTTGCCATTTAATCCATAGATGCCATTTAATCCATGTATATATATATATATTTTTTTTAAACAGGAACAAGGGGACGCACCTGATAGTGAGGCACCAGCCGGGTCTGGCCCTCAGAACCCAGTCCTTGGAGTTAGCAGCCAGCCGTCTCTCAGATCAACAATTGAATCTGGCCTGGTGGACCCAGCGACAAAAAAGCGAGAGTATGACAACCCCTATTTTGAGCCTCAGTATGGCTTCCCCTCTGAAGATGATCCTGATGCGGAAGAGCAAGTGGAATCATACACCCCTCGATTCAACCAGAATCTCAATGGCAACAAGTGTGTTAAACTTGTTCATCACTTGAATGAACTATATCCTCTTCATTCAAATGCTGCTCTCTGACCAGCCATGCAATGTCGAAACCCAGCATGTCCAACTATTTTTCCATTCATGGTGGTCTTGAATCTTTAGCGGTGTGATGTTGTGATTTCCAGGAAGTCCTCAATTTACGAACGAGTTCCGTTCCTACACTGACGATGTATCACAAATTTCTGCGTATGTTGGATTTCACAGTTAGTCGAAATTCACGTCAAAATACTTTGTATAAAAAAAAAAAAATTAAAAATGAAAATACATGAAAATAAAAAGCATACAATGCTATAATTAGCATTACTTCTGAGAGGTGGCTGGAAAAGGAGAGGAAGGTGAAAAAGGCAAAGATACTGCCGGTGCGCAAACAGACGCGATCGAGACAGTCTGCGCATGCTCAACCGCAAGGAATGCTGGTCTTTGTAGTACAGGAAGTGCTTGTATGCGGACGTGCGTTGTTTGACGCGCAACCCACTGCAGATACACAAGCAGAGGTAAACAAAATCAGAGACGCAGCACAAAAGCACACTTTTGGACTAAGGAGGAAACCGGCTGCTCCTGTTGTGAGTGACATGAATATCAAGTGTTCTATTGACAGTTGAAAGTAACAAGCGGAAATGTCGTCCATAGGTCCGTAGGGCATCCTACGTCGTAATTCGAGGACTTCCTGTATTGTATTATTTAATGTTCTCATATTGCATGCAATTGTTTGTGCATCTCTGCGGAGATTGAACACTTTTTTTTTTTTTTTTTAAAGGGTACAGCGCCCTTCACGTCCGATTAGTCTGAGGCTGCCTGGGGAATCTGATGGAGAAGGTGACAGCTCACCAAACTCAACCATTTCTAACAGCAGTAATGATGGATTTGGGGGACTGATGTCTTTTGCAAGTAAGAATATCTTAACTAATATAATTTGTGCTATTTTCCTATGGAGTTGCATGGTGAAAGATTTTAATTTTAAAAGAAATATGTGTTGACTTTTGGATGCCTTCTCAAATTCTGGAAAATTGTGCAAGGGAAGATCACCCCCCCCTCCCTCCAATGGAAAGAATGATTTGATCATGATCTGTGGTAAAAGATGGCCAACTCCCACTGCAATGATCACTTAAGATGGGAACTGTCGAAAATGTTTTAATACTTGTTGCTGACAACATCTATCCATTTTAGGTAATCTTTACAAGAATCATGGCACCAGTTTCAGTCTGTCTCAGCTTGCTCTACCAAACAAAGCTGCAAGGGAGAAATCGACACCTTTCCCTAGCCTCAAAGGTATAGTAGCACAGCCAGTCACACTCTTTTAAACGCTTTTGACCAACTCATTTTTTTTTTCTAAGGCAGTATATTGGTCAGTTGATTTTCCGAGCCCACCTCTTTTCGTATTTTTTTCATGCTTTGTCATTGCTCAATCATATACTAAGTATGACAAAATAATGATTTGATCTTAATAGCAATGATGTGCTTAGCGTATACAGGTAGCTATAGTGCGCGCATGGCTTACTTGAGGCATTGCTTTTCAAGTTAAGCATATATGAAAGTGTCGGTATTTCATCATTTGAATGACCATTGCATTTTGTATTCTGCCTTTTTCATCTAAATGTTTCTTTCATAAAAGAATATTTACATTTTGACATTGAGGAGGAGCTGGACCAAGCAGGTCTGTAGAGATTCTATTTTTATAGCCTGACTTTTTTTTTTCCCTCCCTCTGATTGATGAGTTATGGCACTATTTTAAAGGAGTGTATTGAGGATTTTAAACAGTTTTCTCTCAAGATTCAACCCCCCTCCCCAAAAAAGTAATTATGTTGTTGCTTTCAATTTGTTGTGCTTTTCTAGGGATCTAAATTCTATTGTTGGTGTTCCCTTGTAATATCAAAACATAGCTACTGAATTTGAAACAATTCGTCGCTCTTCCACTTGAAGTACCAAGTACGGTCTGATCCTGATTTGATATCAAGAGTATCATCCCTTTTATCGACATGATGCACTGTTATGCTTAAAATCACATCACGTAGTTAAGCAAATACAAAAAAGTATTTTGAAAAACTAGTGAGTTGTTTGAATAAGAGATTTAAACGGCATAAAGGTTGTTTAATTTCCATGTATTGTGGTTTTATTTGGGTCTGTGGTTAAGTACCTGCAATTGTTTCCCTTATCAGTTGCCATTCGTTGGTCATTATGATATGACAAAGTCAAGCTCTTGGCCAACTGATAACGTTGATTTATTTTCTGTCCAAAAGATGAAATTATTTTTACTTTGTAGAAGAAAATGAATTCTGCTGCGGTTGGATTTTCCAACTGAAAGAAAAAAAAGCAGCTCTAGCATTGTACTCAATAGCTCCAATTCATGTGGAATAGCTGCCATAGAAAGTGATCTGTTCCTTTTCATTACAATGTGTTTTGTCTTTGTTGTCCAGATGCACCTGACAGTCCGGGTATGTCTTGTCTGTTGTGTTAGTTTGCATTTGCCCCTTCCCCTTAGTAGGCCAGTACCTATCTTGGTTTTTCAGTGTAGGACTAAGATAGAAGACACTGTAGTGAGCTGTTTATCCACACTTCCCCATTCCTTCCATATTGACTGCTGGTGGTGGTCTTTATTCATGAAGATAATCCTTAATATAATGCAACCATTTAGATACGCACATAGTCAAGACATTTACTCTGTGAAGGGCAAACTATTCATGTTGCGACAACTACATATTTGCAAGCTACAGCATTCCCCACATATTTGCGATTTGCTGCTTGCAGATTTTTTTGTTTTTAACCTATCCTCCGTTAGTCGCTGCTTGCTGTTTTTGTGCTCAGGCCAAAGCCATAAAAGTATTGCTACGGCGCAATTTTGGTGCTAAATAACTATTCAAGTCAGTAAAGGACATTTACTGTTTGTATTGCTTATTTGCTTTGCTTGCATTGTTATTGCTAGGGAACTATAACCAATTCAAGCCTAAAGAGCCAAAGCCTAACGAGCCTGGCTCAACAGCTCCCCAAAACCGAGGGTTGTTTTTGGAATTACCCTTTAAAACCTGAGGTTTTCCCAGAAATTCAACATATACAAAATAATTAATATCTCAGCTAGGGAGGTTCCGATCAGGTTTTATGATACCGATCATGCATGAGTGAGATCGGCCGATACCGATACAGATTCCGATCACATGGAATATCTGTATATTTTTCCATTTATTTATGGTGACTGCTATCATGCAATATTACCTGGAAAAAACAGCCATATTATTGACGTAATTTTGACAAAAATCTATTAGTAACAGTTTTTAACAGTTCAAAATAATCAGCAGTCTCAAAAGACTTAATTATGCAAAAAGTCAAATAAATAACATGCCACCTAAACATTGCATGTTTCAGAATATAATCAAAGTAGAAAAAATAGTCACATGCAGGCTTCACTTGAATAAACAATTCAATGAGTTCCTAAATTCTAGAATCTCAGCCCCTTTAGCAGATAGAAACATCATTCCAAAAGAATTTGAGACCTTAGACATTTGGCTTTCACACAGGCCAGAGTTTATTCATCTTTACTGTTTTAGTAGATTATTGCTATTTGCGGCAGGGTTCAAGCCCTATCCCCGCAAGTTGCAGGGGAAAACACCATCCGGTTAAGCTCCATTTGCCTTTGAGTGACATTCCTTTTTGGAAATTCCCAGGGAGTTGACTTTTCCCCACCTGAGACTGCTTTTGTTGTTGGTCTTAGTGTGTTATGTGGCTTCCTAATATTTAGAGTTTAGTCTCCATTTAAAGGCTATGCAACATATTTTTCTAGATGACAAGTTAAACAAAATGGCTTATTATGAGCGTCCGCCTGATGCTTTTCAATTTTGTTCCATAAAGCATTCAATTATAATTACAGTCGTGTGGGTGCATAGTTTAGTCTAGTATATATTTTACACTTTACACCACTTTACAGCACGTGCAATGTGCAACTTGTACTTTTTATATTGTCAAACATTTTCTGGGAATGATATCATTATCAGGACATATTGGGCCATCATGTCCTTTTTTTTTTGTTTTTGCTACTTTTTTTCTGTTTGGAGTCATCTCAAGTGTGCATGCATGATGTTTGTATGGGTTGATGTTCAGACTGGTTGTGACTGGGCCGGTATCCCTGTCTCTGTCCACTTGTGGCAGCAACTAATTCTGGGTTTTGTGTGCAGTATTTGGTCTAAATTCTCTAATGGAGATTATAACAGAGGCCGGCCCGGGGAGCGGAGAAGGTGGGTTTTGCCCTTTTCCCGAGTGAGCTGCATGCTTCTCCAAGCCAGTCAACTACATCTCCCCACATCCTTTGCTCATGTTACTCCCCATGTGTTCCATCAAGGGTTCACTTTGTTTTCCCTCAGACTATTTTCATTTCAGTGTCTTTTACCTATTTAGCCATCCTTTACAAACATTTCAAAAGTGTGGGACAGATTTCAGTGACGTACCACATTATGTAACAGATAATCACACGGTACCAGCACCAAACACAGAACAGGATAAAAACAAAACAAAACATGTTTCTTTTTTCCCCCTGCTTCTTCTATCTCGATGGGGTTGGGCCTAATCATGCTATACTCCGCATAGTAGCTAGGTAAATTAATGTTATGCAGCTGGTAAACTTTGAGTACAGTTATTTAATAAAAAAAAAAACAACAACTGGGGTTTACTTAGTTCTTGGTTGTTTAGCTGTGTTGTATTTACTTCAAGAATGTCATTCTACTGTTGCATTTGTTGTTTATTGTGAGGTTTTATGTACCAGTAAACACTACAGCAAAGTCAGCACTTTGTGTTTTATTTATTGATTGTTCAGTTGATATTGTGTCGGTTGCCATCTGCCTGGAATTTATAATTAGAAGTTTAAAAAGACTCATTTACTAACTGGTACATTATGTAAATTCTACTTTCTAAAATCAAATCAATGAGCTAAAACAAACACATTCCTTCATTCATATCTATATATACTTCACGTCAATCTTAAAGATTCTTATATTCACTACAGAGGGGCAGTTACTTTCAAAATCTTTATTTTGGCTAATGAGGTCTGTAATATAAAAAAATATTTAAAAAAAAAACATGTTTTCTCATATAAATAAATAATATAAGCTATGACTCACACGTAATGCTTGCCTTTGTTAATGTACAGTGGTTTGTACTAAAAGCATGATTGACACAACCCTTTAGAAGACATCAACAGCATTGTGGCAATTCACTTGAGTCAGCTTGTGCTCTTTTGTTTTCTAGCTTTATTGAAATTAGCAATCCATCCTCCTTTTCTGTTGGGCATGTAATCGCTGACGCAGTTTGTACACAGAATAGTTTTGATCTCATATAGTATGCTCCAATCCAATGTTATGCCACCACCCAGAGCAGAATTTAGCTCTCCTTTTTGTGTGCCCGTGCGTGTGTGTGTCTATTCTATGCTTGTGTGTTTTGCCCTTCAACTCTCCTGTTGTAATATTGGTCTTGAAGCTTCAGTGATGTTGACAGAAAATTACTAGTTGTTTCATTTCTCTTAATACAGTGATGAGGGAACGGCAACAAAAAAAAAACCCCTCCCTATTAACACTGTTGCTGTCCTGATACACGTGTTTCTACACAGACTTCCTCTGAGTTTTACCTTGTGTGCAAGTTTGTGATCCTATTTTTAAGGCTATCTGTAGTGTTTCGCAATCTCATTGTGTTGCTTTCTTTAACAGGTGCACGTGCACCTCGGGCACTTGTGGACCAGAAGTCTTCTGTAATCAAACACAGCCCAACGGTGAAGAGAGAATCACCATCTCCACAGGGTCGGATCAACAATACAAGGTATTCTTTAAGATATGCAAAAATTTTTAAGAGAAGTATCACAGCCCAGTGAGCAATATTGCTGTCTGTTGACAAACGGCCTTTACATGAATACATCTGAGCCTGTGGTATCAATACAGTGAAAACCAGCAGTTTTTGAAGGAGGTTGTACAGAGTGTCTTGGATGGACAAGGTGTCGGCTGGCTCAACATGAAAAAAGTGCGCCGCCTGCTGGAGAATGAGCAGCTCCGCATCTTTGTGCTGAGTAAACTTAACAGAGCCATTCAGTCAGAGGAAGACTCCAGACAGGAGATCATACGAGATGTGGTGAGATGATTGTTTCAACCCCATCATGCATCTTTTGTTAATGAATTAAAAAAAAGCCACCTTTTATTTTTAATTAGCAGATTTCTATTATATTTTGTTTCGTCACAATATGGTTCGTTAATGTTTCACTATTAAAGACAACGTTTTGGCAAATTTCACAGTGTGCCAGGATTATTTTCTTTGCCTCAGGAGTGTAATTAATACTATCTTATGAATGCCGTTTCAGTGTCAATCAACTCTACAAAGCATCTGTTTGTTTGTTTGTTTTTCATTTAATATGTATTTTTAAGACCCTCATTATTGTTTTTGTAAAATCTGCAAAACAAAAAAAAATATATATTATTATTATTTTTCAGGAGGTGAGCAGGAAGGTTTACAAGGGCATGCTGGACATATTGAAATGTACAGTATCCAGTTTGGAGCATTCCTACACAAATGCAGGCCTTGGAGGAATGGCCAGTGTCTTCAGCTTATTGGAGATAGCACGCACACATTATCAAACCAAAGGTAGGTTTAACAGGGCATCTTTGTCTTTTTTTCTTGTAAGATACTACTTTTTTTTGCTAAGAAGCATGGGCTCGTGGCACAAACAATGTCCAAAGCTTTGTCCTGCATTTGTCAAGCTCTCTTTCTTTTAACTAACTAAACTAATAAACGTTCCTCTAATTCTGGTGAACTTGGTCTGTGGCCCCTTTAATTTTGATAACTTGTTAGACCCTGAAAAGCGCAAGCGAAGCCCCACAGATAGTGCTGGCAGCCCTGGGAGTAAAGAGAGTCCTTCTGGTCGAATGGAGGCAGCCAGGCCACAAGGTCTTCTGACCATTCCACATCTGCAGCTGCCACACTACACAACGGGCAGAGGAGCCCGTCATTTTGACACCAGGAGCCTGAATGAAGAGAACTTTATTGCCTCGATTGGTGTGTACACCACTCCAGCCTGGTTGCATGTGCACAGTGAGATCCCTTGAAAAGATCATCAACTCCAGAACAAATCCCTTCTCCAACCATTCCCAAGAAAGTTACATTCATGACAATGCAGGAGTTACAATATTCCACACATTACTGGTAAATTGGCTTTCAAAGAATTAGGACAATGCAAAAAGCACCTAAGATCGTGCCAAGTGTTTTTGATCATTTTACATTCATATGTCGACATATATAAAACAACATAAAATAACCAAAAAAGTGTGCAATATTCAATCCCAAAAATGTTTGGAATAGTGTGTAGCCCTGTGTCCCTGCTCGGATTGCGTTTGTCTCGACTTCCTGAAACATGTGTGTCCCAGTTTGCCTCCTCTAAGTAGGCCTGTCGTCAGCCTCTCAGCACCTTGAATGCATGTCCTTTTGTTTTTGTTTTACAATACCTAAATCTGCAGTAGTGGCCAAGGTAAACCACTCACATGGGCATCATTAGAAAAATGATCGCTTGCTTGTGCCTTTACTGCAGGTTCCTACAACACCTAGTATATGGCAGTTCTTTTTGCTCTCAGCATGTATTGTGGAAACAAACTCCCAGGAAACAGTCCCAGTTAAGAACAAAAAGGAAGTATTTGAGTTCTGCAATGGCTACTAAAGCACCAAGTACTGTACAGTGATTGGTTGACCGTAAATTAGATTTTTCTGGCAGATTTTTTTTCTGGGCCTGTATACCAGGGACATCCTTAGTGTAGCCTGTAGCTTGACGCCTCTTGCAACCCCTCTCTTCCTGTTCGAAGTTGCACCATCAATTCTACAGAATGCTGTGAGATGTGCACCCCAGCTTTTGCAACTGCTCCCATTTCATCTTGTGGCTTGTCAGCCCATCAACCACATTCCGTGCTCTTCTCCAGTTAGACAATGTCTCGCTCTAATCTGTTTACTGGCCAGCCAAACCACTTCAATTTATTAAGGATGTTCTGTGGTCTGAGTCAGAGCGCATTCTGACGTTGGTGTGGCTCGCCAGGTGCTCTGAGTGTGTTGTCATGTTACCATTGTAGCTATCTCACCATAAGGGGCACAACTTGAAAAGCTGTGATTGTTTCAGGTTGTTCCGTAGCTACATGCAAACATTACAAAACATTCTACTGACATCATTGAGTAGTGTCATTTTTTTTAAGGTTATTTTTAACTTTATTTCATTTTGCTTTTCAATGCTCATCCGCCATACATACTTTTTCAACATGCTCTCTGACTATCTGTCTTTCTCTCCTTGCTTGCAATGCATCTTGGGTAGAATTGTGGAGCAAGCACCAGGATAAGCAAAAATCTATGGAAAAACCACAGAGTAAGAAACTTCACACATCAAAAAAGATTGGGGTATTAAGTTGTTGACTCTTTCCACCCCTCTCTGTCTTTTTATAGTCAACTATGTCTTTACTTCGGCAGATAAAAGTGATTCAAATCATGATAAATACATTAGTGTGATATGATAGTTTCATGAAGTCAGGTAACACAACAATTTATATTCAATACTTTACATAGACCCGTTTTATCCAATTTCTTATGGTTTATTGTCTACAGTCTAGGCTTCATAAATCACATCGGTCTGAGCAATAAGCACATTTAAATTCAGATTGCAACCTTTTTTTCTTTTTTAATGGCAAATTTTATGCTAAGGTTTACAGGCTTAAAATACGTTGCATCTCAATTAGCATAAGTTTATACATGCTGCCCTTTCCTTCTCTTTATTCTTTCCAATGTCTTGCTTTTTTTTTTTCCTTTTTTTTTTCTTTTTCTTTTTTTTTTTTTTTTTTAGATATTATTGACGCCGTTTGTAAATGTTTCATATTACAAAATAACTAAATGTGTCATATTCCACTGAAGGTGGCAGACTAATTGCACTTATTGTTTCTCAGTTTGCCGGCATGCCTAACAGCCTGTGTCTGTGTGTTTTTGAGCCGCATCGGCAGCACTGACGAAGAGTTACTGTTTCGGTCTGTGATGGAGTGTTACACTGCTTCACGCTCTTGTAGTTTTGTTGTGATTTGTGATTGTTTTTCACAATTTGACTGCACTTTGGGCTTGCTCCCTTCTTGCTTCACTGTCTGGTCCTCTCGAAGTTTCTTAATTTCCACTTGAATGAATCTTTTACAGTTTATGTACACTCACCATTCACGTGAATTCACAATTTAGGGGTTTCAATGACAATCATACAATACAATACAATTTTATTTATATAGCGCATTTCATAACAGCTAGAGCTGTAACAAAGCACTTTATGAACAATACAATAAATGAAAAACAATAAAAGGCTGTGATACACATATTAATAAATATAGATAATAAAAATAAATATAGATAATAAAAATATAAATAAAGCCAATAAATTCAAGAAAACCAATCTAAAATCATGCATGCATTATTACCAAGTATGGATCTATATCGTACAATTGGTGCTGAAAAGATCCTTGAAATCCCAATATTGCTATGACATTCATGTCCCTGGTGAATGTAATTAAAACTGTTACTGTAACTGTACAAAATAATGCTTTAAAAAAAAAAAAAAAAAAAAAAAAAAAAAAAAAAAGAAGTGTTCCTAACTTTATGTTATGACCAGTAGCAGTTTATGCAGCATTGCGTGTCAAAACGATTTTATAAATGAAGTGAAGACTGCATATTTTGCTTGTGTTGTTGATGTGCAGTGCTGGCTTTAAATCGGGTGACTCGCAGCAAGGTAAGATTGCGCAAGATTCCTTGATAACAGTCTGACAGTTGTATTTGTCCTCAGGGGCTGAAGGAGCAAAGCAGCAGCGCCCCCAGGTGACTGATGCAGAGGAGAAGAAATCTCAGATGAGTGCTGATAGTGGTCTCAGTGTCACCTCTGGATCTCAGGTTAGTGCATGGTGTACATAAATTTAAGTATGTAAATAGACTCTAGAATGGTCAAAAGTAGGTGCTGTTAGCCGGTATAATCTATGATGTTGCATGGGGAAATACACTGCTCTCATGACTGCTGATTTTTGTGTATGATCTTTTATCTCTCCTTGTCTTCGTAGAAGAGTGACACCGAGTCTGTCACAAGTTCCGAACCTCCCATCTTAACAAGAAGTACCAGCCAAGACTCAGAGGCGAGCACAGTGGTAGGGCAGGACCAACTCAAATAGTGCCTTTTGCCTTTGTCTTAATTCTCTACATTCATTTTACATCTTAGATGATAGTTATGGATCAACCGATCAATTATCCTATTTTTTTAGTGGTTGTCAACAAAATCTCCGATTTAAACCTTTTGGAATGTTAAAAGAGCAATTTGTAAAGGTGGTGAGGCCACACTGATCAATTGAACAAATAATCAGAAGTTGCCAACGACAGCATTTGAATGAATTAGTTTTGTGTGTTTCTGTAGATAAGCAATAGCTCTGGAGAGACTCTGGGTGCTGACAGTGACCTGAGCAGCACAGTCGGAGATGGCTTGGGTGGGAGAGGTGCTTTACACTTAACCCAGTCCAGAGGGACCCTCTCTGACAGTGAGATTGAAACGAACCCTGCTACCAGCTCAGTGTTTGTAAGTTCAGGAATTATGGCTCAAGTCTCATTTCATTTTTGTGTAAAAATTCTTGGCTTTATTTAGTTTTATGTAGTATGTGCCAATTTTCAAGCACAGATAAATCCAAGATTTCAGTTATGTAGTCCGAGTAAAAGGGTCTTGCTCTCTGCTACATAGTTGATTCCATAAGACATCACTAAAACATCATAAGACATCACTGGTAAAGTGGCTGAGGTTACATTTGTTTTTAATATATGCAAGGAAAATAGGAAATAACCCACAAGTTTTGCTTTTTTGGCAAACATTTTGAGAAAAAAAAACAGTTTAACATTCTAAAAAAAATTTGGATGTTGTAGTATGAAATGGGGGCCGGCCTTTTTTTTTTTTTTTTACAATTTAACACATTGCAACATAAGACAAAGACATTCAACACATACGCCCACCCAAATAAAAAATGGTATAACATTTTTTAAAGTTTTGATGAGTTTTCTTTCCGTTGTAAAGTTAAACAAATACTAAAGGACAATATATTGTAAAACAGTCAAATGTTCTGCCTGTATTTCATTTCTTATGTATTTTATGTAATGTATGTATGTATTTTTTCGATTAATCAGAATTGTATTCTGCCAAATATCGGGACCTAGTATGACGCAGTTCAGAAATCTAAGTTGACCTCCCTAATCGATTACTGGTAATTTTACCTCATCATAAAAGCTTTTTCAGTAACATCTGCACCTGGGAGCATATCATGTATGATGTGCATCATATATATTTTCAAATTAATAAATGGATGCAATTTACTTAAAAATGACCTTATTTTGGTGGTACAAAATGTTTATGGTTTGTGTGGTTTTACCAGGGAAAGACTCACACACTAAAACCTGGCGCAAAAGAACACGCATCTGCAATAGCAAAAGGGATGCCTACTCAGCCAGTGGAGGACATCAGTATGAGAATCTATCTTTGTGAAGGCCTGTTGGGTATGTGTAGTTTGTGTTGGAATCACTTTTGTCAAACTGATTGTCTTTGTCCCTGTTTGTGTTTTCCGTGTTTGGTCTGCACTCCTTTTTTTTTTTTGTCGTTGTTGCCATTAACGCTTTTCAATTATGGCCTAACCCCCTCTGCTTCTCTTCCCTCCCGCTTCTTTTTCCTCTTGGGCAAATCTTCCAGGCCGCGATAAGAGCTCCGTTTGGGATCAACTAGAGGATGCTGCCATGGAAACCTTTTCGCTAAGTAGGGCTAATGTCTTGCTGTGGCCCTTTTTTCTTTTGTGTAGGGTGCAAATGTTCACCAAGTCTCGTGCTTAATTTCACCCATTAAGGCCTAACGCGGTTGGTTCAACATCTCCCCAAAACCTATGTGCGACTATAGAATCACCCTCTTAAACCTGAGGTTCTCCCAGAAATTCAACACCTACAAAATAATTGATTTCGCAGCCCCTGTAGCAGATTGAAAAATGATTCCAAAAGAATTTCAGAGCTTAGACATGTGGCTTTTACACAGGCCCGGGGTTTATTTACTGTTTCAATCAAAAATGTAAAAAAGAAGTGTCAGTGCAAAAGAAGCACTATTTTTAATTGATAAAAAATTGAGTTGGTAATTACCAGCCTCTATTCTGTTGCAAAAATGTCGACACATTGTCTACAAACATATATCTTAATCATTTATCACGTTCGATTGGTTCCACTGGTTCAAAGTCCATAAGCGCGTGCGTCGTCTATATATCACTGCCGTTACTTATTTCAGAGCTCTCGCGATCGTCTGCGTGTCCGCCTTTATGCTAAAAAATTCCACGACATCCTCAGAGGGGTCACAACACCGTCACGTGCCTATTCTGATGAATTTCATTTTTTCAGAGACCGAGAATTGGAATAAAAAAGAAAATGATGTAAAGGCTCCCCCGGCTTTAAGGGGAAAAACACACAACAGGGCTCCCGGCTTCAGTGGTAGAAACGATGTTATGCTATCCTGGCCTTACTGGGTTAACAGCTGGTGTTTTGTGGTTTTCTCCGCTTGATCAAATATCTCTAAATCAAAGGTGTATGAATTTGTTGTTGTTGTTTTGTTGAGAAGGAATGGAAAGCTGCAAAGTATGACTGTCTTCTGGCTTTATACTTGTGATTCTTGCACCGTAGCTATCCATATGCTCACTTTCTCCTCCTTCTTACTCCTTCAGCTTCTCTATGACAAATGCAAACTAATAACGTCATGAAACGATTGTTAAATAATAATGAAAAAAGTAAAAACCATCTGGCTTTTCAACTTAGGGCTAACGCTAATACTAAAATAGTCTTTCAACACTTAACCATCACAAATATAAAATGGAATCCGCCACTACTGTAATGGCAGCTAATCATTCGACCAAGCAGTCTATTCAGTGCCTCTTCTTGTCAAACATTGCAAGAAATGGACTCAAAAGCACAACGCTGGTCACAGAAGATTCAAATCAAATCCAAATATTTTTGTTAACAAACTTTGGAATAAGTCTAGTGGTTATCCATTTAAACCCTCTTCCTTTAGAATCTGTCAGCATGGATCTTTGCACATTTTGAATGATGTGATGTTTTTGCAGGTAAGGAACGTTCCACGCTGTGGGACCAGGTGCAATTCTGGGAGGATGCCTATTTGGATGCTGTCATGTTAGAGCGTGAGGGCATGGGATTGGACCAGGGACCTCAAGAGATGATTGAAAGGTTTGAAAAGTATAATTATATATTTATTTCGCTTTTTGTTTTCCTCCCAAAGCTTGAATCAGGATTGATTTGTGTTTTGATTGCTTATTATTGGTGGTCTGGTTAGCTAATTAGTTGTTTTGATCGGAATGCTGTAACACTGTAAACATAATTTGTTAACAATGTACCCAAAGTATGTTACTGGTCTGCCTTTCAATAGATACTTGTCACTGGGAGAACATGACCGCAAGCGTCTGGAGGACGATGAGGACAAACTCCTGGCTACATTGCTACACAACATGATTGCATACATGCTCATGCTAAAAGTAAGAAACTGTATTTGCATATGGTATGCAAGAGATACGTTGACACCTTCATACATTAAACAGTTATTCCCGTGAATGTTTTTCTAGGTGAACAAAAATGACATCCGGAAGAAAGTGAGGCGTTTGATGGGCAAGTCCCACATTGGCCTTACCTACAGCCAAGAGATCAATGAGTTGCTGGACAAATTGACCCAAATGGTCAGCATTTGTCACTTTTAATGAACCGTTTGAACTATTACGCATCACTTTTTTTGTGTTGTACTCTCAGAATGGCCGTGAGCTGTCCATCAAGCCCTGTGGAAGCCGTCATATCAAGAAGCAAACATTTGTCGTACATGCTGGTACTGATACCACTGGGGACATTTTTTTCATGGAGGTTTGCATAGACTTTAATATTGTGTTTTAGCGTTACCAATTGAACTTTGGCCGTGTTCTCAAAGTGTTTTATGTTTTGCATTTCACTCAATGGCTCAGGTTTGTGATGACTGCATAGTACTTCGGAGCAACATTGGCACAGTGTTCGAGCGCTGGTGGTACGAGAAACTCATCAACATGACTTACTGCCCCAAGACCAAGGTTTTATGTCTCTGGAGACGCAACGGCCAAGAGACTCAACTCAATAAGTTCTATACCAAAAAGGTGCGAAGTTTGTCACTCTTTTGGTTTTTTTTTAGTTGAGGAGAGTATCTTCCCCCCCAACCCCAGCCCTCCTTACAGTACTTTCTGCTTTGCTTTCTAGTGTCGTGAACTCTACTACTGTGTTAAAGATAGTATGGAAAGAGCTGCAGCTAGACAGCAAAGCTCCAAACCAGGTATGACTGTGTTTTAATAGAAACTTGGATTTATTTGTGTGGGATGGCCCAAGTAGTTGTGATCAAAGTCAGATTTAACTCCAGCACACTAAAGAAGTGTAGCATTTATGCTAGTTTTTGTCAAAGGCTTTAACAAACCGTTTCCAATAAGTCAATTCAGAAACAATTTTGTCTTAAAAATATTGCATTCCTAAATGGCACTAAACTTGGACTTTTTTGTTAGGTCCAGAGCTCGGTGGAGAGTTTCCTGTCCAAGATATGAAAACTGGTGAGGGAGGATTGCTGCAGGTCACATTGGAAGGAATCAACCTGAAGTTCATGCACAGTCAGGTAAGTAGCACGGACCACCGCAGAAAGAGGCTTCATACCTCACTCAAGGGCATGAAAACAAAACTCACTCATGGTAATCGAGTTTTCATCCCATCTTACTCAATGCCTTTCTGCTCATCTCACTACTTTGCATTTCCTTTCACATTGTGACCGTCTTCCTCTAGTGTTACCCACTTTAGCTAATAGTCCAAAGGCAGCAATGTCTGGTAAAGTGTTTGATTGGCCTTTTGTCATACTAGATATTTTCCTTAGAGGAAGAACTTGTGTCTTTTGCGTTTTTGATTTAGCTGTTTTTCTTTTCGTATTAGTGTCTTTGCCTGCATGCTTGCATTTCTCAAACAATATCAACTATAACCACATTCCTTCACGTGTTTCTTTTCGCATTTGGGCGATAAAACCTCTTGTTCATTTACGGTGTGGGATGAAATTAAGTGTCGATGTGTGTGTTGTGCATCAGTGGTAAGACTGATGACCTTGATCGAAGACTTTTCATTAATAATTGGCTAATCAGTAGCAACTTGGACATTTTAAGTTTGGACCCTCAAACATTGTCATGTGTTGTCTTCACATCTGCACAGTTAGTGAGTTAGGACACGTGGCTAAAGAATTAGAGGACAAGATATTTGAATTATTCATGTAAAGATATTTTAACAATAACGGAATAATTTTGGGCTGCTGAGTCCGAAAATGACATCCGTTTCTTCGAATTGGCTCTAGTTTTAGAGAGATTGATATTTTTGACTATTAATTGATTGATACTTCCTTTGGGATATCAAAAATGAAAAATGCTTGTTGTCTACACAATATTGCATCATTTACTCTTTAGTTTAACATAACACACTTTAACTCATTCATTGCCAGACATATTTGGACCTTCTTTTAAACGTTTGACGTTTAAAAAAATTTGAAACAAATATAAAGAAATTCCTGGGATTGAATGGCTGGACTGTGAAAAGACGCATACATTTGTCAATGGCAGTGAATGAGTTAACCTCCAGTATCCCTCTGGGATCTGGCCATCGCCAGAACCAAGGGTGTTTTCCGCTTTTGGTAAAGTTTTATATCCATCCATGTTTTGTAGCTTGTGCTAAGCTAAACTAACTGTCTCTGCGGTCCAGCATCCAAGTTTGCAAATAAGTTTCGTGCTAGCATAGAGTGAGAACCCAATAGCAAAGTAACGACAAAGGCGTTGATAAACTGCCTAGATGGTCTTTATTCACTTGATTGCCTAACAGTTTAATGTAAACAATGTAGACAAAACATTCCCATACATCCACAAATACTTGGGTGTAAAAAAAAACAAAAAAAAAAAACTTCTGCGTGTTGAAGAGCGCACGTCACATGACAGTGCGCACGCTCCACATACATACGTTACACGCACGTTTCTATCCAAACATGTGACACCAATATCTTGTATTTGGAAAAAACAATGGCATTTTCGGATTCAGCGATATCAAAATAAACTAAAACCGTTGAAACTTTCTTGGCACCAAAATGTTACTTGACCAGACTTTAACAGAGTGAATAATATGAATGAATAAAGATTCAAAACATACCAATAAAGTGTAAAGGTGTTTATATCCAGGTTAATAGTTATGCTCTTTTCCCAGACCAAAGATCAAGGTCTTTCAAAGTCTTTTTACAATCATGTTTTCCGAATTAATGAATGGCCAACTGGTTTTCATTTTCAGATAATCAACATGTTTTACTTAAAGGGGAAGTCAACCCAAATATATTTCTTTCAAGAATGTTTTATGTGGGCCCACTAGTTGAAACAGGACATTCTGATTAATATTGCGCAAACAACAATGTGAAAGTAAATAGGAAAGAATTTAACAGTTAAAGTGGGAGTCAACCCAAACCTTTTTTTTTTTTTCAAGAATATGTTGTTGCTGAAAATTACTTCACAGTTGCTCGGGGCTCAGATAACGACCACCATGGTACAGCTTCAGAAAACAGGTGAGCTGTGATTGTTTTTTACCTGAGATCTGAGCAACTGTGATGTCATTTTCAGTCGACAGAAGTGACAAAATGGCTTTCCCCCGAGATGGCTAAAAATATGTGGATTTTGCTGCTTAACTCATATTCCACAAACGCAATACTGACCAGAATGCCTTGTTTCAACTAATGGGCCTGCATAGAACATATTCTTTAAAAAAATATATGTTTGGGTTGACTTCCGCTTTAAATTTCTTTATAATTGGTTTAGTGTGTGACTCGCTTAGAACCACTGTGCAATTGACATACATGTGGCCCAAACAATTGGTCTGCTGACTGGAATATAAAAATAAATAAATAAATAAATAAAATAGGATGCCGGGACGGGACCTGCGTAAAAGTGGGATAGAACAATGGGGTTGGTGAAATCCATTGGGTCTCGGGACACAAGGCAAAAAACTGACACCAAACATTAGGAGCAGGCGCCATACAATACAATGTCTGCACAATTAATGAATTACTTAACTAATAAATGAATTAATAAATGTTTTCTTTTGCTTTTTAATGTCCTTGATTTAGGGATTCAACTTGATTTTAGGACAACGTTGTGTTGTTGATGTCAGTGGCAACAGTTTGTGAAACGCTGCAACTACGACAGTGCGCTACTACTACAATGACTTCCAAAATTAGTCAAGTCAAAATTCGTCAAGTCAGCCGTTACGCCGCGACAGACTGGCGGGAATAATTTCAAAATAAATGCGTACCAAGGCACAGTGTTTTACTGTAATTGGAAAGATATTATTTTGAAGTTGGTCTCACCGCGTTGGCTGATCATTCCATCATGAATAGAAAAATCAATTATTGCTGTTGTTGGCATGACTAGTTTGGCCCACAGTGCACATGCGAACCTTTCTTTTAACAAGGTACTTTATATTACATAAATCTGTAACATTAGACATTAAATATTTTCAGTCGTTAGCTCTTGTTTTTTTTGTTATTTCTGTAATTTTTTACTTGTCTGTAAAAATTGATTGCGATCTCGCTCTGGCTTAGCAATTTAAAGGTTAACTACCGGTAATTATGCAAATTAAAGTGAATTGATAGTCTTCTTTTAGCATTTAACAATCAAAGTTTTTAATCTAAAAAAATGCTGAAAGGGACAAAGAAGTCTACCAAAAAACTGAGCATAAAAAAAGCATATAATATTCAATGCAGTTCAAAAATATAAAACAGAATATATTGCTAATTAAATCAGATATTTTTACTATATGTGACAGCATAAATTGTGCACTACAAATACAGTGGAACTTCCAAAATCGACCTTTTTTATTTTTTTCAATAAAATGTCCCCATAGAAATCAGTTGAAATTGTTACAGATCAAACTGCGACTAAAACAAAACCTACACAAATTCTAATGCTTTATGTAACATTTTAACATTTTCATGGAAAAAATGCATGATTTTGCTGGCAATTTTCCTAAAAGTTGCGATAAAAGTTGCAATTTTGGCTGGCTCACAACCTCATTTCTTTACAATTAAGAAAACCTTTTCTACAAATTTAAAACAGATTTTTACAAAGGATGTTTAGAAGAGCAACAGATATTTACAAATGTGTATTTTATTGAAAAAGGATGTTTAGCACACATCTCTCAGAATCTGGAGTTTGATCAAATATGACGACAACAGTCTTTTTGTGGCTCCTCAGTGCTGCTTCTTCTTTCTGGTAGAATGCAGCTAAATATATATATATTTTATAAGCTGATGATAAGCCAGAATGGCTCCTCCATTGATGACTTTCTCTCTCTGGGATCTTCTCATAGTTCACAAGAAAGCGAAGAAAACTTTTATCACTCTTAGTCTTTCTCCCCCCAACTGGGTGTCTTGATAAAATGTAATATCACATCATCAGGCTGTTGTGTGAAACTAGTACAGGTGGGCAATGCATCAAATTTTCAAAACAATTTGTGAGTGTTGTTAGGCGCATGTGAAAACATGTAATCGTACATTTACAGTCATTTTAGTGTGATCATAATAAAGTAAGATTTTGTACACAAGTAACATTTTGTACACAATGGGAGTTGGTGATACTTGGTAATTTTTCACATATTTCAAATTTGTTTGATGATTAAACTTCAACGAAGATATTTAATGATTGATTTCCGTCAGTATATTGACCAACACTAGGCTTAACACACGTTATTCACATACACGTTTTATATCATTGTTTCTCACCTTAATTCGTTCTGTGCTCCCGACAGACTTCGAGGCCATCGCCTCCCTGAGTATTTGTAGAGAGTGCACCTTAGTATACGCAAGGGCTGATGTGATAAAAGCAGGTCAGATAAATAATATGGCCCAAGACCAATAAGCCATTTAAAACCTAATAAAAGAAAATGAAAATCAATCCTGAAACACTCAGGGAGCCAATGCAGCGATTTTCGAACTGATGGAATGCGGGCCCGCCCTTTGGTCCTCGCAGGGTTTTGCAGTAACTGAAGATCATTAGCAGTATACTTATTTAGAACACCAGAGAGCAGGGCATTGCAGTAATCGAGATGACAAGGTAGAAAAGCATGCATCAGCAACTCCGTGTTAGCTTGAGAGAGAAACGTGTGAACTCTTTCTGTACTTTTAAGACTATGAAATCCTCTTTTCGTAACGTTTTTATTATGTGGAATAAAATTAAAGGACTCTTGGATGGGCTAAACATTGGCACTTATATTATAGGTATGCATGTAAAAATGACATCAGCACTAAAATCCCCCTCCTAAAAGAATCTATAGTGATTTAAGGGCTTTTTTGGTTTAAGATTTATGACAAATTGCCACGCCCACCTTTTGGAGCTTGGCTTATTTTTCCCGTCTCAGCTGTCTACGTCACAGCAGGGAGGCAAGCATTGTAATATTGCTTGGTTTGTCAGTTCTGTTGTCTGAAACGACGACCACTCGCCACTGAAATTCCAATACACATTATGAGTCTTGTCCACTTCAACCCGTTAAAACGTATTTTGCATTATGCAAAATATTTTGGCTCATGTGTCCAAAAACCATGATCACCTCCACAAAAGAAAAAATCCTGTTCCTGTCGCGTCTTCACTTACACAGGCTGAAGCGGACAAGAGCATGAATGTGCACACGACCCCCGGTGGCGACTGGTTGTAGTTTTCGGACATTTAGCTATGCTAAAGTTTTTGCTAAAACTCAGGAGGCAGCCGGCTCAGCCGGCAGCCAGGTATGGATGTTTCTCCTCACAGCCACAGCTAACAGTAACCGCTACAGTTGTGTGAAAAGTAACAGCACTACTCAAGGCAGCAATTAGCTTTCGGCCACTAAACAGACGAAGTTAGCAGAACAAAAAGAGTTTCTTATCGTCCAGACTTGCGGCTCTGTGCCGTCGTGTAATTTTCCGTACGCCACATAAACACTTCCTCGAGCGAGGCCGACTCTGCAGCCAAGTGTGGTGGTATTCGACGCGTCGTATTTGTATGATAGCGAGGTTCATGACAACCCTGGTTGTGTTCAAAGTTGGACGCCAGCGCATGACCCAACCGAGGATATGCAGTGCAGAAAATGCATGGATGGAAAGATAGACTTTAGATCAAATTCAGAGCAACCCAGCTCCAGCGATGAGGTCGACTCTAAAGCATAGTGTGGCCGCATCCGACGCGTCATTTTTGGATGAGTGCTGTAGGCGTACCCCTAAGTGACCTATGGTTAACGCTTATGGATACGCCGTGTTCCTGGAAGATGCTACAATATGATAAATCTCGCTGTTTAAGTTTGACATTTTTGCTCCCTTGTCTAAGAAACATTCACAGTGGGATGATGCCGTGCATGTTAGACATGCTATCTGCAACATAGCCGCCAATCTCATGTAGCAATGTCGGCACACAACTTTGGGACTCCTCCACGTACCTTTCCCCAATGGCGATTTTAACAGGAAAGCCAGAATGTTCCCAAACAGAAGACCGCAGTGTATGGGGGGACCTTCGAGCTCTGGCTCTGGCTCTTTTCTGGCTCTCTCTTTTGTGCCGCTACTCTCCTCTCCCGCGTGCAAAAGTCAGTAGCGCCCGTGCGCAAGCTAGCGCTAATAAGTGGACCGAACCAAACGCAAGTGGACCGAACCCAACATGCCATACCGAAGCGTATTAATACACCCACGTGTACCATTACGCCCCTACTTATGATATGTATTTGTCTCACGAAATGTTTCATTAAACTCCGAATCGGTTAACTTTAGGGGCATTTGACTTTGGAGGTTCCACTGACTACCACTAATCATAAAATATGAATATAATTCAGCTACCTGCCTTTGTTCACATATCTTCACTCTTCCATTAACAAACAGCTGTCAATTGATTTTCGCATTTAATCGGTCTCGCTGTATGAGTTGTTTTAATTGTGCTCAAAGCCTAGAACCTTATTTGGATGCCAATCCTATCGTAACGGGTTGTTTCTCTAAAACGTGAAACACACAAATTGACAATGCACAGGTTGTTGCTCTGCAGTAAGACAATGTGGCGTCTTGAACTAGCTGCAGGAACCAAGCGTCCATCATTGAGTGCCCTCATGAATTTGTTGTGCTTGTGTGAGTGTGTGTGGTGCCAGCCCTTGTTGCTGGAGGAGGAGGCATGGAGGGCTGTGGGGGATGGAAAGCAAAGGTGAAGCCAGTTTTATGACACCCCAGTCAAATGGTCGCTCCGTTTTTTGTCTCCATAACGGTCAGGGTGCGGTCGTGATTCTCGACTAAGTCTGTACACAGCTCCTGTGGACAGTGTCCACGCAGAGTGTCGTTGAGTGTTTGTGCTCTTTTGTCCGATAATAATCCAAACCATTTCTCTCCCATGCTTTCTCCCCCTGCAAGGAGCGGAAGGTACACAACCTCTGCTGTGTTTGCTTCTTAGCAGTAACATCTTATGGGTTCCTTTTTGTTTTCTTTCATTTCCTTTTACTCTTGTAGCTGTGTGTCCTTTTCTCTTTGATATGAAAATTCCATGTTTGCATCTATGGGCCACATTGCTTCTAATGAACACTCTTCTATTAACTTTTCAATCTGAAAATGATTTGATCTCTGATGTGACTTCCAATGCTATTATCAAGTAGTTGTTAGCTTTGAACTGTCCCTCTGCATTTAACTGTTGCCCATGTGCCATGGAAACTTCGCATATTGTGCTTCCTTTATTATTATTATTATTATTATTATTATTATTATTTCTTCTGTTGCTGTTAAAAGCTTTGCATTCCACATGTAGCTTTTTTTAATTTACCTTTCATACTGAATAAGACAAATTTTAACCTGTTTATTTTTGTGTGTGTGTGTATATATATATATGTATATGTATATATGTATATATATATATATGTATATATGTATATGTATGTATATGTATATGTATGTATATGTATATGTATGTATATATATATATATATATATATATATATATATATAAAGTTAGAACTTTCATCCAGTATTGTTAAGTTAATAATGTTCTGTCTCTTGTTGTTTTTTTGTTTTTGTTTTTTGTTTTTTTAGGTTTTCATAGAGCTGAGTCACATAAAAAAGTGCAATACAGTGAAGGGAGTCTTTGTCCTGGAGGAATTTGGTAATTACACCATCTATTGATTGTAGGCCTGTACTTGGCGCGGCAGTAACTCAGCTTCATGGCAAAGAGCTAAAAAGGGAAAAAGGGTTCGTTGAATTGGATGTGAGGAGTAGAGCGATAGATACACCACAAAATGAAGCATTTGACGGTGCACAACTGGACTAGGCAGGAAAATAGGATTCATTCCGAAATGAAATTAGAAATAAACAATGCAATTCAATAGCTTGATAAATCCTAGGTGTCTCATGGTAAAGTTACCAATTTTCAGTTTTTTTTATTTTTTTATTTTATTTTTTTTTATTTTCACTGTAATGCAATGTCTGTAATGCGGAAACACCATTAAAATAAAAATAAGAAAAATGAAACAAAAATGGACATACCGGTAAGTGTTTTTTACAGGACAGCGATGAAACGTTAGGACTGAATTGAATTAGTTATAAAGACAGGTCCTTATTATTTACGCATTCCACACCATTTTTTGGGGGGGAGGGGGGGATACAAGATTTAGTTTAATGCCTTTAGCTCCTCAGCAGGGATAATACATCCTAATTTTACTTAAAGTGGAAGTCAACCCAAGCATATTTTTTCAATAATATGTTCTCTGCTGGCCCACTAGTTCAAACACGGCATTCTGATGAATATTGGGTTTGTGGAATAAGACTTAATCCACCCGTTTTTAGCCATATCTGGGGGCGGCCATTTTGTCATTTCTGTCAACTGAAAATGACATAACATCTGCTCAGGGCTCAGGTAACTACCAATAGCGGCTGACCTGTTTTCTGAAGCTGAGCTGTGATTGGTCGTTACCTGAGCCCTGAGCAGTTGTGATGTCATTTTCAGTCGACAGAAGTGACAAAATGGCCGCCCCCAGAGATGGCTAAAAAGGGGTAGATTTTGCTGATTAACTCATATTCCACAAACACAATATTAATCATAGAATTAATCATAGAATCATGAACTTGTGGGCCTGCTGGGAACATATTCTTGAAAAAAATGTGTTTGGGTTGATTTTCCTTTTGGGATTATTTTAAGTGAAGGTCAATGAACGATGGAGTTAACCACATATAGTGAGTTGCCATTATTTTTGTTATTGGTCCAGGTTTACTGAACAGACTAATGAAAAGAAGAGGGTAAGGAGGTTAGTGTTGTAGTTTGGTGTTGTGAGCAGCGGGCAGAGAGGTTTCTGAAGGTTGAAGGTAAAGCGCCAGGCTGGGTTACTGTCGTGTCTCTGTGCTGATTTTGTAATGTTGCCCTCATCTTTGCCACTATGAAAACCTTCATTCTCCAGCAGGTAAAGTGCTGTCACCTTTTCTATTCAGACAAATTATACACACGATATCTGTTCTTTCGACGCCTTCATTTTCCTGTCCTGTGCTCCCCTCATCAGCTGCGGTTCATTTGGGAGATCACCCCAGACTCCATCTCTCATGGGCCATTTTTTGCCACAGCAAGGGGAGATCTTCCTGAACTGTTTTTTATTTTTTTTATTTTTTTTAGGGTGCTGGGAGAAGAGGTTTAACATGTGCTTCATTTGTTCAGCCTCCTCTTCTCTGCTATGGGTTCAGTTACTAATGAAAAGTCAGACTGGGGCCAAATATTTTGGGCACTGCGTAGCTGCTTCTTCGTCATGTCCTTTCACATTCATTTCATTGGGGTGGAGATACGTAAAAATTGTCTTCTATTTATGTCCTTTTCATATTGAAGCAGTTCTCTTGAAAAACACATTTGTCCATTTTTGTGGGCTATGTTTTGTCCTTTAACAGTCTAAAGTGGAGATGTATTATATTCCTTGAAATTCACATTTTATTTAGGTATTCACACACACACACAGCACATTTAATTGGCTTGATTTAATTTGTGCCCATTTTTGACTGGTGGCGGGGACATCGGTGGCTCACAACCTTTTTTCAAGACATATTCAGATTTCACTTCTTTAACACCCCCCAAAAAAAATTAACTGACTCAAGTTCCTGCTGCCCTTGAATTTCTCTTCTGTCTCTTGCATCGGCATAGTTCCTGAAACTAAAGAAGTGGTGATCCACAAGTACAAGACCCCCATGGTGAGTCCTCATCAGCCTGCCAATGCACCACTTTGCCTTCTGGTCAGTATGTGACACACAGTAATGAAAGGAGACTTTTAATATGTTCACAATAGTCTAACTGACAACATACAGAGTCAAATTTTCCTAATGTGACTTTGAAATTAATGTACAGTGGACTCCCGCTATTTGTGGGGAATAAGGACTGGGCTGGCCCGCGAATAGTGAAAATCCACGTATGATTGACACCTATTGAAATGCACAAGCCAGCAAGTGAAAGTGGCTGCAGTGAAGGCCGGTTCAAGAATGGAGAAATATCACGTCAACGAGAGCGGCGAAAAGGATTCTCAAGAGTATTAAAAATGACGCCTTTTTTTTTTATCAGTTGTCCCTCAAAAACATTTGGTTGTGTGATTCGCGAGTGGGCGTGCGCCATATGTTTTTGACCCTCTAAATCAAAGTTGAGAGTCAACATTTTTCAGCTACATATTTGTGATCAACCTGCAAGCTAAAAAGAAAACACTCTCAAGTATCACCATTAATGACCAACATTACGGCTGCATTTACACTGCAGGGTGTAATGCCCAATTCAGATTTTTTTGTTAAATCCGAAACTTTTATGTACTTGTTTGTGTGCAAAAATGCTTATTACTTTTAGTCACATTTTAGTCATTCCTATTCGTGATAGTTTTAGTCTAGTTGTAGTTGACGAAAACAAAAACAAAAAAAAAACGTTTTCGTCGACAAATATCTGGGGGCGACTGACAGATCAACGACTGACAGATCACACACTAACAATTTCATCCAGTCATATACGTCACATTATATTTAAGTCACCAAAGTGCCACGTTTGGCTCGTCATCGTCTCGTTGTCATTAAAAAAAGGGGGGCATTAATGCAATAATTTCGTCATCGTTGACGAAAACAACACTTACCAAGACAAATGTGACTTCTAATGTGAACGCAACGCCTCTGTGATGTGAAATATTTAAAAATATTTATTTAGTATTTTTGAAAGCCACTGTAGCATTACAGTATGCACAGTTTGAGCTGCTTTAAGAGCATTAAAAAAAAAACAGTGTATACTGCACATTAATCAAAAACTGCACCAAAAGAAAATGTTTAAAAACAACAGTTGTTGAAGGTTAAAAGCGAATGTCTTAAAATTAAAAAGTGAAATACAACTGAATTGCACAACTGCAGTGATTCTTTCATGTACCACTAGTGGGAGCCTGGGTAGCGCGAGTGGTACACATAGCACACCTTCAGAATCACTCTAGTAAGGAAATGCAAGTTCTCACAAAGTACGATATTCGCTTTGCATTTGTTCCAAGGTGCAAAATCCACACGCGCACGTCTGATTTTGACAGTTGCACAGGCTCGTCGCTTTACGGCGATAACTGGTCCCGATATACAACTTTTCAAGGTTAGCAACCGCACGAAATGAGACATGTAAGCGTGTCAACCACTATTTGCTGTTTTTCATTGGACTGTTTCATATTCATGGCCTAGGTGTTTTCCGTGCAAATATGTCCGCTAATTGAAACGTCTCCGTTAGCATCTGGAACACGCGAGGGGAAGTGACGTTTTCCCTGTTACGAGACTGAGGGCCGGACTAAATGCGTCTCCGGCAAATGCGGCGAGACGTGAGGTTCTTAAAGTTACATAAAGGTCCAAAAAGGTCCTTAAAGGTTCTAAAAGGAGAAGCATTTAGTCCGGCCGCGGCGGGGTTTCTGTAACAGTGGTTATGTTAGATTGAGTTGTTGTTGTTGTTTGGGGGCCAGATTTGAGTGAGGGAACTGCGTGAGTGGTAGTTTGTCAAAGTTGGTAGTCGGAAAGGCTAACAGAACCCTGTTTAAAATCATAGGTGGACCAGCCTATAGGCGATTACTATTTTTTCCAGCTGGACAAAAAGGCGGATGGATGGACAGCGGAAGGGTACCCCGGCTTTAGGCGGTAGATGCTGAATGGACCGCAATTATTATTATTATTGTTGTTGTTATTTATTTATTTATTTATTATTATATATTTTTTTTAAATAAAGTTAACATCAAATTATTCAGAAAAAGTCTTGTAAGTACGGTTTAAATAATAATACAGAGATTTGTAAGTGAGCCTCACGCTTTTAAACTGCAATGTTTAGTTATGAGTTTATACATCCGGGCAGAATTTGTTTTGGCCTCTCATTTTGTGTAAAATATGACTATACTTTTTAAATCGTAGTGATAACTACAAACACTGGATCAAGTGCATAACAGAATAATGATCAAAAGGACTCCTTTTGTCAAATAGCCCACCCAAGGTTATGCAAACTGCGTCCTTAAATGTGTTGTTGTTTTTGTTAATTATGATGTATACGATTTAACCACTAATTACACACACTGTAGTCAGCAGAGCAATTTGTATGATAGCAGATAAAAGTAGATAGTGGAAAAAGAAGGGAACAGATTTTTTGATGTATCATTGTGTGTGTGCAAAGCCACCGACAATAACAGAACAAACTCAGTTGAATTATTCGGCTTCATTTTCATGATGACTGCGCGACGAGGACACCAAAGGCACTTTAGAGTGATATTGACCCAACTGTCAAAGGAACTGCAAGTAAATGTAGTTGAATTTGATTCATTTGGCGAAATGATGAAAAGATCTGAAACTCTGATGAAGACTGGAACATGTTTGGGCTGTGTTGATCCCAGGCCACGGTCGGGATGACAAATCTGGCAGCAAGTCTACATCAACTTGTGGGCACGACTGGCTTTGACGTTACTGGTGAACCCAGTTTGACCTTTTTGTAAACTTGATTTCTTTTGAATAGCATCGTTTACGTCATTTACATTGACCAATCAGTCAGTTTCCCGGTTCAATTCCAATTGGCATTTAAACAGTCCTCAGTCCTCTTCCCGTCGACATCGTGACAAGATGAGGCCAAGACGACAGCTAACATCTTCCGCCCCCTCCTCGTCTCGTGCAGGCACACCAAATCTGTTACTCGGTCCTCTGCCTTTTCTCCTACGTGGCAGCTGTGAAGGGGAAGGAGATGGACGGAAAAGCCAAGATTCTATCGCCACGACCCCTCCCGAGCTAGTGCACCCTCTGCCCCTCCTGGAGCCCACCCCTTCCCCCACCCCTCCTCCATGTGCCTCTACTTGAGTTCCAACACCACAGACAATCCCTCAGTGACATGGAAGCGCACAAACCAGTGTAAATATTGGCCTGTTTTCCACCCTCCCTGCTCTGTGATCTGGTGTAAATATTCGTTCCCAGGCCGTTTGTCCTCGTCTGTTTTCAGACTCCTGCCCTCCGACCAGATGGTCCTTAAGAACGTTAGAGGAACCGAGTGCATGCGGCTCCCGTGCTCACAGCCCCCCCCCGCCCCCATAGAACTTTTGTGTGATTGTGTGCGCATTTACTGTGACGTGGCTCTCTGCTAACATGTGCGCCGCCCACGAAATGTGTTCTTTTGCTCTTAGCTCAGTCCTTCGGGCTGATTTACTGTTCTAGTTCCACCCGTAACATCGTCTGTGCTCCGCTGTTGATCAATAGCATGTTACTATGACCATTCAGGAATAAATATTATATATATTTACATATATAGTATTTAATATATACATATTGCTGTACATTTCTGAAAAGAAATACCAATAAATATTGACTTGCCTAAATGTGCAATACGATAAGTTGTGAGCCGTTTATCTGGCTGAAAGTAAGAACTATTAAACATTGATCTGTCGTTTGACGTGATACGTCGTCGGTGTGATGTGATTGCCTCATCGTGTGAACCGTGTAATCATTTGGTAGGTTGGTGACACTGTAGAAAACTGTTCCATAAAGTGATGAATGTGACCCTCAAACTCAAGATGCAGTGCACTCTGTTGCTATTGGATTTCAATTCAAGCAGACGTCAGTCGTAACGCTTGGGTGTACTATTGATGTACAATTTTTGCCTAACTTATCACATGACCGCATCGCAGTCGGGAGAGCGATTAGGTACTTCACTCTTTCACAAAGGAAGTTCACTAAGAACTAATAATAATAAAAGAAGTGAACACCAATGCAGGTGTGACAATATATTCTGCGGTGTTGGATGCCATACCTTAAGAGTAAAGATTGTTCATCCTTAACTTTGTGTGTGTTAAGTTTCAGTGTTGTGTAGTTTTTCCCATATCCAGCAATACATTGGTACAAGCCTGTATTTTTAGCCATAGACTGTATACAAGTGAATAAATAGAATGTGTCACTAATTCCACCTCATCTGTCACAATAAACCTGAATCCAAAATTCAATGTGGAACTGGGACAAAGCTTTGAGAATCAGTGGATCTTTCCAACTATGTTTGTGTTGACTGGCTACTTGTCTCGTGAGGAAAGAAATGCCAAGTGTGAGTATTCTAGTAATTGGGAGTATTTATAAAATATGTACAGCTTTAGCCATCTAATAAAGTGGTTCAAAATGGAGCCCCCGTGGTCTTGATTCTTTGGAAAAACTACATTAGACACAAACTGCTCAAATGTTGATTTATTGTAGATGCAGTAAAACAAACACTTGGTGTTGATTTAATTACAACTTTGGCTCCACAACTCGTGTGCATCTGATTTAAAACCAGTGGAAAAGGATAAAAGGCACAGGATTACATCCAAAAATGATAAACCTAGTAAATCATTGGTCTTAATGTATCAGAAAAATAAATATCATGCAGGAGGAAAAGGATCTCTTTGCAGTTGATTGGAAGAGCAGATTTTATTTACATCAAAAGTCCGTTGGAGGAAACCCCACTTGTCAGGATGTGGCAAAAGGAGTTTGGAGATTTAAGACCTCTGCTGATGAGTTTCGTTTCCACGAGAAGCTTCAAGTGTGTGGAACCACTCAATTTACATTTGGGCAAGTTTTCACTTCGTAATCAGAATACAAGCATGGCGATGCAGGTGAAAATATATCTTTGATATAAAATCTTAATATATTTAAAAGATGATTCGCTTCAAAATGTTTTTCAGGGCGGGTTTGTAAAATTGTTTAATGAAACCAGAGTTCATAAATAATTGCATTGGTGCGTTGCACTGAAGGTTCGAGAGTAAAGCTCAAACTTGTATGACAATTCAGATGCCATGCAGGGATTAAAGTGTCGCTACTTGACTGTCACAGGGTTCATTCTTGACGTGGGTCAGCCTAATTGACGGCGTTGCGCAGTATCCGGAGGCGAGACATGACTTCATCCCAATCCAGGTAGGCGCCCTCCAGGTGTCGCATCCTGTCCGGCGTGCTCACGTAGCTCTTTCGGCCGTGCAGCAGGCGCCAGTTGTCAAACGTCACAATGTCACCTGGAACGCAAGCACAACCAGTGGTGACTAAAGACAAGTTTGCAGAGGATTGCAACCTGCTGCGTATAGTGACAAATGACAACTTTATATATATATGCATACATACATTTGTATATATATACAAAATAGCCATAATACAACAAGTGAAAGCAAAAAAAAATGAACACAAAACACTATATACAATGGACACAACAGCATAAAACTGTCAGTCTCACGTCAAATCAAAAGCCAAAAAATAGCAATGTGTCTTCAAACGGGTTTTAAAAATGGAACATTTAAGGTCATTCCAAAGGGAAGGACAAGCAACAGAAAAGGCCCGATCCCCTCTGAGGCTCCGCTTGGCCCTCGGCAACTCGAGCAGCGCCTGGTCCGCAGACCTGAGGCTCCGGGAAGGTGCAGAGGGGTGGAAGAGCTCGGAGAGGTACGCCGGGGCCAGGCCATTTAAAGACTTGTAAACAAACATATATGTGTGTGTGGAGGGGGGTGCGGGTGTGTGTGTAAAAGTGGGACAAGTCTCTATTTGACAACTTCGCCGTTTTTCAACGCTCCTGCCTCGGATCCTCTTCGATTGTCCTTCGTTTTGGAGGGATTATGCGATGCTCTGAGATTATTGCAGCACACCGCACACAATACGACCAAAATTGTTAAATGCCTTCTTTTCGATCTTTACGTGTCAGTCACAGATAACAATTTTTTTTTTTTTAGTATTTGAAAATGTATGTACCAGGCCTTGGGAATCTTTGGATGCATTTTTTTTTAATCACCTTTATTTTAAAGGGTAGAGTCATGTTAAATGAGATTGAAATCAAACTGTTTCGAGAGCATATTTTGTTGCATATTTTCAGTTTAAACTATTAATACAGGCAAAGATGACAAATGTTAGTATTCACGGTAGGGTTCGGGGTCCCTAATAGAATCCAAATTAAAGTTGTCCTGCAGCAGAAGCAGAGCTCGGGGGAAGACGGTTGACACTGACCTGGCTCCATCTTATAGGTGACCACATTCTCTGGTCGCTTCATGATGTTCACGTAGGCTTTGAGTGCTCTGTAGAAGGGTTGGACTTGAACAAGAGGGAGGTCCAGTACCGAATCCCTGGTAGCGTTGTTGTAGTTTATCCTCACAACTTGATCCTGGTCATTAATGCTGATCACAAAAACAGACAAGGGTGAAATGCCAAACAAGGGATGACTTGGACAACTACAACAAGATAATAATACTTCAACATAGCCATAGAAATGTCTCATTTGAACTTACATGAGATATTAAAAACAGCTCAGTCAGTCAAATGAAAAGCTAAGCGATCATCTATGAATGCGGCATCTTTCATAATGTTCTTGGACAGGATGGCATCAGATTGCTAAACGGTATCTAATAAAGCCAGAACACTAATAGTGTTGAGCAGCAGATGGCAGTATTCCTCTTTCTCATCAGTCCACTCAAACTCATTGGTGAGGTGTAAGGCACATTTGTTCCATGTATGTCAGGGATGGGCAACTGGCGGCCAGCACCGCCAACTTGGTCCATTCATTCAATATTTGTTTGGAGGGGGGATTACAATTAAATCATTCATTTCTTCCACCGAAAAAAAGGCAGACAAACATTCAATATACAAAGTACGTCCATGTCTGCGGCTTATTTGGGGTCAGGTTGCGGGGTCAGCAGCTTTAGCAGAGAAGCCCAGACTTCCCTCTGTCCAGTCACTTCTTTCAACTCTTCCAAGACGTTCCCGGGCCGGCTGCGCGACATAGTTTCTTCGGCGTGACCTGGGTCCCGGGGGCCTCCTGCCGGTGTGACATGCCCTGAACACCTCACAGCATCCTAACTCAATGCCCGAGCCACCTCATCTGGCTCCTCTCAACGTGGAGGAGTGTACACCATTTGTGTCACCCTTGAATGGTATTTTTTATGCAAGGGCCCTATGCAGTGGGAACAAAATACTTAATATGTTGTTATTTTGTTGTTTGCTTTAAACTCTTTGTTGCTAGGTTCATAACGTGGATCTTTTATACATGCGTTGAAAAATGCACTATCAACAATAACACATTTAAAATAGTATTTTGTCATACATCTGGTAAGCAAGTACGTGGTCCTATGTGGGCCCCCAAGTAGCACTGATGAAAAATTGTGGCCCCCTCCAGCATTTAAGTTGCCCATCCCTGATATGTGTGTGTGTGCGTGTGTTTTGACAATCCGCCTCTCTCACTCAATGATACTCTTCTTGGACTGCAGCATGAAGTCGCAGTAGTCCGTCCCCGTGTCGGTGAAGTCCACCAGGAGCGAGGCCAGCGTGCGGAAGGCCTCGGGGTCTTCGCGCCGCAGCTGCTCGGCCGTGTGGAAGCCGTCGACCGCCTCGCTGTCGCCGCCCTCTTCCGCCTGGCCGATGCAGTGCAGGAACTGCACCTGTGCTCAGCGTGACAAGATAATCCACCCTTTACTACGCATTCCGGACACAAATACTCGTGGAACGTTCACTGCCGCCGAGAGGTGCCTCGAATTGAAGCACGTGACCGAATGGACTCACTCCGGGGGCAAAGTGTAATGCAGGGTAGTCTGTGTGGAGGCTGAGATTTCCTGAGGTATAGGCCACATTGTTTGCCATGTACTTGTCCACAACTTGCCATGTATGCCTGAGGACAGCAAAAGGAACATGACATGAACAAGAGCACTCAAGTTTGCGGAGTGCACGCAACACAGATGCGAAACAGTTCTGAGAAACGCTGATTATACATTGAAATATGATCCATCATCTTTTATTGCGCTTTTCCTCATTAGGTTTGCCGGTCGGATGGAAATTACTTTCCAACGCTCTTTAAACGCATTCTAGACACAAACCCTCGGGCGCACTCTGTTACAGTTGCCGGCGGTGACCGTTTAGTGAGCTGCATTTACCTGCACAGCAAGGTTATTACAATTCACGAAAAGTAGCAAATAACCAGAGCTGGGCATTCCGTCTGTGTGACGGACCGGTCCGTCGATCCGTCACTGAGGGACACCCGTCTTGCTGACGGTTGACGAATGATGGGTAAAAATTGGAAGATATTCCAGCAGTCGTTAAGTGTGCTCTAATTTGTTCCATTTCTGTCGGTGTAGTGATAATGGGCAAACCAACAGCGGGAGAAAAAGGCCATGGCTGAGTTTTCCCATTTATTGCCATTTTCAATGATAACGAACACAGAATGAATAAACACTAGATTTGTTTTCAAACCGGACCGTCGTATTAATGCTGTAACCAAAGCGGGACGCCGCCTGTGTCTATGATGCAATGCTGTGAAGGTGAACGCCTGACAATCACTTCTCCTGCCCTGTTGTTTTGCCGGCGCTGACATCATTACACATTTCGTTATCTCACAATACCTCCTTTTGAGAGTCTCATGCAACAATTTTGCTGAATTTCTGTCTTCACAAAATGGTTCTTCTTTGGTCAAATGCTCATGTCACCCACAGCGCTTGTATCTCACTAAATACAATATATTTTGTAAGCAAAAACCATCCCTAAATGTTATTTTAGCAGCTTTCTAGAGTACACCATTGTTCAGATCATTAGAGGTGTGATGGAAGCAAAAGTAACATCAAAAGTCACTGTTTAGTTCGATTCATTTGTTTTCACCCCCCAAAAACATTTTTTCCAAATTTTGTTGGAAGTGGCTGAATTTCTTAAAACTTACCTATGTTCTCATAGGTGTAGACATTTTTTTTTTCCTGGTCAAAGACAATCTATTCTTTCATTGAATTGAAAAGATGCGGTGTTAAGACAAAACCTGAGCAAATCGTATTACGTGTAGAGCTCGTGGAGCTGCAGGCCGTTCATTAAGATGTGTTGAGAACAAGAGCCGAGTGCTAATGAGGTAACGTTAGCTGCCATGTTGTGACGATGAGAAACAAACGGCGCTTTACTTCCAACTCCGTGAGCTCGTCCTCTGGCAATGGAAAGGCGCCATTGCTCCAAACCTCTGTTCTGACTGAGCGCACCAGCTAATTCCTCCGGTTTAAAGCAGCTGGAATGGTTTTGGCTTGCTTGTCCCGTCCGTCTGTCTCTTCGCGTAATAAACCAAAGCGATCTACTCCCGTGAGATAAAACTCGCCAGAGGACTCGCGCTTAGCTTTTCGGAAGGCCCAAATCAATCAACGTGATGAACACAACGGGCATTTTCCTCGCCATCAAAGTTGGAGAGAATATCTAACAAATGTTGCCATTGTTTTTGGATCCCTTGGAAAATAGATAGAAATATAATATATCAAGTTTTATTCAATAACGGTCCCTGGGCTGAGATCATGCTCATGTGGAAAACTCACCATTTGAGCATTTAGTGAGGCCGCAGCTTATTTAACAGCGGCTGACAAACGCGCATTGGGCAAACTTCACCGAGTCTTACCCGTAGAACGTCAGTCTCAGATAACCGATCCTCTCGGCGAGCCTGCCCACGTGGCCTTGCTCTGCCGGAGCCCCCTTCAGGTAGACGATACCAACGCGCCTGAGCGCCACAAGCCACGCCAGCGCGGCCTTGTCATCATTGAGGATGTCCTGGTAGTTGGCAGTGGGAATACGCAGTTTGCCGTCCCAGTAGTAGCGCTCTGAAATGAGGAAATGACAAAGAAATGTAGGTAGTTGTGAATTGACGCGAGGTAATCGAATAAGATTTCAAAAGCCAATAATAATAATAATAATACAATTATTATTTTATCCAACTATTTATCCATTTTCACACTACACTATATATACACACACATATATACACACATATATATACACAGATATATATACACATATATATACATAAACATAAACATATACTGAGCTGGGCAAAGAAGAGCATTTCTCACGTATTTGAGGCTGAATACCATTATTACTAAAGCAAAAAACACAGTTATCTTTATCTTCCAATACATCACCTCCAAACAACTCCAAACCTCTACACTGCAATGTAGCAACCACAATCAATAATTCATAAAAACACATAAATCACATCCTACTCGCCACAGATGCTAATGCAGAGGCTCCTGCTTGTCTGTGTAAGCTAACTGTTCCACTCATACATAACTACTCTGTGCCCCTCCAAAAAAAAATCCTGATGGAAAGCATCAGTGTTGGTTGAGATAGGCTCATAAAGTTCCGTTTTTCTTGAAACGTGCGCCTTGAAAGTGAATTATCAATCATGATCTGACATCATCCTCCATCGTAAATCAAGCGTTGTATGAAAACATGTACAGTAAATGCAACCTGTTTGGTTCAAGCTCTGTTGCGAGTCGAAACTGGGGATCCCCCTCACTCTATTATGTCTTCATCATGTACTGCAGAGAATCTGTATACTTCTGACCTATGTGCATCTTAATTGCTCATTTTGCACAACCTCTCAAGACATTTTGTGAGAAAACCATTTTCAACTTTACAGTGAGTACACATAACCAACTAATTACAAGTATGTGGCGCTCTCGGGAGAAGCAACTCTGGAGATAAAACTGCGACACGCGTTCTGCTGCAAATCTACATTGATACAGAGTAGTGGGACATGTTCTAGTTTTAGGGTTTCATTCATTTGCGATGATTAATTACAGCGAACTTAAGTTTCCATCACGTGTGATGATGGCACTTACTCACTAAATATTGTTTGAACCACAGAGCTGCAGTTATTTTACAGAGCTGCCAAAGATGGCTCAGCCTGTGATGGGTCAGCTTTTCAGTTCTGACTACATTTGAGGACACATCCAAGTTTATTATTCCAAAGCCGCCGAGGGAACGCCGGCTTTCTTTTCAAAGGCCCCACAGCGAGCAAGCACAGGCGGTCTCCTTGAGTTCAGTGTTGCATAACAGGTGGTCTACAAGAGTGTCACAGACGCTTATCAAACTTCACCACTAAGGTCTCTAGACTCCACTTCTCCTAGTAGATGGGTTCAGGCAAAGATAAACTCCCATCTCTCACAGTTAGCTGCTCACAGGTTTCAGAAAGGAGGAACTTTTCATCCCAACACTTCAACAATTTTTGAGTAAAAAAAAAAATCAGGTGCGTTGCCTTTTCCAAGCAACGAGTACGGGCAACCGTTTGTATCAAGATGAAAGCGTCATGTTCTGTTGGCGTTTTGTTGTGTTTTTCTGTCAAAGGCTATTACTTGTGTTTTTTCCTTTTTCCCTTCGTGACACAGAAAGCTGCGAGGAGCGAGTAGGGAGGCGCACACCTTGGAGGTATTGATAATCATCCCCCAGTCTCATTCCCTGTGGCCAAACCAGGGAGACATCAGATCGCTCTCTTATGAGAGAAAACAGAAGACGAGGAAAACGTGGCCTTCGGGGGATGGAACAAAGAGGAAGACGCCAATACTTTACCACAAGCTCCCTGGTGTGGGCCGCCTCACTCGCTCCACCCGGCTCACCATGCCAAAACCCAGACAGAACATGACAAAAAAACACCATCAAGAAAAAGTCACGGTGAGTCTCGATAAGAGTAGAAAAGCGATATGAATCTCTGCTTGCATGCAACGCATCAAGAACAGTGACTAAGTTCCAAGAGGAATCCTTCACCTCACTAAGATAAAACATTTCAAAGGCTGCATTTTTCTTCTCTGATGATAATACGACAGAACCCTATTAATGTGGTTATGGCATTTCATTGATAAATGTAATACAATATTGATGCAGCTTGAACAATTTCAAGCTATATTATAAAATGACTTTCCCTATTTTACCGTTTTGTGCTGAGGTAATGAGGCCTGGGTCATAAAATCCACCCTGGAGTGGTGCTGATGAAATGGATAAGAAGCATCCTCGTTTGGAGCCGGGATGAGCAGCGGAGCGTGCCCAATCTCTTAAACACGCATCGCTACCTTGAGTGCACATTATCATCCTCCAAGGGTGAACTCTTAGGTGCACAAGTCTTGAAATATATACTGTATTTGAGCACGTTTTTTCGCAAATAAGACACTAACAATGTTTTATTTATTTTTTTCATTTTTCGAAGTAATTACAGAAGCGTAACCTTAGATTGATTGGGCTTTTCATTGCAACCTATGCCATTTCATAGTTTGCTACTGAAAGCAATTGAATTTGACAGGCACTCTGAGAAAAATCAGCAAGCTTCTTTCAGACGGACAAATGGAAAAAGTCCTCCCACTGCTATACGCCCATTTGGTTCTACTCCTTTTTCCATGGAGCCACTCTCCAGCGACCTCCGTCTAACAGCTGCAAAGTGTATTTCTAGTAAGAGGAGGATTTTAGTGCCTACATTTTGTACCTGGCTGATGTTTGAAGCTCCTCCACATCTCTTCTTCGTACCTATTTCTTAATAGCCCTTCAAATGTCGGCAGCGCAATCAAACCGCAAAGCAAAAGCCTGCAAGGGATGGACAATTTGCAAGGCGAGCCTACTGGCATCTAATTTTTTTTTTTTTTTTTTTTTTTACATTTTATTTTATTTTTGATTTTTTTTAAGAGATGTGGAATGTGCAGTCCCTCGTATTGAAAGCAAGGCTTAAGGGCCGCATCGGTAATACCCACAGACGGTTAGGGCCAGGCCATTAATTGAAATGTAATCGTGATTTCAATTTCGGCTTCTCACCATCACAAAAACATTAAAAAAAAAAGATTAATGTGTTAAATAGTGTGTGTGTATGTAAGATCCTATGCTGTGAAGATCCCTTGAATGCATTTTTGTTGTTTGCAACAAACGTGTGACATATGTTCATCCGCCTAAGATGTTAATTGACATTTCAATTGGAGTTTCAGAGCTGCCAAATGTTACGGCTCATCTTGTTTCAGAAATCATCGACCACTAATTTTTTACGCCGCTAACACTGATTGTTGTTTGGCTAGCTAACGTGGCAAAAAATGATTCGGAAATGTAAGAGAAGACGTGTCCAAGAAATACATTGCACAAACTAGAAACCTAAATTATAAACTACCCCGTCCAATCTGTCAGCAATGTTATTTGTTTGTTTGCAAAATAGAGTGCTGAGTGAGTTTTCATTTTGACAGTAAAATCTGATTAATCATCTGAGGTATGAGACTTGCTTTCTTTACAACGGTTGAAAAAGGAATCGGGAAATAATAATAATAATAATAATAATAACAATAATATGAATGATACATTTAATTTGAAAGCGCTTTTCATAGTACCCAAAGACACTTTACAAAGAAAAAGGCTATTTCAACCATGGACAGATGTTTCTGATGATACTGCCACATTGAAATCTCATTCGCATTGATCTAGGCTGCTACTGCAAGAGTGATATAATAAATACATTACAATGACAAATATTGAAGCCATAATTGATTTGCAATTAAGGTTATGGAGTAATGATTTTGTTGTGTAATTGCATAGTACGCATAATCCTTTTTATCCTATTACATAATATACTGCAATAACGACCTCAGTAATGCTCTTGACAAAATGTAAAAAAATAAAAATGGAAATTCAGACAAATTGTTCTGAAAGTAATTTTCTATAGGTTGGCAGCTGTAGTTTACTGTAAAACTGAACAAAAAAACAAAAGAATTATAGACCTTGTACTGTACATTGAAATACAACACGTACTTCATTTTAGAAACATTGCCAGCTTATTGCTAGCAATCAATAGAAAACCTCATTGAAGGGCTAGCGAAAATAAGCCTTACCACACTGCCCCCAGGTGTGCACAGCAGCAACGGCAGTTATTCATTCGTATTTACTGTTTTGTATTACTATTATTTCAATATTATTATTTGACTTGTTCCCAATAAATTTTTGGGGTTGTTCTTTTAAGTTCACCTATTTTATATTTAGTTGGTAGATGAATAAATAAAATAGCAAGTTCTGAACTCAATGAATAATCCAGCCATAGTGACTATGATGACTGGCATACGTCCCTGCGGAGTGTCTTCACATTCCTTATCTGGCTGCACAGTTCAAAGGGTCAGGAAGTTTCTACTTGTGATAAGAGAAGAGAAAGTGGGCCAAAGGCCAGGCTTGATAGTAACAATTATTCCTCTTGTGAAACTGGGTCGGGATGTCTTGTACAGGCCCGGCAGTGGTTTAAGATGTCACCAGTGACAAAGAGGCTACATACAGCTTTGCTCACTGCGCGCATAGATCTCACCACTGAAGGACCAGCTGCAGTTCTGCAGAATTCTCGTTGGTTAACACAGCACGCACACAAATGTCGAGGGAATTGTATTTGGGGCAGATGGGTCAAAGAAATGTGACTATAACTCTTCTGATCACGGAGTAACTTCCTCATACGGATGTCTTGTCAGCAGATGGTCAGCAATGGAAAAAATGCTGTCTATACAACAACCGATACATATAAATATATATATATATATATATACAGTAAAGCATATGTATTCATTGTGGCCAGTTTAAGTAAACAAGGCGACTTGCATCATTGCAGAGCTGCAAGTAATTTCCTGAACTGCACTGTACTTGGGGCATAGAAAAAATGACTAGACATGGATTAAAAGAGAGGCACGGCTGGTGATTAAAGCGTATGACTGTCTTCGTCAATCTTGAAGCATTAAGGCAAAACGGGGGGAAAAAACCAACTGGAAAAAGCTGGAGATTAAATCACCACTCTTTTCCTCCCATGGGGGAAGGCCTGTGCGTCTACAGTCAACGAGGAATCAACGTTGCTGTCTCGCATAGTTTCCAGCTGTGGTGGGCTGAGAGGCCATGTCCGAATTAGCATGCGTCTTGTTTGCTGACATTCAAACACATGTCGAAGAGAAAAAGCCTTGAGTACGTACGATGGTGCATTAGTGCTCATTTGTGTAAAAGCACGAGGGCTTTGGCAGGAAGGACTGCGGAGGTGCATGTTTGAAATGACAGCAACAGCCTGACAAGGCTCTTGGACAAATCTGCCACCACCGTTTCCGCTCAGGTCGAGTCCGGCGTACATAGCCCCTTCCCCCGAAAACATAGTCGGTCGGCTACAGTAGCTTTTCCAGAGAAGGAAACCTGAAGCTATGAATCCGGTGGCTGTCAGGCAGCTCAGGGCAGTGTGTCTGTCCCCTCATTATGCTTTGTTGAAGCCTGGAGGGCTGTGTTACTTCCTCTGCAGCCTACAAAGTAACTTTACTCTGACTTGAGTGAGTTTTATCGCAAAGCTGCCATCATTTCAATGGACCATCTGTGGAATGCACACATGGGAGCTCCAGCCAGATGGGACTGACATTTTAGAAAGAAATACCTCCGATAAATAACACGTATAAAGCAATGTGTCTGACTGACACAAAAACTTCCTTTTTTGTTTTGACTTGCACAACTTGTTACCATACAATTTCAAAACGTCTCAAACGAATATTGTAGTTAAGAGGTGCAAGCAGAGTGAAATGCTACAAATGAGACTGACTGTCTCACCTTTTTCAAAGGTTGGCTTGGAACTGAAATCGGAATTGCTACTGCCACCGTACAGTGAAAAGTTGATTTAAGCAGAAAATCCTGTTCATAATTAAGCTCATTCTGAACAAATGATTTTCTGCAAGTGCATGAAGAGCGTTCTTGACAAGAGAAAGCACCCACTTAAGAGTATCCTGCCAAGATGCATGTTAGTTTCTTACCAATTCACTCTGTGACATCGGCTTAAAAGCTTTGTAAAAGACTTGAGACGTCATATTACACATTGACGTTTAGAGAATTTATTCCCAGAGGTGCGCATTTTCATACAGTCGGTTGGTCCGTTATTCGTCATCCGTCAGCGGCCAGGGTACCCGTATGTCATTTGTCAGTCTGTCATTTTTCGTGACAAACTGAATTGTAATCAGTCAGTCAGTCTGTCAATCGGCCCCCCTAAAAACGTCAGAAAACTGGCATCCGCCAGTGACGGACTGGCGGACCGTTAGTCCGTCACTGGCCGCTGTTAGTGACGATTACAATGACAGATGAAAACCCCTCAATCGTCAGTGACGGACCGGTCCGTCAGTCTGACGGAATGTCCATCTCTGATTATCCCTCTCGATTCTCTTGGCACTGGTAGTGTGCTGGTTCCAAGTCCAGATAAAAAAAAAGAAATAAAAACATGTGGGTTGTGTCAAGGAAATTTTTCAAATCACTCAAATTGCTGATGGGAACAGCCGAAAAAGTCACTGATTTCAAAAACCAACAACAAAACCTGGTTGTAGACAGAGTGTCTCAAAACACATATGACTTTTTTCCCTTTGAAGACTTTCAAAGCTTTCCTTCCAAGAGAGCATAAAGAGATGTGCAGTTTCCATAACAGCACTGCAAGCCCATCACATACCTTGGAATATATCTCAAGAAACACTGAACAACATTCCATTACAAGTTTGAAGATGTGTTTTGGGGGCACAAATCTGGAAACTTGAGTGATTTGAGTGATCTTATACCTTAGCCGCTTAGTTTACCCTGTGTAAGGAATCAATATGTTCATGCATATTTTTATTTTATGTGTCAATGTATTTATTTTATTTATTTTTTTACAAATTGAAAGTTGTGTACTAAAATTGTTCTTTACGATCCAACCTTAGATCTTAATATTGTATTACATATTGTATACATATTCAGAACTTTTTTGTCAAAATGGAACAAAACACTTGCCCTGGGAAACAATAATAGTTTCAGTGTTTGATGGTTGATGGAGAACTGACACCTGTAGTTTGTTGGCAAGAAGCCTTAAAGAAAATTCAGTCATGATTATGCTAAAAATGACAACTGCAGCGATAGTTGGCTTTGAGAGAATATGCAGGTTTTCCAGCATTGAATCCATGCTTTGCAAGATCTTTTGTGTCACCAAGACAGTGATGACACGTAATTGAGGCCAGATGGGAAAGAGGAAACAAGATAGTCAGCATGATGAATCCGTTTTTACTTAGCTGGGACATGAAATCAGTCAGGAAACTCAAACAAGGGAAGTCTGACTTGCAATGAAGTTAATTAGACTCAGTCCATACGAATACATAAAAGGAATTGTGTTCAAAATTGGAAATTAGCCAATCTCAATTAATACAACTACATTCCATCACATTTGTATAGTTGAAGGTTTAAGTACAAATTTATGTTCTTTGGGCAAGAAGTTTGAAGTACTTAGAGAATATACACGTTAATTTGTAGCTAAAATGTGTCAACTAAATAAATATCACATTTATGTTTACATTCGTACTTTGTGCAAAAATGGATGTTTGAAGCGAAATAGTAATGTTGTACTTTGTTAGTGAGCCAATCCTGGTAGATTTAAAATGGGCTACTATATGACCCAGTTGTCAGATCTCAAGTTCTGATATAAACACACCGAACGTAGTAAATGTTCCACATTTTTAAAAAGTAGCAGATGTGTCAGCATAAGAGGATGGTGATTAACGCCCCTCGGTTATGTGCGCAGAAGAAATTAGATTGGTGTAACTACGATTACTTTCCGTAAACATTCGTTTGCATTATTTCTGACCTTTAGGCACAAATTAAATCATTAGTCATGATTTCAACTCCAACTAAATAAGGATGACATGTATAAATTGCAGAAGTTGCCATAGGTCAACTATTAAACACATCTGGCAGGGGCCTTCAGCAAATAGCGGGCAGATCTATGGCTAAAAAGGGGGTCATTGATGATAAGGATGTGCATGACGCAACCCTTCGGTGAAGCAAAATGTACACATCATCACTCTCCGTATGTGACGTAAGCAGCCTAAAGAGCTAAAAAGCAACGCATCAGAATTCCACAAACAATAAACAGGATGTGTTGGACATATTTTATCTAAAATGTACTGGGCGGATCAAAGAATCTGCAGCTAATTAAAATACCATTAAAAAAAAATAGAGCACAACTCAATGTCACCTTTGATCCGACAGACAACTGATGCAACACGAAGACTGAAGATGACAGCCTATACGCAACGCAGAAACATATACAGTAAAATGGAGGTAGAACAGGGCTCCCATGGCCCAGACCATTAAAGTTCTTCAGTTAAAGTGGGAGTCAACCCAAGCATATTTTTTTCAAGAATATGTTTCATGGAAGCCCACTAGTTGAAACAAGGCATTCTGATAACTATTACATTTGCGGAATAATAGTTAATCCACCTGTTTTTAGCCATCTTTGGGGGTGACCATTTTGTTACTTCTGTCGACTGAAAATGACATCACAACTGCGCAGGGCACAGGGCACCAATCGCGGCTGATCTGTTGTCTGAAGCTGAGCCGTCGACAGAAATGACAAAATGGCCGCCCCCAACGATGGTTAAAAACTGGTGGATCTTGCTGCTTAAATCATACTCCACAAATGCAACATTAATCAGAATGGATTAACTCTTATTCCACAAATATAATATTTATCAGAATGCCGTGTTTCAACTAGTGGGCCTGCTGGGAACATATTCTTGAAAAAAATATGGTTAGGTTGATTTCCACTTTAAGACAATAAGGCAGTAAGTCTTGTGATTTCAGCTAAATCATACATACGGGCTCTGGGATTTGTTCATTCCCAGGAAAGGAAATATTGACAGCGGTGGGCTTGCGTTCTGGAAGAACATGCAGATCTTTTGTTGACCCTCACTCTAAATCCGTTTTCCATGTGGCAAAAAGGAGGCTCTCCCAAGACTAACCTCCTCTTACCTAATGCTGAAGAAACTGCAGGCCAGGAGACTACGTCTCAATTCAGCTTTAAACCAATGTCTGTGCATTTAATTTCAAACCTAATTGAAATACATGATACTCTGCCATTATTGCTAGGAAAAATGCTGGATGCAAAGAACTCCATTTTAGTGCATTAGAAGAACATTAAGCTGTTGGCTAGGATTTAAATAAGTTTTAACTCCTTCTTAATTCTTTTAAGGCAGGCAGTAGTCTGTGTTTCAGTACGGGATATTTATATTGTACACGTTTCATTTCGTTGTTATTTATGTACTGCATGTTCAAAATTAAAAGCCAATTATCAAATCAGTGTAGACATTATTAGTGTGGTAAATGAGAATGTTTGGTCAAAATGTCTGCACTTTTCTGGCATACATAAATAATGTCGGTGATGAAAAGACCCTTTCATTCTAATGATCTACGAAAACGTGCAGTCGTCCTGCCTTGGCAAGTGTTTCCAAGTGGTTACGTACACAACATAAACTGTGATTAATACAGGTATGTGTCGTCATGTAAGAAGGGATTATTGTTTTGTTGGATTTCACCCAGAGACACACTTACAACACGAAAATTACAACAGCTTTATTTTTCTCCATCCGACAAAGTTAGAAACCTGAGTGTTATCTTTAAACTCCGAGCTAAATTTGATCCCACACATTAACAACAGTAAACTGGATTTTACCACCCGTAAGAGCATCGCCAAGGTCTGCCCGTTTTTCACTTGAGAAAACACAGACACTAAAGCACACCTTTATCTCCAGGGTCATTGATTACTGTAACGATCGGGTCTTCTGAAAAATAAAAAACTATTACCGTGATTTCCGGACTACAAAACACACCTGATTAAAAGCCACAACAGCTATATTCAGCCATAAAAACTGATTTGGCCGCTTTGTAATTATAGCCGCAGGTATCCATCCACATTATAAATTGTGATATTTCCAAAGAAAGGTCACACAGATGGATTTTTAAAAAAAAACTTTATTCACCTTAAACACCGGTAGTTGCTATTTTTTTCCCCAAACAATGCCAGACACAGCTAGTTACACAATGGGATCCCAGAACCTTTCTCAGTCACTTTTGTTGTCACACAAGAGCAATTCGCAGACAGGCTTCATCAGGCAGCAGTGCACATAAGTCTGTGGCAGTGCAGCTTTTGGAAAGCTGTTTGTTACGTGTTTGGGAGATGCAGGAGATGTCGCTCCGGGGTCAGAAATCCTGTCTTCCGTGACTAGCCGTTAGCACTTGTCATCAGTTGCAAAGCGATGGTGGGAGTCGGTTGCCAAACAAACAATAGAGAGACAGGTGTTGCACTGCAGAGATGGCTGTATTTATGGCACTCGTGCCCTATGCTCATTAAACTCAAGATGCTCATTTTTGTTTTACTATATACCGGTCTCAGGGAACTCAGGGCCTCAGAGTTGATAGGGCATCGGTTGAATTTGGACAATTCCGATTCCTCGGTTCGATTCCGGTTCCTAACGATTCTCAATTCCAAAAAAAAGAACAAAAAAGTTTACATGGTTTAAATGAGGGAGAGACGCTGCGCAAATCGACTCTATTCCATGAATCTGGAGGTGTTTTATCAGATTTGAATTGCAACCTCTTTTGCATGAAATTATTTAATGACATGTATTGCACTGAGCAGAAGAATGGTCACTTTGTTCACTTTTGATATCCGCAGAGTAGTGTCTGCCCATATCTTTGTTATTGAGTTATAAAGCACACTACTGTATGATAACATCATTTGGGCCAATAAAAATAATATAACATGAGTTTTTATGGATGGTAATAGTTACATGCCCAAGCAATAATAGCTACTGTATCCCAACAACCTACTGCAGTCAGCGTAGCCACAGAAACAGCAGCAGGAGAAAGGTATAACATCCTCCCAGGCAAAAAAAGACATGTAGTACTTGCTGAAAACAATCCCCAAAGGTCCAGTTATCATATTGACCTCAATGTGGCCTTTGCAGTGAGTATATTCACTTTAAAGGCTATTTTGAACAGACCCATTCTGGCCTGGGTTCACTGGATGAGAGGGGAAATAAGTCCAACTATGAATAACACTTATGTGAGATTATGAGAGAAACACTTGGACGAAGCTGTTTATCATTAATTTGTCCATCTTTCCCGTATTTTTCCCCAGTGGAAGGAATTTTGAATCTGGCTCGGAGAGAGAAATAATTAAACCTCAAAAGTGTGAGTGTGTCATTTTACACCACATCTGGCTCTTTGGGCAATGCTGCATCTTGCTCCTATCTCTGACAATAGTAGTTCAAATGTAGAACTGCACTCAAGCGTGTCGTTTGCTGTTTGTGCCCCCCCCCAAAAGACATTATTTGTGCAGTCTGTGGTCTCCTAAATAGTGTATCCATAATCAGGCTCACAAACACACACATGACTGCAATGAGAACATAGACTTCCATAGAGGAGTCAATGAGGGGGTTCACACATGCACACAGTAATCGGTCTGGACCAGGTACAGCAGGAACCACTCAGGCCTGTGAGTCCTTCAGGACCTAAGGTAGAGCACACAGTCCAACTCACACAGTACAACTAAAGTCCACCCCCGCTCCACTGAAGTGCAAGACCTTGTTCTTGCAGCTGAAATGTTACTTTTCATGTCTGGCACACTGGAAAGCAGACTGGATCAATGTAAACAAGATCTAAAACTAAATCAATCTCCTGGTTTAATCCGAAGGCGTTAGGAGGTGTTGCTTCTTAACACCCTATTAGGTTTGAAAGTTTAAAAAAAACAAAAAAAAACGAGAAGATTATTTGTTCCATCCATTTAGGTCAATTTTCAGACACTGCCACAATGCGGCTTCAGCATAAAAAATGATTTTGTTGTCAACCACTAAATCCTCCTTTTACTGAATGCCAGTAAACTGTGGAAAATCAATAAAATCATCAAGGTGAAAAGAGGCCAATCAACTGTCCAGGAAGAAAAATCGGAAACTCAAATTCATACTTGCTTTCACAATGTGTTCAATTTTTTTGGAGCAGGTAAACACTGGTGGTGACTTAACACTTGTGAGACAACAGGAATCTGACCAACGCAACTGTAAGCCAGGCTTTATTCTATAAGGCCACTGACTATTTATGCTCTTTTGAAGTCGTTGAAATTAGTAAAGAGAAAGGCAGCTGCTTTAGAATTCAAACAAAAGATATATAAATATCAACTCACCATTGAGGAAGAGCTCTTCTTGCATGGCTTGTCTGGCCTCAAGAGAGAAGCAGCGTTTCTTTAGCCACTCTGCATCAAACACACTCGTGTGCTGGTCAGGCCACACAATGGACAACTGTGGACGAAACCAACTAAGGTTTACAAGGCAAAAATTCTCATCCATTTATTTTCTTCTGACTTCTGGCGAGAGGCAAAGGACATTCTGGACTGTGATTTCCAGCGGACTCCAAACATCTCATGAAAACTGTTTTAGAAAGTTTTCTTTGATTTTAGGTAATCATTGTTTTATTCCTTAACTCACGTGCCTATATAAATATTAAAATGCAGCAGGTAGTAGCAATGCTAGTGATGGAAATGGGGAGTGACACGAGTCACTAATATGTATCACTAATATGTCTGCTTCGAAACGGTTGAAATGTTCTGAAATCTGTCCACTCAACTACGGCGTTCAGGAGACCCTGAACCAAATAAGCACCAGTAAAGGTAGATGAAGGGATGGGTGCACTTCTTGTCAATGTCACAATTGTGCTTGACTGTCACCTTGCAAAAACAGCAGTCTGTTGAACACAAATTTCCACCAGCCCCCTGTTATTTTCTGTGGTTTGACATTTTCAGTAGAATATAAAAAACTAAACAATTTCTATCTGGGTTGGTCCTTGGCCCATTAAACACTTTAATGGTTTCATGGAAATCAGAATTGTTGGGCACTAACAGCACCCCCAACCACTCAACGACTCTGCTAGGTGCTGGTAATATGGTTCGACTGCCTCCCGGATTAAATAGCTCACGATTCCATCTGTGGCCGTTGCTTGGTCCACTAATCTTGCTGTTTTGTTTGCCAACAAAAAACATCCGAAACACAATGGCTCATTTGCGGCTCCTGATCCGCTGAAAGAAATTTAACTGAACTATGTAAAAAAAAATGAATAATAAATAAAAAATTCAAAGTAAAATGTGGACGTTGACAGTGTTTTACTCAGCGTCGGCCGTGATGCAAATAAATAAAGATACGCTTACTGTCAGCCATCTTATCCTCTAAGATACGGGTTGCCACACTTTCACCAGCTCAAAATCACGATTAGTAAATCTGAACAGGTTAACTTAATGTGGTGCTGAATGTGTGCCACCCATGTCAGATGGCTCCAATAGGCAATAGGGAGACTACAGTCTGGAATGGTCGGCAAGCAATCACTGGACACTTAAAGTATAGAGACAGACAACCTTTCACGCTGCCACTGAGTGGAAGTGTAACCTACGCTGTCTGCATGGAAATCAGGCAAAGGGACCGTTAACACCATCAATGACTCCCCTTAGAATACAATATGCAGAATTGAATGATTAGATTCACTTGCGGTTGGATTCACATGTCTTCTTTTTCGTTACGGTGCCTTTGCTTTGATTGGTGTGGACTCATTTTTGCAAAATCAGTAAATGAATTTGTAATCAATACAAACATGTGCACACGTTGAAAAATGTCATTTGTAATCAAGTGGTCATTGTATTCTATTTGATTTGATTTGAAATTTGTTGTGTCCACTTATTTATGTTCAGCACCTCATCTGTGGAAACTCTATGGAACTTTACTGGAAAAACAAACACTCTTTGCTTATTAATTAATAGAGAAGCCACTCAGGTGTAGCTAAATCTAGAAATCCAGCCAGATAAATCACACCAACATTTAATCTTTAGCTGGGTTCTGGAACTTATCCACATATTCTCTGTCTAAGAATGTAATGTTGGAAAAAATGCAGCTGAACGCTCGAGTAAAGCCATCTGGTGGTTTGTTAAAAAAATAAAAATAAAAATAAGCTTATAAGAAGCAATAAATCACTGAAACTCGCAGGCACCGTTACTTTTGCTAAACAATATAATGAGATTGAATACAAGAGCAGTACCAAAATGTTGCCAATATACAAGGAATAAATGGTCAGTTTTGATTGTTTGTGTCAAATCAATATTTCAGTACAAAATAGCAGTAGTTGGTAGTTTGCTTTGTAGCTCTGAAGAATGGTCATGCATCGTTCAAGTGTTTGAAATATCGCACGCGTTTGTAATATTTATCATGTATCAATGTTTTTTGAAGTCTCTCTGGCTGTAACTAACAATATTGGTACGACATCCATGAATATAACTGTAATAATACTTGGTTGGCCTACCTTGCTATCATTGGTAACCTCCACAACGTTAATGCCTGTGTGGATGTCCAGATCGGACATCAGCAGTTTGCGGGCCTGAGCTGATTGCAGTGTACAGACTGAGCACTGGCAGTTGTCCCTCAGCCACGTGAAGGGATACAGGCTCTGCCCTCCATCTTCCCACTCAACCTCCACCAGCCGCTCTTCATCCAGTGCTCGGGCATGTCTCACAGAGTGGCTGGCCACAGACAGGGAGGCTGAACCCAAAGTCTGCTGCTCACGAAGCTGCACGGATGTCGGACGAGCAGATGGTGGATGTGAAACCTTCCCTGGTCTTCGACCAAACTTGACAGTCAGACAGGCCGCAGAAGAGGCGCATCTCTGCAGGGCAGGCCGGGCAAGGGTAAGACGAGCCAAGGTACTCAACATATTTCAGGCTTCTCTTCCAAGTAACACAGGAGGACCACCAACTGTGAAGTCGTACAAAATGTCAACAGCAAGAATGAGACAGAGTTGACACAGCAAACGTTTTAACATTGTTGGATTTTGTGTGTTTGTTTTGATGTCCCTGGAAGCCCTACGACGCACATGTTAATACTTTTGCAACATTTTCTTGTGACCCGTCATCATCACATGATGGTAGTAATTTAAAGGACATTTTGTGGGTTCACACATGACTGATTTTATTTGTTACTTTGTGATTTGTACTGTTCAAAAAGTTTGGATTTTAGGTTATTTGTACTAAGAATGTGTAGCATTGCTTTTCGTTCATCCATCCATCCATCCATTATCTATACCGCTTATCCTCACAAGGGTCGCGTGAAATGGATGCCAGCCAATCGCAGGGCACACAGAGACAAACAAACATCCGCACTCACAATCACACCTAGGGGCAATTTAGAATGTCCAATCGGCTTACCATGCATGTTTTTGGAATGTGGGAGGAAACCGGAGTACCCGGAGAAAACCCACGCACGCACCTTAACCATTTTTTTCATGAAACGTAATCCCTCACATGTTCTCTGAAACATATAAAAGTTTCAGGGATATAAAAAAGTTTTGGTTTTCATCAGCAATAATGAGTCAAAGTATCCATACCCTCATATATTCAATGATAGATCACGATAAAAATGATTGCAGATTCCTTTCCAACAAGATGTGTTTTGTCAAGATTGACCCAGTAGGCCGTGAGATTCAAAGGAAAGTAGACACGCCTCTTTTTGCCAAAAATGTCCAAATTCGGCAGGCCGTAGCTCCCAAACCCTTGCTCCGATTGACCTAAAAGTTCAGATTTAGTGTTGTGCCATCACTATCAACAAGTGCACTAAGTTTCATTAAAATAAAAATCTGCTTGGTTAAACCCATTGGGTGATTTGGCATAGAATGACCGAAAGGCCTCTCTCTTTTATCCTCTTTAATGCCATGCATGGTTATACCTGTATAGTGTTTTTGTATATTATATTATGATGTGATGGTGTTATTAAGATATGGACTAGGTCACATAAATACACCCACTGAAGGCCTAGCTCCGAACCTCACCGCCCGCCACTGTCTAAAACTATATCTGAAAACATGTTAAAACCTGGTCACATAGTTTTAAAACATCCATTAGACTCTAAAACAGGTTCTCGCTAGTAGTTATTGTTGAAAGACAAGCATTAATTACTGGTATTCAAAACCAGGGCTGGTCCACCCATTAGGCAGTAAAGAAAAATGCTACGGAGGTGCAACAAAATGCAGAAAAAATGGATATAATTACATTTAAACTAGTTATTACTAATAATCATTAAGAGGAGCAAAGTGACCCACTTTGAAATCAGCGTTACTTCCCGGAGCATAAATATGATGCAGCCAAAGCAAACCTGATGCAAACAAACACCACTAGTAAGTATATAGTGGGACAAGGAGGCTTCATAAATGGTGCACTGTAAAAGATCATGAATCATCCACATGAGCCCTAAGAAGCAGTCAGTAATACGTTGTTTATGACCGTGGGGGATCACTGTCACTGACTGACTTGACAATAGTTTATGACCAGGGCAGAGCAGCAGGTTACATAGTACGTACAAAGCTTCACATGGGTTGCATTAACTCGAGTGTCAGGCTTGATTGTCTAATATTGGTTGCAATATATTTGTAAATGTATGGTGTTATCTGCACTTTAAATGGCATATGGTGACATGACAAAGGCTAAAATTATTTCATGATTCAATAATACAATTAAATGAATCTAACTTTCACTCAAATATTTCATATTAAAGCAAAATAAGAACACATAAATACATTGATTAATTAACATTAATTAATTAATAATATTAGTTAAAACAGCGACAGCTTTACTTATATTTATTTTGGACAAATGTAAAAAAAAAATCAAAGTCTGGTACTTGATGTTACATTTAATAAAAAAACGTGTGTATTACTACTTAGTATTTACAAAATAATATTTTCTCGTGGCTTCTTATCTCAGGTTTTTCTCCATATCTTAAATCTGATTGAAATGCTAATGCCATTGCACGTTATGCACTTTATGGCCAGGGATTAATGGTTCAACTTCATTTGATGAACTACCGAACTAAGCGACTGAATGCCAAAACAAGAGGAGAAAAAATGAAATACTGTATGTTGCATGGTCATTGAGTGAAAGCCAAAGGAAATCTTTGGGGGATGAACACAACCTCTTTTAAGTGGAGAAGCTGCACATTAACAATACCATCCATCCATACACTATCAGGTTCAAATTTAAAGCAATACCCAATTAATATTATTACAATTTATATTACCAAATCAGTCTCTGTCCTCCCCACGCTCTCCTCCCTCAGCTGATATGTGCAGCCCAAGTTAAGACCCTCCAGCATTTTATTTTATAGTTTATAATCTATTTATAAATTAACATCAGGCCGAACACGAGTTAGAGACAAATCATCTTAGAGCCGTGCCTGATCTACAAATAAATTACAGACATCTGTGATGGCAAACCCCTACATCAGAGGTGTCAAACTCAAGGTCCGCGGGGCGACATCATTTTATGTGGCCCGGGAAGGCAAATAATGTGTGTTGACTTAACATGTTTCTTTCAAATTGTCTTCAGATATTAAGCCTTTAAAGTGGAAATCAACCCAAACATATCTTTTTCTAGAATATGTTCTATGCAGGCCCACTAGTCTAAACACGGCATTCTGATTAATATTGCGTTTGTGGAATATGAGAAATCCACCTGTTTTTAGCTAGCTCAGGGGGCGGCCATTTTGTCACTTCTGTCAACTGGAGATGACATAGACGTTGCATATAAAATGAAACGACGTTGCATATAAAATCTGAAACTCTCATCGTGAGAAGGAAGGAAGAATAGTTACGGATATCTCAAATGCTCTTTTTGACTTGATAAAACAGAGTTACAGATATTTGGAACACGTATAGTCTAGTGCAGTGGTTCTCAACCTTTTTTCATTGATGTGAAATATTGTTTTCAGCCAAGTACCCCCTAACTAGTGCAAAGCCGTTTTGGATGAAAAAGCAAAAAGACTTTAAACAGTGTGCTATGGCATCAATGTCTGATTTGTTAAACTTTGGAACTCCATTTGGAGTCATCTCTCCAGAACTATTTGAAAATGAAAAGATGTAACTTAAAAAAGAGGACTAACTTAATTATTAAGATTTGTGCACACAAGAATAATTATCAATATATTGTCCTCCTTTGCGATCACAGTAAGAATCTGTTCTTCAAAAGAAACCTTCAACTTAATTTTGAAAAATAGTCTGAAAATACTATTTAATCATTAAAAAGAAGATTGACAGCATTACCAAGTGTCAACACTGAACATTTCATTGTTGCACTGAACTGAGTCTTTATGCATTTAGTGAGACTCTTGAGCTTGTGCTTTCCTGAGGATCTTTCTCATTATTGGTGGCAAGGAGGCAGCTGCTGTGATCAAGCTCTTTTTTTTTCCATTGCAGCTACTTTTTACATATTTTAAAATCTCAAGTACCCCTTGAAGTGTTTCAAGTGCCCCCAGGCTTACTAAGACTAGAGTCTTTGATTCATTCATTTACAAACAATTGGTGTGTGAACAAAATGTACTTTGTTGTTCCCCCGAAGTGACGTCCATGTGATATCTCCCAACGGGGTACACAACAAAGGCCAAATACATAGAAACCATTAAACATGAGTACATGAGTTTTATCGAAGAAATGCATGACTGCGGTTGCGTGCTAGCTAGCTAAATGACGTCAACGATTGCTCGTCGGGTCTGTACCGCCGCGTTCACTTGTGCTCGACTAATTAGTTGTCTTTATCAGTTGTACTCAAACACCATGAAAAGACATTGATCTTAGTGGTGTGACTACCTGTATTTAGATTTCCTCGGTCCCCGTGGCTCGGCGTCCGTCAACACAAACGTCGGCTGTCAGTATGGAAGAGAAAGTAGGTGAAAGGTCGCTGGAGGAGGCAGTGCAACATGACATAACCACAGCGCCTGTGTCCTCAACCCTCATATCCACTGAGCCTACCTTGATTTATTGTCTCAGACCATATGATATGACGCTTTGGTGATATTAAAACATTTAAATCCACGAAAGGTGTGTTATTGTCTAAGAACAATAAACTGAATGAAAGTCCCTTCTATCAGTATTCGCCTATGAATGTTCCAAAGGCTACTTAATTGTTTGCAACTCAGTCACAAAGGTGACCTGTGCCTTTGTGACAACAAAAGCAATATCCTATCTAATTTTGAGTTATAACAGGAGGCATAAACAACACATAAGGTGAAACAGGCATTTACCTGCAATCAAACCGGACTAAATATGTTGTCATTGCACAGACATACATCCATTAAAACTGTTAAGAAAAAAAAGTATCATATTTTTTTTAAGTACATTAAAAAGATGCCATGTATTTTCGGTCAACAGTTGGACAGATGGTTATAAGTACACATTGTATAGTTTGTGTCAAAAATGTCATTAACATTTAAAATATAAATTTACTACGTGTAACCAAGGGGACATCTTATTACTACATCTATTACGTACATTGTAAGTTACATCCATGAACATTTGTTGCTGTGTTTTAAATCATGAAACGCTTTTAGATTAGTAAGTCTCCTCAGTCCAACTGACTAACTATACACTGTAAAATGCTGTTTTTAGTACCCTAGAGAAGAGTAACGGGGAAAAAACTGGTAAGGCCCATTATTCTACACCCTTCCATCACTGCTCATCCTATACATCCCAATGAGCAGGTTCTTCCTCCGTAAAACTAATAATTAGAGGGCCTCTGTGTGTGTGTTTAATTTAAAGCAGACCTCTAAACCTTGTCAAGCAAACATTGAGGGGAACTTGGTCAAAGACAAGTTTGTATGCCCAGTGATTATAGTGCTCTGTCACACTGTGGTCAAATGAGCAAAGTGTGCTTGTTCCCAACAGAAGAAAAATACTGCATTCAATAGTCAGTATGACAAAAAAAACAGTAAATAAAATAATTTCCTATAGTTTAAAACACGGGTGGTGGTTGACTGGTTAGCACGTCCGCCTCACAGTGCAGAGATCGAGTGTTCGAATCCGGCCCCGGCCTTCCTGTGTGGAGTTTGCATGTTCTCCCTGTGCCTGTGTGGGTTTTCTCCCACATTCCAAAAACATGTGTGGTAGGTTGTTTGGAGACTCTAAATTGCCCCTAGGTGTGAGTGTGAATGTTTCTATCTGTGTGCCCTGCAATTGACTGGCAACTAATTCGATGTGTCCCCCGCCTACTGCCCGAAGACTGCTGGGATGGACTCCAGCACGTCCGTGACCCTTGTGAGGATGAGCGGATTGGATAATGGATGGATAGTTTAAAATCCGATAAATAACATACGGTTCACCCAAAAAAAACGACTTTATACTTCAAACACAAACTCTTTATTTGAGAAAACAACACAATCTGATAATAATGTTGTCTCACAAATTGGTGCTTGAGGTTGAAATCCTAGAGTGCTGCCTGCAGTCTTTATCTATATTATATATTTATATAAGTATGACATCTCACACGGAGAGTATACTACAATACATATATGCTGCTTTATTTCAAACTTTGCATGAATGAAGAATACACGTTAAAATATTTTTTTAAGATAGATACTGGCACTCAACGTATTTAGTACATAGCTTCAAAACATACCCCATACATTATATATTGCCTCCTGTAGGTCTTGCATTTTGAGCTAAATATTTAGCACCAGAACAGTAAGGAACTGTCCAATAAACATCCCTTCGTACATTGGAAACAATTATTTACAAATGTCAGTAAATAATTATTATGGTTTAGATTCTTCTTTCCATTTGTTTACCTGGTCTTCCTGAAAATTAGTTATCCAGTGAGACTGTCAGAACTGAACACATGTTTTGCATAAGGGGTACTTGGGATACACTGTGATCATGTTCTTAGTTTTGGTACAATTAGGGGTGCTGCCAGGGATTTGTGGCTGAGCGAATTAAAAAACAAAGAAACAAACAAAAAAATACTTTAAACATTACATTATCCTGGGCCCTGTCAGTCATGGGCCCATAAAATCATCATCACTTTGCTCAGATCCAATCCCCCACTTCTCATGGTGTGGTGCTGCTGGGAACAGTCAAGTACACAGTTGTGGTCCAATGGACCACTTTCCATGACAAGATGATAAGCCTTGAGAAACACATAGTTTTGGCAACTGCTTGTCTATCATAAACCCAAACACAATTAATGTTTTTTATTGGTTCAATCAAATGTGAACTATTTAAGTATTGCACAGACATAAATTAAATTATTACCTGCTTTACAAAAGAAAAAGCATATGGAAGCAAATCTTCTTTACATAAAATGTTTGTGGTTATTATCATGAAAGTCGCAAACAATACTGTGTGTCTACACGGTATGTATTGTAATTTAAACTATCTGCGCCCCACTGGGTATATTATTATAGACGTACACTATATTATGGTGGGTTTTTTTAGGTTAAACCTGATGAATACAGCTGAAAAACACATGGTATGAAACAGCTATTTAGGTAAGGAACAGAAGTTGGCGTCAAATGGGGAAAACAGTAGCCTACTTGGTGATGTACTTTCCACCACTGCCTGTTTTAAATTCAGCGTTTTAAATTCAGAACAGGCAGAGTGCACTGGTATGTCCAAAGATGGTAATGATCAAAATTTTGATCTACATGGAAGAGCTAATTTACAATACAATGCTAATGACTGTGGTTTGCCATGGTGTACAACTGCACTGTACTGCAGAGCTAAGACTTAACTCCATGAGACGGGCAAAATATTACCCACATCTCCCAATAGGATGGAATTCATTGTATGCCACTGCAAAAAATAGGACCACAGGCAAAAACAATATTGTTCAATCAATGAAAACTTTTTACTATCTTTTAATACAGTCAGAATTATCCATCCAATTGATTGTGCTTGTGGTCAATATTTTGTGATTGCGTTCCCTCGAGGTCACACACATCATAAAAGTACAGTAGAGGGGCGGTGGGGGGGGGGGGGTGTACTATAGAGATTATTCTCTCAGTACTTCATGTATTCATTCTTCAGTCTACTAAGCCGTGTGCCGTGGCTGCGGACGATGAGAGAGAGCAGCTCATGTTTATCCCTCAGACCCAGAGAAATGTCCAGTGTCTCCTTCAGGGCGTCCCGGGTGCTCACAATCATGTTGAGGAAGTCGTCGCTGAGCCGGTGCTCTTGCTTCAATTCGCTCTCCTGGCTCTGCTTGAACTTCACCTCCAGCTCCAGCAGGGACTTTTCGGAATTCGTGAACGCGTCACTTATCTGCGTGGTCTCTTTCCGCAGATACTTCCCGTAGCTGTCCTCTCCGTCCAGGTCGTACGAGATGCTCCTCCCGAGCCCCTCCAGCACACGGGCAGAGTCCTCAATCTGCCGCTTGATGATGGTGAAATCGTCCCGAATGACCGAGTCCCGGTCCTCGTCGGGACCGCACTTTCGTTCATCGGTCATTCTGAAGAGCAGTTGGCATTTCTCCGGGTCGTCGTTCTCCTCGTAGTCGCCGTCCGGCACGAAGTAATGGTGAAAAGTGCCGTTCGACATCTCGGGCTGGAGAGGTCCGCTATAGTAGGCTCCACACAGACGCAGCGTCAACATCCCCGCACACAGCAGCAAGTGCGTAAAAGCCATTCTGTTGCCCATAAAAAAGTCACTCGCGCACAATCAATTCACTGTGTTGTTCAACGGTCCGCTGTAAACTTACTCCAGTCCACACAGAAGCATTGCGAACTTTCAAAGCTGCTCACGTCACTTTCGCATCGCTCTAGTCGAAGTGGTTCCCCTCGCTGCCCCAACGCCAAAGTGGTCTAAAAGTGGTGTAAAAGTGGTAAAGTGTTCACTCGGTGGTGCCTGGCAGCTTCCACCACGCTGCTAGAATAAAAGCGAGCTTCTGAGTGGAAACCATTCAACTTCCGACTTTGGTTGGTGCCATAAACGCAACATCTGGATGGCTGAAGTGGCGAGCGAGGAGTTGTGCAAATTTTACCTCTACTCGTCTCGGATTACATGTCGTCACTTCAAGGCAGCAGTCGGGTTGAAGGGGTCAGTCTGCTACTACTCAATAAACAGGAGCAGTTGCTGGCTTTCATTATTGGAATGAATTGCACACCAGTGGCTGCAATATCAGGATGCACTGCCACACCACCAAACTAAAATGTCACCCAAAAACCACTTTTCGAACAATGTCTATAAAGTACATTGTATGTATATATATATATATATATATATATATATATATATATATATACTTATTCTTCTGATTCTTACAGTCAATATCAATTAAATTCATTATTTTCACACTGTAGCAAGCAACATGGCTGAGAAGTCATTGTTTATCATGCCATCCACAGTCATGTTTTTATAAAGTAGGCTGAGTAGAACTTTGCTCAGCAAATTCATAATAAAAGCAGGAAGAAACCTAGGTATAAAGCAGTGTACAGAATTATGAAGAATTAAGTGATGTTTGTGTCATTTTATCATTTTAGATATGATTTGAATGAATGGACCATTAATACTAGTATGCAAAACCGTGTCGGCTCTGATTGGCTGTTAGAATTAGCAAATGCATGAGACAGAAGTACACTATAAGCAAAGCAACAGCATATAAAATGGTATTATCTAGTAAATAAAGATCAGCAAAATGTTGCTTTTTACTTAGACTTGTCGACTTGACTGTTGGGCCAGGTGAGCGTCAAGGCTCTGAGCTGTGGCTGGAGACCATTTAATATTGCTTTATAACGCAATAGTATTGCATTTTATTGCAAAACTTTTGTGTTATAATGCAGTAAGTTTTCAGTTTTATTGCATTATTTTGCAATCAAAAGAATTATTGCAAAATAATGCAAGGTTAGAAGAAAACAAAAGACTTCCACTTCCGGGTCATGGCGGCGCTGGCAGAGAGTTTACGCTCAAGAAATGTTCCAGTCACAGATAAGGACATACGTTGCATGCAAAGGGATAGGTATGTAAATATTAACAGTTAGTAAGTAAACAAAACAAAATTGCTATCCACTCTTTTCCTACGCCAAATACATACCTTATCCCAGATTACAGACACAAGACATGTAGGGTGTATTTCTGTCACTTATCTGTGTGGCGTCCTGCATGTGGCCTTCTCCATGGTATTACACGTGTTGAGCCACTCGAAGGCAGGCAACACCTGTGCAATGTTACAGGGTTGTTGCCGGAAGTGTTGTGCATTGTGCGGGCAGGGTAAGGCGGCTCCGTGCAATCACAGAAGAGAACAATTAGGGACGATTAGAGGGACAGATGAAAATCCACTTTCGTCATTGCTTAGCCTGTCCTTTTTAAAATACTTATTGTCCTCCGTCCACAAATTGTGCGTCTGTCCAGACCGTTCCGTCCGTGGGACAGAATGCCCATCTCTGTAAACTACAATTCCGTGTGATTTATACTGTATTTTTATAACTTGTCGGCAGGCTTTGCCTGTCTCGCTGGTTTTAAAACTAGCAAATGGGCGTGTGCAATGGAGTTCCTTGAAGCCTCGCTTAAGAAATGCCATATCTGTTGGCCAATCAGAAGACAGTGATGTCACAGCCCCACTTGGCCTCAGATGGCCCGTGTTTTAGAACCTCCTCGGAGGACATTCCGAAAATCGTTTCGTTACATTGTAACAGCACGACCCCGGAAAAGTCTAATGGAAAAGCGAATACTCCGGGCTAAGCGTGGCCGAACCGGTGTGGTACCGGTACAATAGGGAAAGCAGCTTTATTGTAATTTTGCCGAAAAACACGTCAGAGTCCAGAAAAATGAAAATTCAAATTGTTCATAATTCTAAATCGAGTGTACCAAGGCTGTATGCGTCCGATGCGCTGTGTCAACCTACGGAAAGGTTTTCCGTTTTAGTTTTAAAATTACTTACGTTAACCTCCAGGATCCCTTGCCATACATTGGCCAACAGCAGAACCCAGGGTGTTTTTTTACACTTTTAATCAAGTTTTAGTCCCATTCTTGTCCTGTTTTACCAGCTAACTAGCACTAAACTAACCTGGGACGGTTCATCTCTCTGGTCCAATGTCCAAGTTTGCTAACTCCCTTCCTGCTGAGACAGTGTCAAAGGCTAACAGCAAAGTAATAACAAAGGTGCTGATACACTGCCTAGATGGGCTTTATTGACTAATTGCGTAACAGTTTAATTTAATGCTCATTAGCCGGCTAAACATTTCCATACACGTGCAAACACTTCCGGGTGTCACTCTCGAAGAGCGCGCTTCACACGACGCTGTGCACCCACATATAGTATGTACCGGTATGTTTATACATCACAAGCGTTGCCATTCTAACATTCCTATGACACGATTACACGCATCAATCAAATCCAAAAATTCAAACGTTCAATTCGCATCTCAATTCGTGCACAGCCCTTGTTATTTACATCTATATTGAAGGCATACCCAGTAGATCTCGTAGTGCAGTCAGTGTGGTCGCACGCCATCACAAACTAAGCCACAATAATAAACAAAAGAATAATATATTAGATGGTATTGGAATGTTCCGGTTTGCCTCATGGTGTGACCACTGTGTGTGTGTGTGTGTGTGTGTCAAATGCAAGGACATTTTTTATTCACTCAGTGTCTCTTGGCAGCACATACTAGACACTAAATCAGCTCTTCCAGCGGACATAAAAAGGTGTAATGTTAGAACATTCTGTTTGGACCACCTGTTTTTTTAGTCACCTGCTGGCATCAAATGACAAAACAAGATTAGCTCAAAAGAAATAAGACTGCATGTGACTTGAGTACCTAGAAGCTTTTGAAATATTTGTACTGACCACATTAACATGCAGAACAGAGCTGCAATCTAAATTGGTTTGTGTATGTGCTGAATCATGCATTGCAGAAATGAAAATAATCAAGGTGTTGTTTCCTTTCTGTATAAGAATTTTTAATTCAAAAATAAACAGCCTTTTCAATCCCTATACTGAAGAACAATTTCAGTTTAAAAAGGTGATCACGATTCCCCTCACATGAGCCTATCTTTCCAGTGGAAAATGCAAATGACGCAGACCACCAGCTTTCCCACTGCATGACTGTTTATTTGGAAGGCTTAGGGTTGTGATTCCCATCCAAAAGAGTCAAAAGACTTTTAAATTGAAGTGACAGTTTGTTAAGTTTAGGTTTATTTTCTTAGATTTAGTGATGGAACTGAAAAATAAATTTAACATTGAAAATCCTCATGTAATCCAGTCTGGGCAAATCAGCATGAGTCAATATTGCGTGCTAGGAAGTCTGTCTTCATGTCACTGTGGCCCTGATGTTTATGACCGTATTTATGTTTGCCAAGTCTCTAACAGTTATAAAAGGGTCCAGTCCTGGACTTACTTCAACTTTAACAGAAACATGCTTGCTGCTGTGAAAATTGAATATGGAGTGTGGAAAAGTTTTTATACTTTCTTTCTTTCTGTCTGTTTTTTAATGGTCTCATTTCAGAGTCACAGCAAAGTAAGAAAGTGCAGTTATTGTAGGTCAAGGTATGTAACTCAATTTTAAATTTAATGAATGTCATCATATTTATAATATAAAAAACATCATTGTATGTAATTATTCTGAAATGAATTCCACTCATATGGGACTGTGACATTATACAAATGGAGGCTGTGAAAGGTATTAACTCTAACAACACATATCATTTCCCTCTAACTCAAGTTTACCCAATTTGTGCCTCCACTTGTCTCTGGGGTGACTTGGTCACAAGCAGAACCAACATTGTTTGACAAATAAAAACTAAAGCAGACAAGAACAACCATATAATGAAAACCGCTAGGTGGAAAGAGACTCGACATGTTTGTGCAGAAGCATACAACTGCCAAGTCGCAGCTACAGCTTGACAGCAGCTCCACATCACATGCGGAGTGTTTAATTAGGGCCAGCGAGATGGAGAAGCAGGTGTGACAGCAGCTGATGATTAGGTGCATGCTTAATTGCGGGGAGTGACCGGAGACGGCTGTTTAACAGGTAATGACATGGTGAGCTGACCTGGCAGGTTAGTACTGGCAGATGTGCTTATTGGCAAAAAGGGTGTTGAATGATGGTGTCAGACTTGACACAATATACCAGTCACACTTCAATTTAGCCATTGCTGTAGTAGTACATTTTAGGTCACAGTATTATTGAGGTGGTATCCGCAGAAACACTCTCACTCTCTCTTCTAATAAAGCAAAACTGTATGTAGCAGACTCAAGATGGACACTGGTCCCCATGAAGGTGAACATTCAGGCAGGGGTCAGGACAATCACCTTTTTATTCTGTGTTGTAGCGAGAGAAAGCATGTCACGTTAGCACAGGTTACAGAGCAATCTCTCCCCCGTACAGAAGCTGTCTCTGCTTTTTTTTTTTGTACCCAATGTGCATCCTACACAAAAAAATATAAACCAAAAACAGTAAAACAAAACATATAAAAATTCTAATAGTATGAAATACACAGTGTTGTTGTAATTAAGAAATAACACTGGGGAAATACAAAGAATTTCAAACAAAATCATAGTCACTATTTCATATTATGAACATTTTGTTTCGCGTTTTGAACCCACAAAAAAATATAAACCTCTCAACCAAGGTTTGGGAGAATAAAGATGAGTCGATTTTGCTTTACTACTACCATATTTACAAAGGTTTATGTGCAACAGAGAACATTGGATTAACAACAAATCATAATGCACCTGTGTTGTAGCGAGAGAAAGCATGTCACGTTAGCACAGGTTACAGAGCAAACTATCCCCTGCAGCGAGTGAGAAAGTACACAAATGAGGCAAAATCTTCGACGATTCTTACATAGTTTAGCATCACTTTTACTAAACAAAACCAACTATAAGAGTTATATACAGACTCAGAGTAGGTTCATCGCGCCCTCCCTGGCAACAGGCCATTCACCAGCTGTTTGTCTGTGATAATTTCTGAAATTAAATAAATAATAATTATAAATAATAAATTCAGGAGTATGAATGGTTGTCTGCCGCTATGTGTCAGTCCAGGGTGCAACCCTCTTTCTTCAGGAAAAAACAGTCATCTACAAACCCTGTGACACCAGAATGGATAAGCAAAATTTACAAACCTATGAAGTTTAGGCCTTGTAAAAGTGTAAATTAGGGGTGTCAAATTCATTTTTTGTTATGGGCCACATCATAGTTTTGGTGTCCCTCTGAAGGCCGTTATAATTGTGAACCCACAATTCACACATATAAATGTATGGTGGCTTTATATTATCACCCCGGTGAATGGAATTTCTTTCGGACTCGGCGACCTTTTTATTCCGATTGGGGTGTTTATATGGAACATTTTCATTCTGATTGATCATTCGGATCCTTTCTAATCAATAAATCCAATAATCCATCCATGTAAACCCGGCTTCGCTACATCTATAAATGGAAGTTAAAATTATACCATGCAAATTGAAAGCCATATATCAACAATAACCGGAAACACCGTCGACTTCTCTGGGCTGACGGAAAGTGGAAAAGTGTGAAAGAAATCAAACAATTACATTAATATCATGTTAAAAGTTTAATTTCCTTGAATGTTCTGTGGTGATCGTTTGTTGACCACATAGTCTCCATATGCAGTAAAATTTGCCATGCAGAGTGTCAAACAGGAAGCTGTCAAGAGAAGACGTTTAACCGCAGACTGTTGCAAAGTGCAGATAAGAGGAAGTACCGCTATTGTCATGTGTCTGTATCTTTGAATGCATGCAGCTTGTACTGAATAAAAAGAGCATGTGGGGGGCACGGAGGCTGGCAGACTGGGGGAGAAACCACCTTGAGTGGCCTCCACTGTCCCGCGCGTAAGAACAGTCAATCTTGGCTGGTCTGAGTTGCTTTTTACAGTCCTCTATTAGGCTTGTCTCGGTCTTCCGAGTGGACTTCCCTGACAAAAAGTGAGCCATGGTCTGACGAGTCCACATTTCACTGCCAGCAGTCCAGACCTGTCTCCTATTGAAAATGTGTGGCACATTATGAAGCACTATATACATCAACGGAAACCCCAGACTGTTGAGAAACTGAAGTTGCACCACATGCAAAAATGGGAAAGAATTTCACCTACAAAGCTTCATAATTACTGTCCTCAGTTCCGAGTGTTGTGAAAAAGAAAGGTGCCGTAACAGTGGTAAACATGCCTTTGTCACGGATTTTGAGGAGCTTGTTGTAGGCATCGAATTCAAAATTAGTTAATACTTCGGGAGGGTCGGGGGGAACAACAATAACTGATCAGTTTGAACATTAGATATCTTGTCTTTGTAGTGTATTCAATCGAATGTAGGTTATAAAGGATGTGCAAATCATCCTTTGATACAACTTTGGTGGAACTGGGGTTTGTAAACAGACTTCTGCGGAGTATTAAAACAAATCTGTCTTAAACTACAAAGAAAAACAACCTCACTTTCCTCATCTTTGAACAACCTCAATAGAAAAATATTTTTGGTTGTACATCTGGAAACGTTATTAACTTCGGGCCCTTATGTCACACTTTAATTCAAATTAGGTCCAGACACCACACTTTAAACCATCTACTACTTACAGTCTGCTGCATTACCTCAGGCCAAATAAGTGACCCAGCAAAATGAGTGATGACAGGATGGTGTCAGTAGCACAGTGCATTATGTGGACTCTTACAAGTACTGTATGTGTAATAACTCATAAATCATGTAGACCAAGGTTCACCAACGTGTTTGAGACAGAGCGTTCTTGTACTTCTTGGGTACTCATTTTATACAAAGGACCCCCAGTTTCATACACACTTGTATTTGCTCAAATTAACTGTAATTCCAGGATGTCATAATTATTTTTTAATACATCCATGTGAAGACACTGATCATGTTAATGATTTCTCGCAATGATTATGAAAACGATGTTAACAAGGGATGAACCACATAAACATCTCTATGCAATACTATTTCTATAAATCTCCACAGGTGTGTATTTTCAAATGATCACTTCTACAACATGTTTTGGAAATCAATATATCCTATCATTGGTGAGCTATTTTTAGGCCCCAGGCTACTAATCTGGTCTTTGTGGGCTATCTGAGTGCCTGTGGGCGCCATGTTGGTGAAACGCCGATGTAGACTCTAACACAAGCTACATTTTGACATTCATTCTTATCTGTTTGCAAAATCCTTATTTTCGGAACTTCAAAATCTATCAAAGACGAACTTTGTGCCCAAGAGGAAGCTGATATGAATTTTTAATACCGTTACTTTCCAACAAATGATGAAAGTGCATGATGAAACAGAATTTCTGTTTTTGCACTCCAAAATGGCTTTGTTCGTGTAAGAAGTGGACAAAAGGACAGTGTAAAAACGATTCAGTGAAAATCGCCACCCAGGGATAATCCTTCATGCTCTCTGAAGCGAGGTTTTACAAGATTTGCTGAAGTGTCGAGTGTTATGCATGATGGCAGTTGAAAAGTTTTGTGCAACTTTTAAAAGTGTTTTCAATCAAACTGAAATGACCCACGTCCGGGGCCTTCGACTGCTCTATAGAGCAGTGATTCCCAAACAGGGTGCCGTGGCACCTTAGTGTGCCATCAGAGATTAGGGGTGCCAATTCCACTTAATTCATCAGAAAATTCTTATTAATTACAAATATATCCTTGTTCATTTAGCTATACCATTATGAAGTGAAAGGCCATTCTACAGTACATGTTTTTTTTTATTCCATAAATTGTTCCTTTCCTTTTCATAAACCCATTTTGTGTTCTATCAACACATATTTTGATTTCAAGTTTAAATGAAGGTAAAGGTAAAATTTACAACTGTGTTCAGATGATTTTCTGACAGCCTGGGCTATTTATTATTCCGTTCCGTGATCTTATGTGTCAAGAGTAATGGTCTTCTTTTTTGTATTCTGGCACACTTCAGCTGTTGCTTTACACAGACAGGTTCATTTCGCTTGACTTGCTGTAGGAAGTAAGACACTTTTGACAAGCAAACATGAATGCCTGTTGGCAGAGTGTCAATACAGATTGATAAAACAAAACAACTTTGAGAAGAAGCCAATATTGTATTTATCTTACTTATTACTTTATGCTGGAAATCAATGTGATAGCTGTGTATTTAATTTCTGCTTCTGTGGAAACTTGCATACATTAAATAGAATTACTTTGCAACAGAGACAAGTTTTTTTTTTTTGTTTTCTGCATGAAATTCATTGGCAAGGCCTTAGTTTCTCAAAATGACTCACCACAGAAACTACTGAGGTGCAATAACCTCTTTTAGACTAACCACCTAATTATAAACACACATGAGTGCAAAGACATGAGTCACAATGTGATGAGTGTGTTTGAAGTTTTACACAAATGAGAGGTTGACGCACAGTCTGACATAATGCGTCACAACAATCATGAATCCTAATGGTTTTTTGGGGGGTTAATTATAACAATCACATTTGTTTCTGCGTCAATTTTATTTTGTCATCCGTAAACAAAATAATTACTAAAACCACCCTTTCAAACATAAATAACATCATCATATCAGCAATATCATTATTAACAATTGTTAATAATTGTTTAGCAGCAACATAGTATTACAACAGTAATACTATGCTGCGTTTCTCATTGTACAAGAAAAGGATTTGATATACAGTATTAGCATCAAAATCAAATTGAATGCAAATAATTGTTTTATATTTGCACAACATCCGATATCGTAAATTGAAACGTAAAAGTAGACAAAGACACACTTAGCCAATTACAACAACTGCAGAAGAATTGTACAATTCCACAAGGAACACACCACAAACCCCATTATTAAGTGATATTTTCTTTAGTAAATGTCATGTTGCTTAACATCCTTTGAGTGATGACCAAAATTATGTATACACTGTACACTTTCCAACAGCAGCCTCAACGCACTTGCTAAAGTGATCAAACAGTTACTGAGCGCTTGCAAGTGGATACTTAGAAGTTCAATACAAGTATTTTCATTTTAATTTACCCAAGTGTACGTTGTCATGTATTACCATTTTGCCAAATTTCCAAGGACTGTACTGAGTATCACACTATCCTAATCACTACATACAGTAAGCTACAGCAGTATTGTATTATTTTATGTATTATTGTCATGTATTCTACCATGACTATTTTTGCTGTGAAGTACTTTTTTCTCCCAAAATAGAAACAATATAACACATGATCCAATTTTTTTTTTCAGGCTATAAAACACCATTGTCAGGAAAACACATGGTCAAAACGGCACCGTTTGTATCTGTTTTCAGATGAGGCCCACAGAAACTCATCCACTTAAATGGCCAAACTCCTCAAAACCGCTAGCAGTCCAATGCAGTGAGTGCTGACATATTTAGAAAAAAAGCCTTTAGGAATGTAATTCAAAACTTGGCAGTTTACCAACACCTTAACGCATTTTGGAAGACAGAACTAGGTGATTAGGAGTAAATCTGCCAACAGTATGTCAAAGAAAAGAGAACCTACCCCAACTGAGAACTCTATCTACGAGCCGAAGCCTATCCCTGCTGACTTTGGACGAAAGGTTGGGTAAGCCCTGAACTATTCGCAAGTCAAGTGCAGGGCACATAAATGACCTTATGTAATACTTGCATTCACACCTATTGACAATTTGTAGACTCTTTAATCCACCTGAAATGCCCGTTTTTGGAATCCACGCAAGCCCACAAAGGACATGCAAACGCTACAGAGGAAGGCCGGTGCCAAGATTCGAACCCTGAATCTCATAACCGTGTGGCAGGGATGCAAACATGCTGCCAATAATTAGCATATGAGTTAACTCTGGTGTGGTTCACAATAACATACAGTTGTAGGGTGCATGTGAACATGTACACCAAGCATACCATTGTGACATTGAAATTGCATTAAAGTAGTCGGATTCAAACACAACACTGGACAGTGGTTAAAATTGTGTCCAGGTTGTAATCAAATCATTGTGGGAGCAAGGTTGTTCAGGACGTGTCTGATTGAAAAGATCATAACTTTAGGGACTTGTATAATTTGAATGTGGATGGGAAGAATGACGCACATACACATGGAATAGAGAGAAAAATCAATATACAAAGCAGCAAGGCCAGTCTGAGCAACTGAATTGAAGCCACAGTTTTGATGAAAATGATTACCAGAGATTATGAAGCGTGAAAGAACGTTGATGGTGGTTTTCTGCACACTGACAAGAGTCCTGCTCAAGCCAATAAAGGTAATTATATTTCAAAGACAGCTTAGAGTTCGAGTGGCACGTTGCAAACTTTCTACATACTCGGTGATGACGCTCTGCTTCGAACGGTAAAAGCCGGCCACAAAACGTTTAACGTTTTAGAGCTCGAGAGCTCATCCGAACGCTCGAGATCTCATCCGAACGCCATCAAAATGTGCTGATTTTGAAAAACCAACGACTGTGCCGTACATTTGCAGTCTTCTCAGACAGCATTGATCCTCCCTCACAATTCAATTTCCCATTGCATGGTGCACAGATTGATTGATCAATTCATAAATTCAGTTAACAGTATGCATTTGAGATTAAATTCTCTTTTAATTGTATCATGTCTTTATCAGGTACATCGAATACAATTTTAAGGAACAAGTTACACTTGATTTGAATTGCGAGCTTCCTCTTGGAACAGGGACCCTTTCATCACGCCATGCAAAGGTGCCAACTTGTTTAATTGAAAAGAAATGAATTAATTACTTGATGACTAATATAATATACTACTTGAAACACATGTACAGTAAAACGGCTGTGTTTCAGGGGTGAGGGTATCACCGTTGTTTTCCTATTCCAAATAAAAATAACTATATTGCCAAAACAATGATGCGAATCGAGCGTGCACTTGATTCGCTGTGGCGACCCCTGAGGGGAAAAGCCGAAAGGATAACAACAACATAGATAGAGAGTGTGGTGTGATGATCTGTTGGTGGACTTTTGTCCTATTATTATTATTTTTTTTAAAAACATTTGTTTGGTTTCAGGTTTTGTCTTGTTTCCCTATGTCTCTGCTTCATTTATTCTCAGCTTGTTTTCATCTCCACCTGTTCTTGTCACCCCTGTTCCTTGTGTGTACCCATCAGCTCCCTCCAGCCACTTGTGTCTTGTCCAAGTGTGCCTTGTTGTCTTGTCAATTTGTTTGTGTTTAGTTACCCGCTTTTTTCAGTTTTTGTAGGACAGGTTTTGCTGCAAGTCACGTTTCTAGTTTTGTTATGTTTCCTGATGTGGTGGGTGGTTTATTTCGTTGTATTTCTTTGCTACTTTAATTCTTGATTTTGGGGAAATTGGTAATTCAGTATTTAGATTTGTTCCCCATGTCCCTTGGTTGCCTTTTTGCATTTTTGAATTTTCTCTCTTTTTTTTTTATTTTATTTTTTTTAGATTAATCCTGTCTTACCTCCCTGCCTCCTTACTTTTTTGAGTTGGGTTCCTCCACATTTACCACCATCACCACAAAGTGGAACTTTTATCCAACTTTTCACATTTACACAAAAGTCGTGCCAAAGTCTGAGACAGCACAAAGCATTCTAATAGCCGTCTTACAGAAACATCGTCTTGGTGCAACAGCATGTTATTCTTACCCAAGAATTTACAGTGAAGTTACACAGTGAATTGTTTACAATGGATTGTTTACAGTGTTATCGTTTTTGTGAAAACCCTGCAACTGCCAGTCAGAGCGATGTTGAGCGTTCAGTATGGGCATGCGTGCAGCATGACAATGGTGGAACACAGTGCAGCTATGACTTAGTTTTCTTTTTCTTACACAGAAATGTTTTTAGTTCTTTTGAATGGAGATTTTATTTACAGTGTTAACATTTTTTTTAACCTGGTTGTTCTACCCTCAGCTCATTGAACAACTCTGATGGCTTTGGATCACATGGCCATCAGATAAAATGACATACGTTGAATTACGCTAATTTTCCTACTGCTGGCACAAAGTAAATAGGTACCGTAATGCAAAGTTTTCTAGATTAGATCCCACATTTAGTGCCATAAGTTCTTTCCTCCTACTATTATTTTGAGCCATTTTATATTCTAACCAGTGACACGGTTGACTCCAAATGCCAAGTTGTCCACACTGACTATATATATAAAAAAAACATGTTCATAGTTTCGTTTTGACCACAGTGAATCAGACTGTCATTTTCTAAGTAGAGCTAATATAATACCCACAACTACAGAGCCAGAAATATAAATGACTGAGATGCTTTCCACTGAGACAGAAGAAAGATCTTCAAGCCCTCCATTTTGTGCAGGAGTAACACATTTAATTTTACAATTACATCAAAGGGGGAAAAAAACAATTTTACAGTGGCCGCAGTTCAAACACTGTTACACTTAATTTCTGTCTGTCAGTAGTAGAAAGTGTCTCTTTGTAACAAACGATCAAAACAGAGGGCACAGATACAATTCACTTTTGGCAACCAAGCCCATAAACAATGCACTAGATCAATAGAATCAGGCCCTAAGCAAGCTGCTCTGAATTCTCCACCTTTGCAAAACTGCTGTGAGTCTAAAGAAATTTTCATATTTTGAATTGACACAACGGCGGCACGGTGGTCGACTGGTTAGCACGTCTGCCTCACAGTTCAGAGGTCGTGGGTTCGATCCCGGCTCCGGCCTCCCTGTGTGGAGTTTGCATGTTCTCCCCGTGCCTGCGTGGGTTTTCTCCGGGTACTCCGGTTTCCTCCCACATTCCAAAAACATGCATGGTAAGTTGATTGGATACTCTAAATTGCCCCTAGGTGTGATTGTGAGTGCGGATGTTTGTCTCTGTGTGCCCTGCGATTGGCTGGCAACCGGTTCAGGGTGTCCCCCGCCTACTGCCCAAAGACAGCTGGGATAGGCTCCAGCACGCCCCGCGACCCTTGTGAGGAGAAGCGGTACAGATAATGGATGGATGGATGAATTGACACAGAGGCTAAAACGTATCTTTTGTATTTTTCATCTTCTATGCAAGTGTTTTAATCTGTATTAGACATTCTGATGATAGCATTGCCCTAATCACAACAGCTTGTGTAATACTGTACCTTGTTTTGGTTGTGATGCGCTTTCCCCAGGGTCACAAGCAAGTAAACTCCAGCAGGGGACAGTGATTGGTTCAAAACAACATGGTTTCCTTGTCTTTGCTCTCTCTTTTCTCTTTCGATTTCTCTATTAAGGTCCCTAAGGTAAACTTGACTCCAGACAGTAGGCTTGACACAAAATATGACCATAAAATGGTGTTAGATGGTATTACATTTTTTTGATATGGACCCAATTCCTTTTGAAACTTTGGAATTGTTGTAAAAAAAACCCAAAAAAACCTCGGTGTCATTGTTGTAATGGATACATTAGCATAACAACTAAAGGAATACCTCACTAGTGTTTAAAACATGTTGCATGTACATGCATTAGATACATACCTGTATATACACAACTTACATATACAGCGTGTTGGAAATGCGCAAATAAGTGGTCTCGAACAGATGACTATTGAGTCTGATTTTTAAGAGTAGATGATTAGATGTTACAGAAAGCAGACGTCAGCTAGTTTTAGAGTTGGGGAGCAAAGCAGAGGATGCAGTAAGATCAACAGAAAAGGAGAATTGGAGAGGACAAACAACAGTGGAGAATGCCTGACAGATATGGAAGAGAGAATGATTGTGAATTGCCACAAATGCCGTATGAGGGTGAAATTTGAATTCTGTACATAACTGCAAGCCATTGGAGTTGCTGAAAGAAGTGGGTGATCAAGTGGGTAGAGGTGTTTTAGTGATCAGATGGGCTGGCATTGAGGGGGGCTGATGCCGGCTGATGTTGTAGAGGTGAAGGTGTGATGACAGTCTCACAACCAGACTATTAACCCATGGGGGAAGGGGAAACTGCGGAACTGGCATTGTGAGCGAAAGCTATCAAAAAACTATAGAGTTTCAAGACGTTTACCAGAAGTGTAAAGCTGCAGAGTGTCTGCGAAGCAATGGAAAATATTCAAATTTGGGTGAAAAAAAAATGCAAACGGGAAGGAGGCAAGTAATGGACAGAAGGGGTCCAAAGACGCAGTCCTGGGTAACACCTGTGGTATTTAAAATATTTGATCTGAATGAACTGAGAGCCTTGTTAGAGAGGTAAGAGTGAAACCAGGCATGTGTTTGATGCCAATGGAAGAGAGTCTACCAAGGTGGATGGGGTGTGTGATGGTATCAAAGGCTACGCTCAGCTCAAGTAGAGTGTAGATGAAACATAAGATAGAATTGGCGGCAATTAAGTCATTCATTATTTTTATAAATATCGTCTCTGCAGCCATGGGTGGGCCTGGGTGTTCACTGGCCCAGTCAGATTGACAGACTGCCCACCCAAGTGAGGTTCATGAAAGAATATATACTTTTACATTTTTTGTAGATTATTATTGAATTATTTTTGAATTTGGGTTTCGTTGTGTTTTTTTATTTTATTGAATATTAAGAATGACATAATTATGGTTGTCTCAGGAAGATCTGAACTTCATATTAGCCACGTTCTGGCTCCGCCCCTGCGTGTCTGTGCTGTGGCGAAGACAGAAGCTGCACTGGTAAGGCCTCATAGAGACCTTTAAAGTTACGTCAGCGTAAGAGACGACTATGCTTTACAGAATTTTGGTGATGAAAGTTAAGTTTGACTTCGGGCAAAACTTACTGGTTATTTTGCTTACTGTTTATTTTGCTTTTCTTGCGACCGCACTGTAAATGCACTGCCTGAAAAAAGAGGGAACATTAATCAAATTCCAGATGTTGATTAATAAAAGATTCCAGTTGGAAATCTTGATTATTACATATGTGGTTCATTGAGCAAAATAACTATTATCAAGTCAGTGAGGACGGGATCCGAATAAAAAAAACTAAGCGGAAAAATGTGACCATCAGTTCATCCAATTTCTTTGAATTTCTTCAAGAAATTATTTGGCTGAGCAATGTTCATGGCTCGACGTGTGTTTGCACTCCCGACGTCGTCCGGGCATGCTCTTGATGAGACAGAGGATGGACTTGTTAGGCCTCTCCTCCCAGACCTTGATCAGGGCATCAGTTAGCCTCTTCACAGTCTGTGGTGTGACGTGGCGATGATGAATGCAAAGATACATGATGTCCCAGAGGTTCCTTGGATTGAGGTTCAGGGAAAGAGTGGGTGGGAGTCAATGAATCAGACAAAAACGTCTCCTATAAATGACTTAAGTATTCTTCAACGAGGACTACATGTTGGAAAATGTGGATTACTAGAATCTACCCTAAATTTCCCTGGTCCATGATGATGACTGAGGAATATCTCAGTATGACAAGTCAGAAAAGAATCAGGCGATGACACAATACTGTATTTGGCTACTTTGTATTCGACAATGACCCACATTTACTCCAACCAGTGTCGTTGGAAGAGTGTCAGACATCAGTTCAGATGCTGTTTAACTGAGGTTGCGCTTTGCTGCGGCACAGGGTCTGCAGTGTGTCACTCAAAAACGTATTATCCTCTGTGAAAGGTCACACGGGCATCAATGTGTGTGGAGCTTGAACAGTGACCAGTTTCATTCTGTGTGAGGAAGTGCATATACTGCTAATTAATCTTTCTCACAATTAAAAAACAAGTCAGAGTGATTTTGAATCACTCTGATTCTGATTTGAAACAAGCAAAATGTGTATATATTTTTTTATCTGTATTGTTTTATTTTTTATTTTTATTCCTTTGAATATTGTTGAACAAGAATTTTTTTATTTTTTTTATTTTTTAATTGCAGGCAGCGGTCGGCACATATGTAATACAGTAATCACTCACTGAGCAGCTGGAACAGAGCAATCAAATTAGTTTACACTATATAAATATGGGATATGTGTCATGCAGATAATCAAAAATCCATTCCAAGACAGTACAATGGAGTTGTTCAGTAGCGCAGCTTAAATTCTACCTCATGGTCACTTATTGAGCTCAATTTGTGTGCATGCTTTCCACATGCTGTAAGATATTGTGGTAGTTGGCAACACAGCTGAACCAGTGCGGTAATCTTTGGATCACGATCCTACATGAATGATGGCTGAGACTTTGTGAGTACGCTGACTGCTTGGCAGCAAGCATTGAGCTGATCCTTGTGAATGACACCATTAATGTGCTTGACTGGGACATACCTCTGGCGCTGGCGCTGCAGTCGTCTCTTGCAAATATCAAGCCACTTTTTATCCAAGCTCCATCTCTTAAATACGCAGGCGCATATTTTTTTTTCTACCAGTGCTTTTTGCTGACAACTTAATTTTGATCTACAGTGGAACCGCTAATAGAATGCTCCTCAGGTTGTACAGCGCCCCCACAAAAAATGACAAATTCCATGTAAATAGAATCAATACTGTAAGGTGACAAGACCCACTCCGTTCAATTTTGGAGGTTTCACTGTATAACATCTTGGCATACTTTTACTGACTATTTTTGCCGCCATACCACCGTGTCCACAGAGAATTCTTGTCAGCACTCTTCTGGTTGCAATTCTCCACCAAACTCCAAACTTGCTAATGATAACTGACACAAGACGGCTGAGGTAAATGTAAGGTCATACATCACATTAATAAAGTACATGTTGCGTTTTCAGTCAGCTATCATTCCCAATTAATCATTAGATCTTAGGACTTGTACCATATTCTCTGTGTTTTTTTATGCATACCATTTTAAGTTTTGCCCAATATCATTCATTTATGATGGAATGAAGGCCTGGGTTATTCATGCTGTTGGAATTTCTCACAAATGCAAAAAGAGTTGAGAGGATAATACAATTACATTAAGCGTAAAGTAATTTTAATAACGTATTTCAAGAGAGTCATATTAAAGGAAGCATTGGAAGTCCTGGTAGGCTTTTGTGTCATGGAAAAAATGCCTATCTAAGTTTGTCTGCCACATGATTCAGATTAGCTGCTAAAGTCTTTCCATTTTGTTCAACAAATAAAATGTGCGGTGAGATTAGACAGTGGGCTTAGCTTTTACTCAAGGCATTGTCTTAAATCTTCCCATTGTTCAAATACATATTAAATATTGGTGCGGTCACTTTGAGAACATTTTTTCTTTAATGGGGGTGTGTGTGTGTGTGTGTGTGGGGGGGGGGGGGGGGGGGGGGGGGCTGCAGGAAAACATTTTCTTCAGCCATGGGATTGGATTTTGTTTCATTTTTAAAAAGCATTGCTGTCCAAGCTTTAATAGATTTCAGTGGGATATTTCCATCCCCTATAGGTACTCAGGACTACATTAATTTCAGCCTGACAAATGTTCCACAAACAAAACAAAGCAACAAAAAAAGCCTACCTGTTGAAACTTTATTTTTATTTTCCTCCACATTTTTTTGTAACTGTTGGACACCACCCAGTAGCAAACGTGACACAACAGTAAATATTCCTATCACAGGACCAGCCTTATTTACATTGTCTGATCAGACGCAGCTGCCACGCTTTTAATTAAAAAGTCTGTTATCATTTAGCCATAGACCTTTCACAGACTTTTCTTTGGAAGGATGAAGTAGTGAAGAAATTTATGTCAGAAGAACAACAGTCAATGACGTCAACCTATTCATCCAATCCCAGGATCTAAAAAAACAGAAACACAACAAAAAACAGATTGGTGCACTCAAGAGCCAAGAAAATTCAAACAAATGTCCTTGGAATTCCCATGTCTTCCACAAATATTTATCATAGACCCCTTTCTCTGTGTTTCTGACAAGTCTGCGTTGTGATGCAGAATGTCAATTGTTTTTGGGAACAGCATCCTTCTTCTACTTAAGAGGAAACACATCAGGCTGTGGACATTCAATACATTCTGCTGGCGAATTGTGTTGACTTGTTTTTGTACAGAGCGCCCCTGGTGGCGCGAATGAGAAAAATAATTGTTCACTGATCATCTGTACCCTCAAATTAATAATCCGTGCCCTCAATTTAGCAATTTTTACTCTTAGTTTACTAATCTGTAGCCTCAATTTACTTTTGTTTCAAACTTTTACTTTCTTTCTTCTTTTTTTTTTTACTCAGTTTACTTTTATAGCTAGTACAATGGTCATTCAATTACAAGTAAGCCTATTTACTGCAATTTAAGGGTCATTTCAAAGATGCATTAATCTATGTTACAAATGGTTTATCATTGCACATTTTGCAAGAAATGTTTATAACTTAAACCGATGTGACTACGAGTGTGCGGGCGTGTCTGTGTGTGTGTTTTTTGCGATCTGGCATACCATACAATACACCTTTATTTACATAGCGCTTTCAACACAGCTCCGGCATCTCAACAAGTCACTGGATTCTACATAATACCCTTTCAAATGTGCGCCACGTCAAGCAGGAAACGAATGATTGTGGTTGCAGACAGGACAACATTTAAACCCAAAGACATTTAAAGCCAAATTATTTCTCTACCCTGTCCATAAGAACATAGCAAAAGACTGTAAAACATTTTGTTAAAGATTAAATGAAAAAGATTCACTATATTAATTGTTTCATTCATTCATATTCCCATGCTACTGGACAATTTTGAGGAAATGCAATATTTTGCACCAATCACACTGTCAAAGTTGGGCTTCAATTAATTTAAGTTTCATCCTTGGAAGATACTGATGTTGTTTGCCATATCATCTTTGGGGTCTTTTAAGCCTTAATGCTCATTTATTATTCATGTAGACGGGTTAAATGCCATGGAAATGTCAAAAATGCCATTTTGAAATAGAGGGGAGAGGCTGATTGCTGCTGACATCTAGTGGTGAAAAATGAATGAGCACGTCTGCAGTTCTATCTATCTATCTATCTATCTATCTATCTATCTATCTATCTATCTATCTATCTATCTATCTATCTATCTATCTATCTATCTATCTATCTATCTATCTATCTATCTATCTATCTATCTATCTATCTATCTATCTATCCATACATCTGTGTCATTTGTGTCAAATGAGATCTGCCTTTCTATCCTTTCTTGTGTCACATGATCAAAACCACTTACACTTTGTTTGAAAAGAGGTTTGCTGGCTTTGCTGGCTATAGTGACAACAACATAACATTGAACATGCATTGTGAGTGTCCTGGGTGTTGTCTGTCTAAATTATTGTTATAAAAGTGTTGGCTTCCATCACTTTGGCTGTTTGGGTACAAATCTCCAGTTAATAAATTATTGGGAGCCCTTTTCCAACGTGATGCTTAACACGGCAAGTCCAAGCCATTATGTTTGTTATTCCCTGCCCATCTAAAGAAAATGGATGAATAAACATCAGCACATAAACCACTGTTAGTCAATGTCTGAGTTGAATCATGAGGCAAATACCGGTTCACCAACGGAGTGCCTACCTCTGTGGTTGGTATGAAAAACAGTACTTAATGATAAAGAGAACAGAGTAAAGTTTCCCATGCTAAATATTTTAACTGTGAATTGGGGATATTCTTATTATTATGAGCAAAACACCATTGTTGATGCTAAATGATTATCTTCCAACTTCGACCATGTGTTTAGTCTGTGTAGGCATAGCCGCTGCTCAATAAGAGTGGATGTTCAAGAATCTGGACCTAAAGTAGAAGTCATATTATGCTAGATATTGTATTCACAAAGTGACTATTGATTGAAAACAAAAAACAGTGACAAAGGGAGATGCTCAACTATAACGTATGATGATGCCAATACAGGTAGATAATTTGCAAATGATTAATCTGAATGAGTTTGTTGTTTGAATACAATAATCCATTCTTACAACCCAACTATGAGACGATAGTCTCCTTAATATTGCAAGCATGATTATTAACAATGTGCCACTCAAATTAGAAGAACATTTCAGAAATGATCACCCAGCTCACCTCCTTTAGCATCCTCTTGTATATTGCTTCAGATTTTATGACACATTTCTGTGGTTCCTTTTTTAGTGCACCCATTAATCAACTTTTGAATAATACGGGGAAAAATCTGTGTAATCTGAATGCCCATGTGACCGACATATCTAGACTATCAGTTTAAAAGAAAAGACTTGCACTTTGATGCTTCACAAATTAATGCAGAGAAAAGGGACATTGTAAACTGACATGATCGCCAACTGAAATAAAAATAAGGGTTTTAATGTGTATTTTGTATCATATGTAAGCAGCAACAGTTTCTGTAGCAAGAGATAAGAGATAAAGAATAAGTTCCTCTCCCCCATTCCCTGAGTGAAAAACTTACAGTAAAGCTTTACAATTCTAATAGTAGTATCCCCTCAATATTATATCAATAGTATCCGCTCTGTTATGTTCAGAGGTGTCAAAAGTATATTGACGTTCATCACCCAAGTAGGAGTATGGAGTTGGCATTTAAAAATTACTTTAATAGAAGTTGAAGTATCAACTCCAGATTTTTACTGAAGTACACTTATAAAAGTGATGGGTTTAAAACTACTTAAAGTATAAATGTAAAAATACTGCAAGAAGAATAAAAATGCATTGAAGTCAAACATTTTCTTTTCAATTATGTTTTATGTGCCCTCAGTCTAAACATGGTCTTCTGATTAATCTTGCATTTGTGGAATAATAATCAATCAGATGAATCCGTCCAACCCAAGGTTTTGACTTGACTTTAAGGACAAATGCTTAGGCAGCATAACAGGGGCATATTGTGCACTAGCACCTCCTCAAAACATTTTTTATAAAGGCCGTGATTATGTTACAGTATATTAAAATGTTACATAGACTTCTCTCTGTGTCAGCTGCATATATGTCCATTAAAAATGATCACATTTAGTAGGCCTATAAGGCAAATACTTTAAAGTGCCATCTGCCATGTGAACTACTGAGCTTGAATGTGTTTCATGGAGCGGAAGATATGATGACAACCGGTCGTTCAGTATTGTAATGGTGCAAAAAGTCCAACTTCAGTGGCGTGTCATCACTAACCTCTTTTGGAAGGTAAGTATGCATCCTAAATTTGCTGCAGTATGTGAGGGCCACAGATTTAATATGACAAAATCGGCCAAAAATAATTAGTGTTACTTACAAATATTCACATCGCAATAATACAGTATAACTTCAAATAAAAATAACAGAAATCTATAAATTCAGATTTGGCTAACGTTGAATTTCAAATATCACACACATCCCATCAAACAAGCTTGCAACATTGAATCACATGTATTAATCAAAATCACTTGCTCAATCCTAGCGCAATTTATCCTGTTTTGGGTTTTGAACTATGATAAACTTGAACGAACACAATCCAAAATGAAATAGTGACGAGGCTTTTCTGTGTGTGTAAGGAGTAGAAAGTGCAGATAGTTGCGTAAAAATCTAGGGAGTAGAGTACAAAGTAGGCTGAAAAATAACAATTTCAAGTATAGATATCCAAAATTCCAACTTAAGTAAGGTAAGAAAGTAGTTTTCACACCTCTGGTTATGTTGAACAGTCAATAGATAAAGAAAACTTCTCCTTCATTTGCTTGTAAAGAATAGTCATTGTTATTGCCTTGAATTGTAGGCTACTGTGATCGAGCTGTTTCCATGCACTCTGGAGTCCCTGAGAGTCTCTGTGCAATAAAGCAACACCTGCCCAAACACTTGACATTTTAACAGCATAAAGTAGGACAAATGCACAGTATCCCAAAATATTTATCAAGTGTGAGGGACACAGCTATTCATATTTGGACAGATTCTCCCATGTGCTCAAGTCAGAAAAGACAAAGAGCTACAGATAGGCAGCCAGCAAAAGTTGGCCCTGTTTTTGTTCTGGGCGCAAGTCTAGTGCAAAGCATAGTCTAATTGTGCGCATGGGAGGTGTTTTCTTTCTTTTGTTTTTTGGTAGCTTTTCGCCGGTATTTATGGAATATTTGCAGTGATTATTTGCAAACAGTGGATGATGATCAGCAAACAGTTGATGGTGATTAGTCAAAGTGGTTTGTAAACAGGCTTATATGATCAATTTATATGCTCAACTGAACAAACATAGTCAAGAGCACGGGTATCCATACTTTTACAACAAGGGATACATACAGAAAAATCTGAGGATGCAGGTGAAATTTATAGTATATTCTTCACTTCTCCGTATATTCGTATACCTCAACTTTATTAATGACTCAAAATGAACAATCCAGCCATAATATATTCAGAACTAAAATGGGACGACACTGCGGCAAGCCCCATGTTTTATATAGGAGTGTGTTACATGACGATTGCTATGTGTATACAGTATGTTTCATAAATTGAAGTTGATAGAGTGTAGCAAACGGTCATCATTTATACTATTTACACTATTGAATTGTTTTTAAAGAGGGAGTCGACCCAAACATTTTTTTCCATAATATATTCTGTGCAGGCCCGCTAGTCAAAATATGGCATTCTGATTAATATTGCGTTTGTGGAATATGAGTTTTAAGCAGCAAAATCTACGCCTTTTTAGCCATCTCAGGGGGCGGCCATTTTGTCACTTCTGTCGACTGGAAATGCCATCACAGTGTCTCAGGGCTCAGATAACGACCAATCATGGCTCAGCTTCAGAAAACAGGTGAGCTGTGATCCTGAGCCCTGGGTGTCTGTGATGTCATTTTCAGTCGACAGAAGTGACAAATGGCTAAAAATGGGTGGATTAACTCTTATTCCACAAACATGTATCAGAATGCCTTGTGTTCTTTAATAAGGTTAATAAATCAATATAGTTACATTTTGGTGTTTTTTTTGTGTTTTTTTTAAAGAATTGACAAGTAAATAATGTGAGTCACAAAACTCACCCACTGTTGGGTTTTGGACTGCCTGGGATATACTGTCGAACTGCACACATGGTTTGAGCAACAGCCTGGCAATGCCAAGCACCTACTGAGCAGCCACCATCTGGAGTTATTGACATTGATAGTGTGTTCGAGATGTGCTGTTTGAACACGATGTTGTGAAAGCAGGAAGACAATAGACGTCTGCCGGTCCATCAGAGGAAAGATTTTAATAGGAAGCAGGAGAGTGAAAATCAGTGGGAGACGGTGGTTTTACTAAACAGTCAAATCATCACAGCAGCTACTTTTAACACGAATTCTCGGTTGCTGCAGATAAAAGTTTTTTTAAACGAGGACAGACATATTTTATATGTTGAGTCTGAAACAGACATCCATCCATCCATTATCCATACCGCTTATCCTCACAAGGGTCGCGTGGCGTGCTGGAGCCTAACCCAGCTGTCTTCGGGCAGTAGACGGGGGACACCCTGAATTGGTTGCCAGCCAATCGCAGGGCACACAGAGACAATCAAACATCCACACTCACATTCACACCTAGGGGCAATTTAGGGAGTCCAATCAACTTACCATGCATGTTTTTGGAATGTGGGAGGAAACCGGAGTACCCGGAGAAAACCCACGCAGGCACGGGGAGAACATGCAAACTCCACACAGGGAGGCCGGAGCCGGGATCGAACCCACGGCCTCTGAACTGTGAGGCGGACGTGCTAACCAGTCGACCACCTCCCCTGAAACACACAGTTTTTCTTTTTTCCAAGAGTTAGTAACCTAACCATGTTTTCCTCCTAAATGCAGGAGAATGGTAACAGTAATTAAGGAAGATTTACACTTCATGTGGACTTGAATGCAATAAATGTTCACATGAATGTAAAATTTGATACTAAAAATTTAAACAAAGGCTCTCAAACTTGCTTTCATTGCATGCGATTTATAGTTGTCCTCCAGGGCCAGTCGTAACACTACATCTACTGAGAATTAATGTATAATCTCATGAAATTATTACATACTTGCCCCATGCAGATCATTATTCATTTCAATTAATCTAGTTTTAAAATCATAAAACAAGACAAAAAGTAAAGAGACATCCAATACACCCTCATTGTAAACATGTTAATATGTTATTGCATTTAATAGTATCCAGTTATTAGTGAAGAAATGTTCAGGTTTGTGGCCAAAACTTAAAGAAGAAGTCAACCCAAACATATTTCTTTTCCAAAATATGTTCTATGCGGGCCCACTAGTTAAAACACGGCATTCTGATTAATATTGTTTTGTGGAATATGAATTAAGCAGCAAAATCCACCCCTTTTTAGCTACTTTAGGGGGCGACCATTTTGTCACATCTGTCGACTGAAAATGACATCACAACTGCTCAGGGCTCAGGTAATGACTAATCATGGCTCAGTTTCAGAAAACAGGTTAGCTGTGATTGGTCGTTACTTGATCCCTGAGCAGTTTTAATGTAATTTGAGTCGACAGAAGTGACAAAATGGCCGCCCCCAGAGATGGCTAAAACCAGGTGGATTAACTCTTATTCCACAAACGCAATGTTTATCAGAATACCTTATTTCAGCTAGTGGGCCTGCTTAGAACATATTCTTGAAAAGTATGTGTTTTGGTTGCCTTTCACTTTAAAGAAAAATGCATTTATCAAAATAAATATTGTATCAGTTATTACTGCATGAATAGCTTGAACGAGTGTGCTCTGCACATCTTAAAAACAAAATAATATAAAAAGGTTGAACACCTTTTGTTACTGCCTCCCCCAAGTCAAGCCCAATATTGAGGTGAGATAGTAAAGGTGATGCATAGTGTTGAGTATATCAGTGGTAACAGAGAGTATCTTTTTATTAGCAAACTGGAATAATATCTACATAGTAGCCTATTGACTAATTCGAGAGCCTGAATTTTGAAATGCTTTAAAATACTAAAATATTTCAAATATTTCATATTCGACATCATGGGTGGCTTGCTTTTATTTTCTATTTATGATGCAAAGTTAATCCTTTAAATTTCGCTGTACATTTTAGTTTCACACCACGCAGAGAATGCCATGCAAGCAGAAATGGCAGAGTGGTTGGTTGGGCAAATGGTGAGTAGTGACTGTGGTCCTGATCAGCGTGTGGCGCTACGTTGCCCCGTGGCACCTTACTAGTAGTCAGGGTAGACTAGCAGCTCTCCAACAACTTGTTGCAATTTGCTTTGTCCGCAAAATGATTCAATTGACCTCATTGTATCCATAGTCACCAAAAGTGCGTTTGTTGTTTACATGGAAGTGGCTTGAGTGCTGGCATGACTGCCTTGAGACAGGAACCTCAACCAGCTCCTATGCATCTCCTCAACATGCATGGAAAAGTGCTGTGCTTTCTCATGAAGCAGGAATTGGTCAGGCGGTTCTAGCGGGCAGGGGCAGAGTACCCACTTACCTCTGTGGCAGGCCACATTCATCATTGCCATTAGTGTTATCACAAGATGACTTGATATATTGTGATGATGTGGAGTGGCACTACATTTAGACAATTCATTAATAACATGAAGAAACAATTACAGTGAAGCAATTTAGACAATAGGGCCTGTGTGTGTGTGTGTGTGTGTATGGGCGCACACGTGTACTGTGGTCATCTGACAAAACCTTTGGCCCCAGCCATGCTGAAACCCGTTTGATTTAGACAGAACTGACACCATGCTTCACAGTTTGTACAACGTTCATTTTTTTTAGGTGGTAGATTTGGCCACCTGGCCTTACGTTTGACATGTGAACTACCTCAGTAGAACTCCATGCGAAGACTTCCTGTGATGTATTTATTTATGCGCAAAACGTTGAAGCTGTAAATGACCAAAATATGGTTTAACCCACATCTGCTGCCTCATTGACTTTCATTCAAAGATCAGGGTGGCAGAGGTTGCATGTTTGTCCTGTTGTGATTGTGCTTGACCTCATCATATCATATTTCACATTTCATGCAGGCGGCTCCGCCCAAGGAGTGGTTTCTTTGTTTGTGAATGTATTATGTGTAGTTGTGCCACAAGGAAAACAGTAATACATCACACAATGGCATATGAGCTGTTGTTTTTTGAGCTGTTCATTTCCAAATAAGAAGAGGAAAATACAAGAAATACAACCGACTTCTTTTTCACAACAGAACAGCATCCTTGTGAGCCAACTCATCCACTCGTCTCAAGCACTGGAATCTCATTTCAACCACATCATGACGCAGTTAACATAACTGAAACAACAACAATTACGGTTCATTTGGCACTCGGCGGCTGAGATCGCAAAGTTACGCGTCACTTGGTCGACTGATATACATCGCACACAAAAGTGTAAGGATGGAACCTGAGCTCGTCAGGCACATTTGTGTTGCTATGACGACAGCAGCCGCTTCCACTGTCTCAATGGGGGACGGCGGGGTGGCGGGGAGCATGTAAGACTCGGGAGACCTGTACCCAGAAGCCCCACCCACAGGGGGGTAAATCACAAAGGCATCACTTGGAAACAGGAAAGAGATACAACCAAGTTCTTTAAATATAAACTTGACATTTAACAGTTCTGTCACCCGTTTTAAGCTATCTGGGTCCACGTATTTATCTATGTCTATAATGGTAGTTATGCACAGGATTCAGTTGCGGGTGTGTCGCTATTGTTGAGAGGCGTAGGAGCAGGTTTAGCAGGTTGTTCCCTGCGTGAATGCTCCCTCCTCCCACAGGGTGACTGTTGAATCATACGGGCTGATCACTCAGTGAAGATAATTGTTGCTCGAGCACCTGTTCCCCTCTGAGAGCCTGAGAATAAGGTAAGGATTTACTGGGGAAGGTTTGATTTGTCTCATTGTCCAGCAAAGTACAAGCTAAATGTCAAAGTGTAAGATCAATGGACACATGTCTTATACATATCTTGTGCTGTAAGATCTGAGTCAATATTTCAAAGAGGAACAAAAACAAGCCACGGCAACAGAATTTCAAACATCCTCACATAGAGACATTTGAGAATTGTACAGTACATCAACGTAGAATAGAAAAGTTGTGCACAGTGTGGGCTTTATCTGACAGTTTCTTTTTTTGGGGGGGGGGATTTGCAACCTAAGGTGTAATGTTTTGATGTGCGCTGAGCAGCATGGCAAGGTACAAACTAAAGCTACAATCAAAACACTGCAAACATATTAAGAATAGAGAAATGAGGCAAAGGAATTATTCACAAGTACAAATACATTTGAATCAAACTCTATCAAATTGAGCAGTTTCATTTTTATGTCGGCAAAAATTATTTATGACTTGGTGAACTGACTTACATGTTACACGTTATATTGAATTTTGTGAACGTGGATTCATAAGAGAGAAAAAATGATCAAAGGGCAGCACAATGAAGAGTGATTGGAATGTCTGCCTCACATTTATGAGGTTGTGGGCTCGAATCTTGGCTCAGACCTTTCTGTGTGCCGTTTGCATGGCTTCCTCATGCCACCAAGTTTATGATGATTAGGTTTTGGATTTTTCAGTAAAGTTAGATTTTATTGCATTTTGAGTTTTGTCTTTAATTATTTATTTTCAAAAAATGCTTCATTTTAGTTGAGTTTTTAATCTTTTTTTTTTTTTTTTTTAACACGTAGTATTTTTGGAGTGCAAGACAAAAAAATAAGTCACAATAGGCATCCTCTAACAAAAACTCAACAGAAGATACCAGTTAACAGATGAACAACCACCCACAAATCAAATCCAGGTAAACAGTCCACAGACTTTGAAGTGCAACAAGTACAGTGCATAGAATTGATTCTAAGGTTAGATTAGATGTATCACAATGTACAGTAAAACTATTTACGAGATACATATTGTAGTATGGGATTAATATATTTTTTTAAATTACCGGTATTTGTTGAACTAAAAAATAGAGGAGTAGTATGTGAGTCATCAGGTGGGAGTGAGTGCTTAGAGGGAGCCAAATTTAGGGGTTGCCCAATGACGTCGCTTCTAGGCAACACACAGTAAATAAACTAGCAATTCCCAAATGGCTGTCCAACCTTCCTTCTTCTGCACAACCGTAATAGAGAAATAAATACATATAATATCAATCTGGAAAGATGAAAATGTCTTTTTTTTGGGCTACAATAATATTTAGTTTTGTTAGTTTCATCAACATAAAATGTAGTACCTGTTAGTAATTTAAAAAAAACAACCAAACAACGACAAAGTGTTTTTTCAATTTTAGTTCTATATTTTTTTTCTTAACTATAATAATGTTCTCTCCCACAGTCCATGTTAGGTTAATTGCAAACGCTAAACTGCCCGTGGGTGTCAATGTAAGTGTGAATGTCGTCTATTATGTGCCCTTTAGATTAATTAGCAACCAGTTCAGGGTGTACCTAGCCTCTTGATCAAAGTCAGCAGGGATAGGCAGCAGCTTTTCCACAACCTTAATGAAGACAAGCACTACAGATAATAGTTACAGTAGATGATCACATAAAAGATCAAGCACAAACACACAACCACACAATGTCACCTACCTCCCTATGGTCCCGACAGAAGGCCGGTCCCATTGAGACCAGCTTGACATGAGTTACCTGTGAATTGCACTGTATCACAACATAGACCTGTTTGATTGTGATACCTTCCATACAGTTTTCAGGGAACTATATTGTTGCTGACAGTTAGTAAATGTAGAACAATAGCTGGCAGCGTTGTCTTTTTAAGATGTAGAGCCTCCAAAGCAGGATATGTTGCCACAAATCAAGGAAGTTGTTGTATTGTGTTATATTAGGAAGCGAGGATGAGTGCAAAACAAAGCGAGGATGAGTGAAAAACAATGTGTGTATTGCTTTTACTTTTACTTGCTTTCACTTTTTTTTTTCAAGAATATATTCTATGCAAGCTCACTAGTTGAAACAGGGCATTCTGATAAATATTGCATTTGTGGAGTAAATGTTAATCCACTCGTTTTTAGCCATCTCCGGGGGCGGCCATTTTGTCTTCTGTTGACTGAAAATGACATCACGACTGCTCACAACGATTCAGAAAACAGGTCAGCCATGATTGGTCATTGTGAGCAGTTGTGATGTCATTTTCAGTCGACAGAAGACAAAATGGCTGCCCCGAGATGGCTAAAAACGAGTGCATTTTGCTGCTTAATTTATATTCCACAAGCGCAGTCGTCGTTGGCCAATAGGCGCAGGCGCAGCACAAGCAAACTTGTGTAAAAACAACCAAACAGTGTTGTATAGCTTCCGGTCCCACAGACCGCAATGACTTTGTCCCATATTGTTTTTAATTTCACCAGTCACCACGCTGTGTGTTGTCTGTTGTCAGGAAAATTTCTGACTGCTTCACCATGACTACACATCTGCTTACAATTCCCTATCTATCTGTATTAGACTCCAGGGGTAGCACTTTAAAAGGAAAACCTATATTTTTTTAGGTTAGATTTGAAATATATCTTTGTTGACACCAGTCCTGAAACTTTTCTGAAACATCTTGCAGATGTCCTGCAATAGGGTTGCAGGTTTTACAGCAGCAAAGTGGGCAGTAGCAGCACACAAGAAAAAGTAAATCCCACCTCCCACATTTAAAAACTTCCTACATTTTCCAATTTAACTACAATGAGTGTCAATGTACTGTCTGTACAAAAACATACAGTACATTAAATAGACAATAATTCTACAATTATTAAACTGCACTATGATATTATCCACCCATACTACACATATAGTGTATACATACATTACATGGATATAATAAAGGTACACACATACTGTATATAAAATTACCAGTACATATGAGAGACAGTACACCAATCAGAAAACCCAGAAATTCAATATTGCCAGATTTGCTTGCCCAAACCTCCAACCTGTGTTGCTGCGTGCACAGCATTTCATGTGACTGTTTACACACTAATATGATCAACGGAACAGTAAGTAAATAAGTACTGTAAGTAATAAAGCAGAGTTGGGCATTTTACTAAAAATTCGTTTATCGCCTACCGCCTACAGCTGGGGTACCCTTCCGCCGTCGTCTATCCGCCTTTTTGTCCGCACGGGAAAAATAGTAATCGCCTATAGGCCGGTCCGCCTATGAATTCTAATCTCCTTTTAGCACCTTTATATACCTTGAAGGACCTTGCGCCTCGCCGCATTTAAAGGAGATGCATTTAGTCCATTTAAAGGAGATGCATTTAGACCGGCCCTCAGTCTCCTGACATAGGGAAAATGTCACTGCCTCTCGCCTGTTTCCTCACTCAAATCTGTCCCCCAAACAACAACTCAATCTAATAATATCACTGTTACAGAAACCTCGCCGCGGCCGGACTAAATGCTTCTCCTGTAAGCACCTTTAAGGACCCTTTTGGACCTGTATGTACCTTTAAGGACCTTACACCTCACCACATTCAACGGAGACGCATTTAGTCCGGCCCTCAGTCTCGTAATATAGGGAAAACGTCACTTCTTCTCACCTGTTCCCTCACTCAAATCTGTCCACCAAACAACAAAAACTCACTCTAACAATACTACTGTTACAGAAAGCTCGCCTCACCGCGAAAATAGATGAATACATAGACAGAAAAAATGGGCTTCCGACTATGCTTAGTCCGACTATTTTTTTAAGTTTCTTGTTTATCGTTTATCGCCTACGAAATGGGTGTCCGTCATAGACGGATAGACGGTCCGGTCCGTCACATAGCAGGAATGCCCAGCTCTGTAATTAAGTAAGCGAGTAAATAAGTGAGCACGCAAGTCAGTAAGTAAGTAATTAAGTGAGTCAGTTAGCAAGCAAGCAAGTATGTAAGTGAGTAAGTGAGTAAATCTCACTCTAAGTCGCAAGCCTGAATTCCATGACAACCAAATGACAATGTCTTGAGATATGTGTGATTTTGGATAATGGCACTTAATTCTTTTTCTAAAGTTTAAAGCAGCCGCAGATTTGTCTAATGGATTCATTTTTTATTAATAGAAATGATCTATTTTGTGTTCTAGGGGGATACCATAAGGACGAAATGGAACACTATTTTATTATCACAATAAACCTGCTGCTATTTGTTCACACTTTTGACTTGGTATCACTCCAAAATGCAACAGACTCTCCAGCGCACACATTTAATAAAGACTGGTTGCGTCAGCCTCAACTTGTTGCTGAAGAGGAAGGAGAAAATGGGCAGGAAGGTGATGTGTCTGGTATGGAAACAAGCAGCAATTTCAGCAGTCTAGTATATAATGAAGAGAATAATGTGGGAAGTCTTGAGCAGAGTGAAAACGAAGCATCAGATGACCTGGGTGTTGCCATAACTACCAAGCCTCCCACTTCCCCGAATGCCTCAACAGAGCAACCTGAACTGTTGGCTAGGGAAACCAATGCCATGAACACAGAATCGAAACAAAGCAACATCACAGAAACTGAGGAGTTTATTAATTCAACCACACCTCCTGCGATCCAGGACACAGAATCGAAACAAAGCAACATCACAGAAACTGAGGAGTTTATTAATTCAACCACACCTCCTGCAATCGAGGACACAGAATCGAAACAAAGTAACATCACAGAAACTGAGGAGTTTATTAATTCAACCACACCTCTTGCGATCTCGGATGCTAATCCGCTTGATCAAAACTCAACCATATTACCGTTTTTCTCCAATCGCACCGATATAGGCAACACCACCACCTTGGCACCAAAGATTCATGATTTCAATGAAAACACAACAACAAACACAACAACAACAATCACCACCACCAACACAACAGCATTAGGGAATGAAGCAGAATCAACCAACGCAACAGAATCTAAAAACGCAAATGTGACGACCACAGCAGCTACAGAGATGAACGCAACATCTGCAACATCCTCACCACCAAATCCGTTGTCTTCCGAACCCACCAATGTGACAACCGTTGCTCCTGAAACACTTGAAGGCAACTTGACGGATAAACAGGCATCTTCAGGGAGCAGCCCAGACAGAGGTAGAGTTGCATTTTGTGCTGTCCAAGTTTTGTTGAACCCAGAATTTTTTGTTATGAACCACACACAAACTTTGCCTGAGATCATCGCTAAAAACAGACTTAAAATATTAATATGATAGTAAATTGAAAAAAACAAAAGAAATAAAGAAGCATATGTGCGTGTGTGAACATCGTTTATATATTGTGTTCGTAGCATCAATATTATATTGTAAGGCCTAGCTAGACCAATCCAACGTTGGCCAACTGTGACCGACCCAAAATAGCACTGATGAAAAATTGTGGCCCCCTCCGGTATTAACAATAAGTAGCCCATCCCTGATGTAAGTGTATCAGACTAAAGCAGAAATAGGGGAACTTAACAGTGATATTATCCTTGGAAGATCATTTTTATGTTATGTGTTTGACAGTAACTCTAAACTCATTGTTTAAAGGCATACAGTAGATATCACTGTTGCTTATTTGGTTGCTTTATTTTGTTCACCTTCTCACTAACCTACATTAACGTAGGTTTCCACAGGCTGAGGACAAACATCCCTTCTTTCGAAAAGAAAAAGCTTGGGGTTGGGTTTCAGCTGCCTACTTTGCCTGAAGGGTCCTTTTATAACTCCTTACTCTACAGGAACAATGATACACTGTTTTAGTGGGAAAAAAAAAAAATGAACAAAAGAGCTGGAGTTCAAAGATACCTGCTCAGCATTTAAACAGGTGTGTAAGATGAGTTAAAATTATATTTGTAGATATAACTGACAGTGAAATTAAATTTTAAAAAGTACAATAATCATTCATCCATCCATTATCTGTACCGCTTATCCTCACGAGGTGACGGCCGTGCTGGAGCCTATCCCAGCTGCCTTCGGGCAATAGGCGCTGCGCACTCAGAATTGGTCACCAGCCAGTCGCAGGGCATGCGATAATCATATTAAACAATATTTTGTTGTTGTTGAATTTTGACATACAATTTCTTGAATGCAATTCAAATGTGTGCATTTGAAATTAAAACCAATTGCTTATCAACAGGGTATCATGAAGTGCATGAAAGAGGAAAAAGTGAATACATGAATAAAAACATTTCATAAATCCCTTTCAGTTTAAGCAGTTGTAGTTCCTTCGCCTTGACTTTCTTCGTCTGGGTTTTGACTCTACTCTCTGTCGTCTGTTTACCTGCCTTTCACACAGAAAGCCTGTGTATTTTTTGTGTATATATGGTATGTATTGACCCAAAAGGCTCAGAGAAAAGCAACATAAAAGTTTCTGCTTTTTGAATTCCAAGTGCCAACGAATAGTGCTGGATACATATAGAAAGGCATCTTGGTGGACCTGCTTTGGAAGGTCTTCATGACATGTCAGCTGGTAAAAACATCCCAGTATAGACCACACTTTTATGCAATGCAGTAAAGCAGTAATGTTTAGGAAATCTGAGCTCCGGTCACAAGTTACATCACAAAAGAGTCTTAAAGGGCTTTACAAGCCCACAGGTTACAAAGATCAATGACATCCACTGGTCTAAACCCCCAATCAGGGCAAGGAATAATTCTGAGAAAACTCAGTGGGGAAAAAAAAAAAGAAAGAAATCTTGAGAAGAAATCAAGCTGTTGATTTTCCCTTCAGTAGTAACCTGGTTAGATTGGATTAGAAATGAGCTCATCAAATTTCACTGTTAGGAAATCAAGGTTGATATTCCGTTCGCTGCATGCTTAAATGCACGGTCAATCTTAATGTGTCATGTCATGGCATCTAATTACCCCTAGTGTAATGCAGGTGTGTGGAAATGGTGCTAGGTGTAACTAAGTACCCAGGTTAAAAATCATATGCTCATGTTACGGACATACATTTAGCGACACTTCTCTGTATAAAAATTGCTGTTACCAGTGTTATCTTTACCACAACCTCCCATTTATTAAAATTTCCCCATTGCTGTGGGCGTGGCCAGGCCCAAGAGTGGCCTCACGTAGCTCCATCTCTGCCTAACCACAGGGTTTCACGAAAAAACTTTTGCTGATAGAAAAGAAACAATGCTAATGAAAACAGTAATTTCATGAGACCATTTTCAAAATCCATTTACCCTGGTGATCGGTGAAATAATTTATATTATTGTCAGCACAATAATTTATATTAAAATGGTGTGAGAAAATTCCAATAATAGAAAAAAAAATCAGATTTGGCTCACCTTTTTAGTAAGCCTATTAAAAATTCATATTTGCTTTATGTATTATATCTTATTGGTTGCCCTGTATTTTTTAAATTTCCAATTAATTAATTAAATTAATTGGAAATGCATTATAATTTTTTATATACATATATATATATATATATATATATATATATATATATATATATATATATATATATATATATATATAAATAAATGAATAAATAAAATGAATAAAAAAAAAATAATAAAAAAGTATTACAAAAAGAAAGTGTGTATATATATATATATATATATACACACTTTCTTTTTGTAATACTCAAACTCAAAATTTTATATTTTTTCAGCACAAATTTGATGATACACATATTGAACAACTCAATGTGCATTGCTTCATCTCAGAACTTGTTTATCATGTCATTTTTTTGTACTGAAACTCTTATTGGGTTTTAGACATGACATATAGAGTATTTGAATGGTAACTTTAAACACAATACATAATGTGCAAAATGTATTTTTATGTAATTTCCTGGGGATGCAAATGGCACCAATTTGGTTGAATGGCCCATATAAGCATTGCCATATAGGGATTTCTCAGTTTGATTTAATGGTCAACAATACATTTACATCGTTATTTAAAGGCTTGCGCAGGCTAAAATGAATAGCCCACACAGCTCCGTACGCTGGGTACGACTTCTCTCATCTACAAACCATGCTATTGATTTATGACCTCGTTAAATGCAACTGTGTGGGGAACAAGCTTGCTTGTCACCAAATAATTTACAGTCGTTAAACTTCCATTTGAAGTTACGTCCAAGGACGTGTCACAATTGTTAACCTGTCCGCCGCGCTTTTCAGCTGGCTCAACTCTTTCACGTTGCCGTTTTGCGAGGAGGCAGGCTTCTTTATATCAGGCAAGGTAGACTTCTTTACGGAATATCCTTTTGGCTTGCCTCTCGCCTCAAACAAGCTATGAACTAAGACAAACTCACCGCCCTGTCTCAGCATCACTCGCTGCTGTCCGCAGCGGAAGAGAGTGACATATCTGTTGGGTGTGTGCATCACACAAACAAAGCAGGAAAAAAAAAAAATCGACACACTACGGTGTTATTCAATACTATTTGGCCACATTTGAAATATGCAAACAAATTGGTTGGTAACTCCGGGCATACCTGTGAAATTGTACACTTTTGCCGTAATTTGTACAGGTGGAAACACGTTTTCAAACATGCACGCCGTACATCGCTGATTTCCCTTCACGTGACAGCAGCCTTTCCAAAATATTGTGTCGTGTAAAATTATATACAGATATTTAAGGGCAAATAACAACTTTCATAAAATTAAGTACACCCCAGGGTTGACAGGGATGCTCTAAGGGTCTGTCACTGGAAAATATTCAAAGCATGTTTCTGCCAAAATTAAAGTATTCTATATAATCCTTTTGCTTCCCTCCTTCTAACCCATAATTTCTTATTTCATTATGAAGGTTTATCGTCCGAGACTAGCAAGAACAAGCGGAATGAAGCGTGGGGGGCTGTTTTAGGGACAGCTGTGGTCGTGTCCATAGTGGGACTGGTGGCATACATCGTCTTGAAAAGAAGACACCTCAAAGACTTCTCACATAGGAAACTGGTTGAGGAGTTCCACTCTGACCCAGGTAAGACAACAAAATATCATAAATCCTTTAAAGATCCCAAAAGGGGAAATTCAGGTGTCACACAAACACACATTAATGCACAGAAAGGAACAGTTATATACAGTACAATAACTTTTTAGAGTTTTTGTAGTATAGTGTTATGATATTTTTTATTTATCGCCGCATATTAAACAAAACAAAACAAACAACAGAGCAGCGGATAAAGCCAGGCATCGAGCCTGCTGTTGTGCAGTCTGATGATGGTGGCCGTAAAGTACCTATGTTGGTTGCTCGTAACGTTATCTCACGCACACACACACACATACACACGCACACCTGTAATGAGCTCACAACAGCATGTAAAATCAGAGCATGTACCATGGCAATTAGCAATACATCAAATCATTGCCGTGTACTTAAGCAAGAAATGTCACTTGGTTGCTAGAATTACATGCTTAACCTTCCTGTTAAGGTCTAAAATGAACTGTGGGGCCAGAATAGAAAAGAAAATATCATGGTGTGCCATTAAATCTGTATAGTACGTAAACACAATTTCTAAGTTTCATTTCTCCGGGTACAAGCATCACAAAGAAACCTAATATGAGGCTTTTGAGGTGTTTTTATTAAGAGCACTTCAATCATTTGTAAGATCTAATATTCACTAAACAAACCATCATCTATACTTTAAGAGTATTTTTTTTTTACAGTGATTACAGATTAATTACAAATACTCCATATAAATGATGTTATTGGCAAGTGAACAGTAGATTAAAGGGTCAAGAATATATATATATATATATTTTTTTTCTTTTTTAAGGAAAATTAAGAACTGCAGACACCCTTTATTTTCATCTGACCATAAATTGTTCTATTGTCGCGTCTGTAACGTAAAGAAGACATTAGTCTCTAAATGTTTTATCTTGAAAATATAGTCAGCAATATATAGCACAACCTCACTTTGGTGGTAAAATAATGGATGATCTCCACAAGTCACAACCATAGAAGTTGAAATATAGCTGATTGTAAAGGAGGACATGCTGTACATGTCAAAGTGGACAGTAAGTCACTAGTTATAAAAGAAGAATGGAATGTCGCTACACTGGAAAATGAGACACGTAGGGGTTTATTTGCATAGACAGCACATTGCCGCAAATGCCGGTGGACACTGATTTTGTGTGAGCCAATTTGTCAGACCGGTCTCCGCCAAGCTGGGCGTGCCAGCGCAGCATAGCGAGTATTGTTGGATACACCAATTCAGACCACATCTATTTGACAGTTGGTCTAACGTCTTTTGAATGCATGTCAGACATTATTCCTTTAAGTATTTATGCAACATCATTCACTTTCCAGTACAGTACAGTTCTACAGTAATCCTCCCTCACAATTTTTTTTCCATCACTAGTCATCAAAGTTAAGATTAAATGTATATTCGACTGTTTGTTTACCTTTTGGCATCAACAGTACTTAACTCCATTGTACACACACTGACTTCAAATTGAGAGGCTCCCCTGCATGAAGAATATTTTCCTCCATCAGCTTCTTTTAAACTTGATTGTCCTGTCTTTGGAGTGCTATTTATTGTTTCATCTTTTTGTAGAGGCCTTTATTTATAGTTGTAAATACTAGGTATAACATAGTAAATATCAATATTGTGAACAGTCCAATCGGCATAGGAATTATACAAAAGGACTTTATGGTCAGTATTAGTATACTAGTGTTTGAATATCAATTCTTAATAGTTTTATAGTACAAATTTAAACTCTTTATGTCAATGTTCATTTTCTAGTTCTGAGATTGGACAACAGTGAACCTTTGGAGATGAATTTCGACCGTTCAGCTTATTACAACTCAGGACTACAAGGAGACAACATTCAAATGGCCAACATTCCGAGGCGCCAGACAAAGTAGCAGGACCCCACGGACCACTCACCTCTCTTGGGAAAAACATTGACAGGGAGTTTGGTGAATAACACTGCCAAATTAACTTTTTCTTGGAGACATTTAAGGTCAACTGTATGCCACCATGAACTCTACTTGAGTGGGAATCTCAATGTTTTTTTCACACCCTCCTTTACCCTATCACGTGAAAACGTGATTAAAAAAAAACATCTCTCTCTCTCTCTCTCTCTCTCTCTCTCTCTCTCTCTCTCTCTCTCTCTCTCTCTCTCTCTCTCTCTCTCTCTCTATATATATATATATATATATATATATATATATATATATATATATATATATATATATATATATATATATATATGTATAAATACAGTACATACATGGGATTGGGATTGGCCTGTTTTCCATCTCTTCCTGTTGCAACACGCCTGATTCAAATGGTCAGATAATCAGCAAGGTCTGCAGAAGCTGGATAACGATCCTGATCATTTGAATCAGGTGTGTGTTGCAGCAGGGAGAGATGGAAAACAGGCAGGACGCCGGCCCTCGAGGAACAGGATTGAAGACCCCTGTTCTAGATTCTTAAAAGACAGAAATATATGTTGTGGGCAGTGAATGAGTTTTAGTCACCAAACATTACTTGTCATTTATACCTGTTGCCAAAGGTAAAATACTTTAATAAATGAAACCATAATACTGCCTTCTCTGGGTGCCCCAGCTTCTTCCCAAATAATTGATGAATCTAAATTGTCCATAGGTTTAAATGAGATTGTGAATGGTTGTTCATCTATGTGTGCCCTGCGATAAACTGTCCAGTGTGTACCTTGCCTCTCGCCCAAAGTCATCTGGGAGAAGCCCCAACTCAACTGTATAGAAAATGCGTGAATGGATAAAAAATGTTAGGACTATTTTTCCATTTGAATATTATATTTAAACCCTAATTCCACTGACGTTGGGGCATTGTGTGTAAACTGACGATGGTTTTCTGAAGTGTTCCTGAGCCCACATGGCAATATCCTTTTCACAAAGATGCCAGTTTTTCTTCATTGGTGTCTATCTTCAGTTGGTGTTTATAACTATGCCCGAACAATACAACATTGCTGCTTTTACAAAATAGAATGAGAAGCCCATGCCAACAATCATGTTATGCACATTAGAGTTGACTTGCTGAGGGCAATAGGTCGAAAAAGTTGCCCTTTCAGTTGCTGGTAGCCACCGTCACACTCCAAGACCAAGAATGGCAATCAAAGAAAACAATAAGTAACTGTTTTATTCACAGACTGAGGTTTTGGTATTCCATCAAGTTATATATTTGGTTATATGATAGCTGCAGCAATAATCGTCTTAGACTTCCTAAATTCTATGACCTCTATGTGTCCAAACAGAGATTACTTTTTTTATACAGTGATGTGGTGCACCTCAGAGAGTTCACGGCATTCACTTACAGCATACCAAGCAGCGATTGTGAAATGCACAGTAGTTTCCAACTTGTTTCACTGTCATTGTTATTCTTCTCATGAGCTTTCTTTGACTTTGAGTGACAACCTTCAGCAGCTATCTCTAATCTCAATATATTTTGTGATACGTGGGGAGAATAATGGCTATTTGTTTTGTAGCTTTCTGATAGCCAGTGGAAGAATATTTTATAATAGCAAATACAAAATAAAAGCATATTGTGGCATTCTCACAATTTTTTTGTAAACTAGACTAGCACTCAATGGTATGATTTTTATTTTTATGCACCACAGCTTTTGTTTAGAAGAGCGAACAATAACTCAAGAGATATTTCACCTTTTTTGGAGTTAAATCCATTGGTGGCAGGTCAGCTTTGTTCTAATTCAACTTTGTTCTAAAATCTGACGTCGATCAATCAAAGAAGCACTTTGATGGGTGCAGAACCATTAAAAAAAATACTGCTGTGCACCGCATACAATTGATTGATTGAGGTTTTTGATTCTTGTTTGTTATCTGTCTTTATGTTCCCACCCTTAATACATGTACATTTTCAATTTTCATGTTTTGTAAATTTTTACCCCCAGCTGTGACTATACGGTATATGTTGTTTGTGTAATTTGCATTTATTTATTTTCCTTATCCAAATCCAGAACTGTGGGTCAAAATAAACTATTCTCACACCAAATTAGGCTGATGCAGTTCTAAATATGCCTTACAAACAGAGCAGTCCAGTTGTGGTTGGTTCAATGCCCTGAAAATGAAATGATCTGAATGAAAGAGAATATCCAAAAGCAAGGACTGTGCGTTTTTCTTTGCTATAGCATAAGGAAAGAATTAACAAATTCTCCATATTTGTTTAAACAAAAGATCAACAAAAGTCATTCGTGTTTGACTTTGGAAGTTCCACACTCCATAAATAGACGATTACCTAGACGGGAAAAAAAATGGGCTTCCGACTATGCTTAGTCCGACTATTTTTTAAAGCTTCCTGTCTATTTTTTATCGCCTACAAAATGGGCGTCCGGTCCGCCTATCCGCTCAGTTTTGGTAAAAAGACTCAGCTAACTGACTTTGTGCGCCTCCATTGCTTGCTTAGTTGTATTATCACATGTTCCATGCAATCAGGAACTGTTACATACAATCCAATACATTTTCAATTGGCAAGTTTATTTTGATCCACACAGCACCTTAGCAGTTTGGGATGAACACATTTGGCAGGATGCTGAAATCAATTAAATGGCACCACATCCCTGCTCGGAAATGTTCATATTACATTTGAGGGTTTGGACAGGTTCATTTTCTCCTCCAACTGAGTCAAATCAATTGGAATGGAATTAAATGATTACTATCTAAATTGAGGTTATGTCAAACATTTGAATAGCTAAATTCAATTTCAGTCATTTTGAAAACACTCAGTAAATGAGTTTAAAGAGACACTTGATTGGGCTGAACATCAACACTTATATAATAGGTCTGTATGAAAAAATTATGTCAGCACTGAAATTCACCCCCTAAAAGAATCTGTAGTGATTTATGGGCTTTTTTGTGATGACTAAAGCTGCAAATTGGCCCGCCGACTTTTGGGGTGTGGATTTTTTTTGTTCTCCATCTCAGGCTGTCAACGTCATCGCAGGGAGGCTTGATCTGTGTTGTTCCTTGTTTTGGTTTGTCACATTCTGTTGTCACCTAGTGTCTGAACGTGATTAATTGTCACTAAAATTCATTTGCACATTCCTACTCTTGCAAACGCTTTGTTATTTTCCCATAGCAGCCAAGCAGGCATGGCTGTTGGCTCCCGCGGCTAGTCGAAATGAAATTAACTTTCGATTGCTAACAGTCAAAGTTAGCAGGAGATCTTACGTGAGGGTTCGTGTCTCGGGCGAGCTGCCCGCTCGAGTAGGAGTTAGCTCCACAATCATTTTGTGATGTTTTCAGAGGTTGAAGTGGGCCTAAGTAGAGATGTAGAGATATATCGGGGCCGATTGATCCCCGTTATTTTGACAATATTAGCGATGTTATTTACAACGACTTTGAATGACAAAATGTAATCCGTCCCTATCGTGACGTCTCACAAGGCATGGAGGGAGGGGAGGGGTGTGGTCAAATTGCTCATTAATTGTAGGCGTTCCTGAACACGTTAGTTTTGTACTGATTCCTCCAAAACAAATTGATAAAAGTTAAAATGCAAGCTAATATCATTTTCCTGATAAAAAAAAAAAGGTTATTGAAAAATAGACCGTGTCGGCTCTCTGATCCCTTTAACATCAACAACCAATGTTATTGTTTATAGATTATTTTTAGAACAATAATTATAGTCAACAGTACAGTGGAGTCTTTTTGAGTTTAACTTGCATATCTATTTACATTTGCTATATTTTCAAGCATAAAGATGTATATAAATAATTACATGCTTCTTATGTTGCTGGCATAAAACCACACGTTAAATTAGAAATGAAACAGTCAGTCTGCGTTCTCTTTCTCTCTCTCTCTCTCTCTCATCGCCAACATTTGTGGGTTCAACGGTTTTCAACCAATGACTGTATAAATAACAACTCGCTCTAATATACAGGGCTGGGCAGTCCATCCCAGGTGTGGAACGGTCCATTCCTATGTCCCGGACGGACGCCCATTTTTGGGACGGGGGGCGACAAGTTATAAAAAAGGGACGGACAAAGCAAGGGCGGAGGTGTATTTTAGTCCAGACCAATAACCGTCCCTCATGCGTGTGACGTGGTGGTTCAGTTCAATCTACTCTGCTCCACTAGTTACCCAACTGCGCAGGAGATTTTACAACAGGAGATACAGCACAAGCTCTACTAGTACGACAAGTGATGAGACCCAGTAGTGCGAGCAGTGTCTCCTTACACTCATACAACGTGTGCTGGCAAGCTGTTTGTCAAACCGTTAAACCAGAAGTGGGTACCCATAAGGTAAGCGGATTTGAATAGTAAATTAGCCAGCTAATGAGCTTTAAATAAACCTCTGCCGTTAGTGTCCCTCCCGTGGCGTCATGCACGGACACTTTTTTTTTGGTGGGTGGGGGTGGACGTAAGGATGAAACCGCTTTAAAAGGACGAGGATGGACGTTGTCATAGGACGATAATTTTTATGAATAAGGACGGGGGGACCCTTGTGATGATGAGCGGTATCGATGATGGATGGATGGAGGACGGAGGGACGAGGATGGAAGAATACCTAGGTCGTGGACGGACCGGCAAAAAAGGGTCAAGTGCTTAGCTCTGCTTATATGTTTTACATTCTGCACTCTTCATTCGTTATATCCTTTTTCTGGGCCACACTCGACGCACGAGACTGCCTCGCAAGGGACAGGCGTGTGGTGCGTACCAGTGCACACTGAGTAATGTAGTGTAGTCATAAGAGAGAGCCTGTGAAGTCCCAATATGCTATAAAATGTCCTGGTACGCTAGAGGCTAAAACTGAGAAGTGCTGATGCCCTGTACTGGTACGTACCGGCCCACTTAAAGCACTGGTCTTGATTATATAACAAAAAACAAAAAAACAAAACAATCGTTCAGCCGTTATATTGTCATATTCTTATTATTTAATAAAACCCTTGCTACAGGTGCCTGGGATTAACATGCAGAAAAAAAATGCTGCACAAAATTAGGAAGTTACTCCTCAAATGAAGTCATTGATTCCCAAAACTCCTCTGAAAAGAAAACAAATATTTTGAGCCTTATAAATAAAACCAAACTATACGATTATTATGTACACATGTCAAGTAATTAATCAGAGTTATCAATATCCACAATAACTGTTGATTACATGATTGAACGCAGCCCAGTTGGACAAACAGACTATTTTCTTACAAGAAGCAAAGTGTTAATGTATTAAAGCAAATTTATTCCAACGATCTGCTCCGTAGTTTGAGAACGTTGAGAACTGTGGCATCATCGATGGAGAATTTATGTGAATGTATTATTCCAAAAGTAGCTCAACCAACACACCATTTGTGCATGTGTAAATAGGCTTATGCTCTTGCCATGCATATTAAAAATGCCCACGCTTCAGACAAGTTTGACAACGAAGGCACAGGTGGGTTGCATTTAAAAGTGACATATCACAGGAAGGTGTTATAAAGAGTGAGAAATGAGGCCATTCATCAGGTTAACGTTCTCTTTGTTAATGCACCACTAAACGTTGCTTTCCGCAGCCTAAACAGTTCATCATTTAGCTCTCCGAGGGCCTATAGCAGTACACTATGTCACTGATCTTTCCGAGCTAGTGCTGCAGTCAGGTCACTGAGGTGGATGTGAAAGGTCAGTATCCTCCTGGCAGTCGAGAAAGATAAACAATCGTGGTACAAAAGGTTTCGAAATATATATGACCAGGAGGGAAATTCGCATTGGCAGACATTGAAGACCAAAAATGTCTCTAGTAAACTGGGTTGCAGCTTGTAGAGCAGAACATTGGTGGAGATATATACTGTAGTTCAAGGGTGGGGGTTCGGTGCGCTTGTGGGTGAATCCTGCATGAAATGAAAAGTGGAAAATATATTCTGTTCACCAAACAGCTGACATCAAATGGTAACATTAATTTAAAAAATATGTAAATGTAATATAACGCCATGTTATTCTTAATATGTTCTTGTTTGAAATATAGCAACCACCGCAGACTTCGTTGTAGTCCTGCCAATATACTTTAATTTATTCCATGATTTGTCAAAATACAGTTAGTGAAATGAACAGTTCTGCCACTAAGAAGATGAAAGCATTAATCAAATGACCACAATTTCATTGTCTTCCAGTTACACCATTGTAACAAAGTTTGCTATTTTAAAAATGTGTATTTATAAACAAATGTTTTTGACATACTAGCCATTTATGTGTGTGTCACATTTAAATGTCCTATTAACAGCGCCAACTCTCTTATGAATACAGACTGTAGTATACTGTACTTGATGTGGGGAAAAAAATACAGTAACAGAACAATATGTTCTTCACGCTTAGCAAGGAAGAATCCAGTGTGCATGACATTCAAGCTCAATAGGTGTATTTAGTAGCACCTCAAAATTTAAATGCCTCATTGGTCAAGTCGAGTCAAGTCAAATGTATTTATTTAGCCCTTAATCACAAGAAAGTCTCAAAGGGCTTCACATATGCACCAGATCATATACACGACATCCCCTGATCTTAACCCCCATTGGTCATCAAATTTGGAATTTGACAACAGGCCTTATAAGTTGCACAAAACATGAAAGTCAAAGTGGTCAAGTCCGATAAATACAATTGTGAGGATGAAGAGATGGTTATATGCAGGCTGTGGGGTTAATATGATATGACTACGATTGTGCAAATGATGCAGACTCCTTGAGTACTTTAAGTGTCCGGTAGGACTCCTTGAGAACTTTAAGTGTCCGGTAGTGTGGAATACTGATCAACAACAGTTATGCAAATAATGCAGCGTGCAGAAGCTATGAATGGTATTACTTTCACTACCGGGATGTGCAAAATTGGCAACATTTTGCAAAATGCCCTTCACACAGGGATGGAAAGGCGGCAGCCAAGGTAATGTGTGTACCAGTATGCTGCAGGTGTATGATGGCAAGGAGGATCTCGGCCCTGTGGAAGACAACTGGTCTCGTGCTGGTACCTAAAACTGGGTGCCCATCTGAGCTAAATGGCTACAGGATAGAAGCCCTCACTTCACACAGACCCTGGAGCGGTTGTTTCTCCGCCACCTAAGACAACAGACCACTCATGCCATGCACCCCGCAATTTGGGTACCAAAAAAGCTACTAGCTATTTGCTGCATCTCCGATATGTACAGGTACTACCTGAAAAATTTGAATATCGTGTAAAAGTTGTTTTATTTGAGCAATTTAACATAAAAGATGAAACCAAAAAAAATTACTGAGTCACTACATGCAAATCTACATATCTCATGTAGTTCCTTGCTGTAACTTTGCTGATTAAAATGTTCATCTTATTAAAACCACAAACCCACAAACTCAGAAAATTTGAATGATAAGCAAAGCTTCAGTTTTGTGGGTTAAAAGTGCCAAATTCTAAACAAGCAAGTAATCCAGAAGGGTCCTGATTTATTTATATAATACAGGGAGTCCTCATTTTACGAACAAGTTCCGTTCCTACACTGGTGATGTAGCCTGAATTTCTGCGTTTGTCGGATTTCACCATTAAAGTCGAAATTCACGTCAAAATACGTTGTATAAAAAGACGAAAATACATTAAAATAAAAACATAAGATCCTGTACTTAGCATTTCTGCTGAGAAGTGGATGGAGAAGGACTAGAGGAGGGCGAAAAAGGCAAAGATACTGCCGGTGCGCGCACACATGATCGAGACACTCATACGAACAACCGCAAGGAATAATGGTCTTTGTAGTACAGGAAAAGTTTGCATGTGGATGTGCGGTGATTGGCGCGCAACCACCACTAATACATAAGCAGAGGTAAACAAGTTCAGAGATGCAGCACAAGAGCACATTTTTGGAGCTTCATTCATGGGGTGAGTGACATGAATATGAAGTATTGCATTGACGGTTGAAAGTAACAAGCTCAAATGATGTCCATTTGAGTCATGACGGCATGCGTCGCCATACACAGTGGGTTATTCAAATGCCGGAGCAACTCTGTCAGCTCAATCATGTAAATGGGTTATTCAAAATGTTTCAGAAATCGGAATTTTGATTTTAAGCCGAATATTGACTGCATGTAAAAGTCACTATGGTGCTGGGTACAAAATGGAGGAGGAGGCACGGAAACGTTGTAGCTCGCATACACCGCAATACGAGGACTGCCTGTACGTCACCTTTTAAGTTGAACTGCAGAAAAACAACAACCTTTTCAGGTTATTGTAATTTTCTGAGTAGTACCTGTAAACGAGCAGGGGACTCAAGTGAGGATCACATCCTTTGACCTCTCAAGTGCTTTGAACGCCGTCAGGCCTCTATTGCTTGAAAAGAAGTTCAGGAAGATTGGCATTGAGCCCTCCTTTATTTTCTGGATCTTTAACTACCTGTTCATGGATTTGTTTTCAATATTTTTTTTCCGGTATTTAAAAAAAAAAAAGTTTGTCAGCCGTTTTTGAAAAAAAAAAAAAAAAATTGGGTTTGGAGAACTAAAACCCCCCTCCTCCCGCGCCACCCCAGCTCATGCCTAGTTCACCCGCCCCCAACGAGCCCCCCACCACCCAGCATCTGGTGTGTCAGGTGATAAAAACATGACAGAAAGCTCATATCTGCTTCTTTATTAGGCATCAGTCACTTCATAGCTCTAAATGAATGCAGAAATCTGCCCAGCGGGTTTCTCTGAGCAGCTTGAGCAGCCTAAATCCAGACAGATATTTACAACGTGGTTCTAAATGTGCAGTATGTACATAATTATTGCTTGGATTACCCACATTTCAGATCTGCACCAAGCCAACTGCCAACAACATTCTTGAATATTTTTTAAGACTGTTTACAGAAGATTATGAGAGATTGAGCAAAAACAGGTGGTTTTCAGAGAATGAGCACGAAGTACAGAGTGGATGGAGATTAAGCTTTGTTTTGATGCTTTTGTGATGAGAAAATGCAGAATGTTGTGTTTTAGTGTACATGTAATATGCATAAATGTATTTGCATTTAATTATTTTGGAACAGGATGAGCTAACAGCTCTTTCATTTAGAACTTTTGCAAAACATCACAATGGTCTTAAAATGCCCGTTTTAAACTGACAGCTATGACTAGATGTTTAAAGATTTACATGTTCACACAGCTGGGCATTCCGCCTATCTGACGGACTGGTCCGTCTATCCGCCAATGACGTACGCCCATTTTGTAGGCGATAAACGATAGACGGGAAACTGTTTCTGAAGTTTGTCGATGGTAACGCGAATGGAAGCCAGTTTAAAATGCTAGCCAGACCGACCTTCACCATTTGGTTCGGCTTGACAAAAAGGTGGATTGACGGATGGGTACCCGCGGTGCAGAAGGACGGCGATCAGGGGCGTTACCAGAGGGGGTGCTGGGTGGTCAGTGCCCACCCACGGACACACTCTGCCCACCCAAAGAAAACTGAATGTAGTTGTAGTTGATGAATGGGAAATAAAAAATCAAAATCAAATAAACTTTTATTTGTTTAGCCCAAATCACAACAAGAGTTATCTCAATTAAGGAGAAAACAAAACACGTTTTAAGGTGCAGTAGCCCTATGCTGGATTTCGACCTACTTGAGCATTGTAGCATTTTTTAGCCCCCCCCCAGGTAAGACTAATGCCCACCCACACCTGGCATCCTGGTAACACCACTGACGGCGATAAACATACCAGGAAATTTTAGTAAAATGCCCAGTTGTTTTATAAGTTGTGTATAAGAATTTAAATGTTGGTGTAGCTGAAGGGCATTATGGAGCTGAGTTATAGGTTTCTCTATGAAAAGGCATAAACTTTGGCAGGGATTGGTGAACTTTTAACAAAAAAAATTCCAATCAAAGCAAATCAATGTCATAACAAAGTCTATGCGATCACTCTTTTTTCTTATTGGTCAAATTTCAGGCAAAAGACAAACATTTTAGCTTTCATTCATGCAGGCATTACATATAAAAAGACACATTTTTGGCACTGTGACACTGTGCACATTTTAAATGATTTCATAATGCCGTTTTTCAGCACAATGACCTGGTCTGTCAATCAAGTCACATGAGGTGGAGCCAGTTATGTGATTGGCTGATCCTTTACACAGACATGAGCAGCAGCAGTTGCAGTATCTATTAAAGCATGGAGACTTCTCACTAAAGCTGAGACGCCTGAGGGCCACGGACAAAATGGCTGCATGAGAGAAGTCGGTTTCAGAGTTATTCAGAGAAGTTACAAATTGTACGGATAGTAACGTAAGGCCTTGACCTCAGCCTGAGACAGGGGCGGAGCCATTGGTGGGCCTGGGAGTGCACAGGCCCACCCAGATTGACAGACTGCCCACCCGGTGAGATTCATGAAAAAATATATACTTTTACATTTTTAGTAAATTATTATTAAATTATTTTTGAATTTGTTTTTCGTTTTGTTTTTTATTTTATTTAATATTAAGAATGACATAATTATGGTTGTCTCAGGAAGATCTGAACTTCATTTGATTCAGTTTGCCATTTTATTTGAATATTTGATGTGTCGGGAGAGAAGGATTGTGCTCGGTGAGAGAAATATTCAGGCCCACCCTGATTTTTCCAGACCCGCCCACTAGCCACATTCTGGCTCCGCCCCTGGCCTGGGAGAGGGTCTTTATGATCAGGTGGTCTCTAGAAGTTGACATAACAGTCCAGGGTCAAGGCTACTAAATGCTAATGCTGGTGACAACACTCAGAAGTTCAAACCACTAACTTTGATTGATAACGTATTGTGGATGCATGCGTCATGTATACGCTGTTGGGCGGGTGTACCCCAGCTTGCTTGCAAACTGCAGCAGCGCATACAAGTGAGCGAAAGCTATACTGTATTGATCTCATCACACTAGTACAGGTCCGAAATTGATGCTGCCTATCGGTACTATCGATATTTGGATTGATCTGCCCACTACGAGTGCTTAACAGGGAAGGAAAAATGAACTATTTTCATTGTATATGTTGTTTCAAGAAGCAGCAGATACAGACACAAGTACTGTCGGTCCACAGAGCCTAATTCATGTCGTGAAATAAATCAAAGCAAGTTCGTCGGAGCATGTCAGTTTTGTGACTTGTTGCTGGCTCAGAATTTGTGCACCTCTTTTATGTCTTGCCCTTGTGACAGTGTTTGTGGTGAAAAGAGCAACAAATGGGAAACATATAAAACAAAACATGATGTACTGTGCCATTTAAAGGGGCTTTTCAAAAGTCAAATGCTATTTCTCTGCTCTCTTCCCTATTTCTACAAGTACTACATGAGTGTAGCTGCACACCCCCACACCCCCCCACACACATCAACACACACGCACACACGCACAGAAATGGGAACTGCACGGTTGGTATCATATAAACCCGTGGTTGTCTTTTTTCCTGCTCCTTGCCTCCACCCAACAGTTGAAACCTGAATTACACATTTGACTAAGCCTCAAATTGTTCATTTATAACCTCTATCAGTTGTTTTAAGCAGAAAATATAACATTTTGTCAACAACATAGGCCTACCTGCAGAACATTTTATGACATAGGGTTATATCATTCTGTTCCACATCTTGATAGTGAGTTTGTCGATTCGCTCTGCTTTTTAATAATATTCCTCCATTCAGAAGCATGACTTGACATGGACAAACTTCATTCCTCTCTATTACCTCGGGTGTTGGGATTTACCAAAAGATTTGGCTTGTATGGTCAAAGGTGTTTACACAACTGAGGTACTTGACCACAATCCTTTATCCCCCCCTTTATTATGTATGCAATCATATAAAAATCTATTTTAACTTGGCCTGGGTCCTTTCTTTGTAAGGTTAGGGAGCCATTCAAGCTTTACCCTGCAGCATTTAACACCACATTGCGAAGGAGAACACCCTTATAACATTTTCTCTATGCAAATTCCATGCATGGATCCCGCATACGTCAGCATCTTGTGAAACAGCTTAATGACAAATGTGGCTGAATGTTGTACGGACGGAATCTATTGGGGAGACTGTTGGGCCAAAGTAATCAATTATCATCCCTCCCAACACATTCCAATCGCACGGGTCACTTAATTATTTAAGGGAATTAGCTATCGATCAGCGCCACCGAAGAGTCACCAACCAACTAGCTGGTCACATTCACCGCATTATGGGAAATGGTTGGCAGAACACCAGCTATGCTCTGTTTAGCAGCTAAGTTAAGATAATTGGGTAGGATTTCAGAAATTAAAAGAAAAACTTTGAAAAACGCTAAAAGTAAAATAATATCGACTAATAACAAGAAGACATTGCTATAGCCTTAACTACAAAACCTACAAAATCAAATTCAGCCAAGAATGGTACTGAACTTTTGAGCCATTTGTTTTGGAACACTGCATGAAATCTCCTCATAACCCCAGATCTTCCAAAAATATTTGGGTTATCTGTGGTCTTGTCGTAGCAAAACTCACCATCAAGTAACACTTCCACGATACCAATGCAGTCATTTTAGGGCCAGAGGGCAATTTGTCTCTTCGACTGATATAAATAGCAAACTTGGCTGCCCTAATTAAAAACTTTAACAGCTGGCACTTAAAAGTGTGTGTCTTCTTAAATGTAGCTCCACAAATAGGCATATAGCAAGGAAAAACATCAGCGTGAGATTAAAAATAATTTGTAAGAAGATTAAAGAATTTTTATCCCTCCTATACTTGATGAAAACATTGGTAAGCAAATCACAGAATGGACATTTGTTAAAAAGAGCTGGACTATTATAATAGATAAAAATACATTTGTTGCAATGGTATGTAGTAAGTACCTGTCTTTTTTGTTTTTTCCCAAAGCTGCTTGTTCAAAGTCCTCTACTCGGATTTTTGCTACTCGGTCGGTTTGTCATCACACAGTCATTTCTGTTGCACAAGTTACTTTGTTTCAAACTTTACACACAGTTAGCGTGCAGGTTAGCGTCATACTTCATACTCTTAATGTGTGATTTTTCAGGAGAGGTTCGGCTGAGATCTTTGAAATCAGTCTTCAGGGAGCGATCAGGAAAGTCATCTGTGAGGATCGGGTTGATTTAATCTCTGCTGCAAACAGGTGTCTCCTCCACAGTTGCAGATTCCTCACATCCGGCTGAACGGATCAAAATCCCAACACAGAGCCCACCTCAGGGCGTCAGTGAGCACCTGCCCTTATACACACAATTTATTATTATTTTTTTTAGATCACAGTCTTAGCGCCCATCAGGGGTCCATCCGTCTTGGACTGAAGTCACAGCTCATGTCATCAATATAGAGAGTTCACAGTCAGGAAGCCTGTGCAGTTCAAACAGAGCACACACTCTAAAAACAGTTGGGTTCAAAATAACCCAAGCCACGGCATAAAACGAAACTAAAACAAGAAATATATCAAAAATAGTCAGGGGATAACAATACTGTAACTACAATCAATTCAGTTGTAAACAAACGTGTCCACCATAGCAGCACTATGCACTTCCAGAAGCAAGGAAAGCACTGATGAAACACTTTGGGTTATGTCCATCACAACTCAAGTCTTTCAGTTTTCACCAGAACAGCAACAGCAGCCACAAAGTTCACAGAAAACTTTATCTGACTTTATCTGGCTTCACCCACAGACAATGAGTTCCCAGATCTTGTTGTAACTGCATTTCATTTTCTTTGCAGTCTTCTTACTTTCTTTAGATTCCTCCATTTTCATTAATTCATCACAAATGTATGGAACGCGTCGCTAAAATGCTCGTTTTTGGTAGGCGTATCTTTAAAAACAACTATTGCCTGCATGTCCGCCCGGCTGTTTGATTGACAGCATAGGCATGCCTCTCACAGTCTCGCACGCAGACAGTCAGACCAGCCCGAACACCATACAAACACACACACACACACACATAGCCTGAGACCCGCCCCCATAATAGCCTCCACTGTGTGTTGTCTGCTCTCCTCATACAGGCGTTTTATAAAAAACAAGATTTTAGACGCACGTTTGAAAATTGGTGCCTGCCTCAGACATGCGGGACAGCAAGTCAATTTGCGGGACGCATAAAAAAAATCATTAAAATGATGAATGACAGTCCCGCAAATCGGGATATATGGTCACCCTATTGACTAGTCACTAGTCAATTTGCAGAGTTAAATAAAAAGACACCTTTTGGGAAGGTGGGAGGCAGCAGACAAAGAACGCGGATAACAGCTAATTTTGAACGAAAATGTTCCAACTAAGTTTTGAACTTGGAAAGTGCAACTTTATGGTCATTCAAAGAGGCCGGTGATTTCAAATAAAATAGAGTATTATTACTTTGAATGTCACCAAGCAATTCAATATCAATTCAATATGTAATATTTGTTGCAATTTAGTGTGGTAATTTGGCAGATGCAGTCTCTCGGGACAGGGGAACTATTACATTTTCCCCAATATGTTAAAGTACAGAAGTATTAATTAACAGACTGGCTGAGGAATGTTCTGGGTCCCATATTCAGCATGCGAATTTGAGATTGAGAGGCAACCGATGGCTGAGAATTTTTTGTTCCTCCTGCCACGTGGCAAGGCCCCAAATACTAACCAATGAGCAGAGACAATGACTTTAGGACTCATGTTTGTGGCATAAACTAAAGAGATTACTACCCTTGCCACTTAACAAAATGAAATCATGTTCTTTCTTGGTACTTATAGTTTTCCTGAAAGGAATCTCAAAACCATCTTATCTCCACACCACCTTCCAAATAAGTGTGTCTCAATGTTTGCTATGGAAACGTCACAGTTTTTCAACATATTATGTATATTTGGGGTATTTCATTGTTGTTGCTTTTGTTGTTTTTTGAGCACCATGGTAACAGGACATCACTAAAGATTTATGGGCAAAATAAAATTGCAGCAAGTGTTGTCTGCATACTGACTACTGTCAAGCTGCCCTTGAGTCTGTCCTCCAGACTCAGCTAAGGGGTGCAGCATCATTTGTCCTCCCTACCACTCACCTCATCTCTTCATCTCTTCTTGCAATCTTGTATGTGTGTGCTCTTCTTCTCTGTTTGCTATGCAACAGAAATATACAGCAGCATGTAAAAAAAAAAAAAAACTCTTCAGCAAGACTAGACAGGACATGGTGGAATAAGCCAAAAAGTAGAGCGGTAAGCATAAGCATAAAAAAAAAAAACATAAATAAATAAATAAAGAAATAAATAAAATCTGATGCAGAGTTTTATGCACTGATGAGATGAACCTGAACCTGCACTGATGATAGGAAGACTAAATCTGCCAGACAGACAGGATTTGCACATGATACCAAATATACAAAGCTCATCAGCAAAACGAAGTAAAGATAACGTTCAAAGTTTGGACTTTCGTGACATAATGATGGAGATTCAGACTTTTTTTATGAGAACTGATTCTTTTTCTCCCTGAAAAGAGCCTGGCTATTCAGAGCTGGGCATTCCGTCCCAGGGACGGAACAGTCCCGGACGGACGCCCATTTTGTGGACGGTCGCGCGCCTGTCGGACGGAGGACGAGAACTCTTTTAAAAAGGTTGGACTAAGCAAGGAACAAGGTAGGTTTTCGTCCATCCCTCTATTCGTCCCTAACTGGGTCAAGTTCTGGCTGACGTGTTGTGTTGGGTTATTTGAAAAAGCAACACTGGAGTGCTCTTTTTATGTGTGTTTCCCTGCGTTATTGTTCTCACAGGCATAGTCTGCTCTCTAGCGGACGCCCATTTCACTGATGAGGGAAAAATGAAACATTGAAATCTTTGACCCGGAAGTGGAAGACGTTCGTTCTCCTCGTAACATAACATTGCCTTATTTCGCAATAATTATTTTCAATGCAAAATAACGCTATAAAAAGTGAAAATGTGCAACAAAACCCAATAGTATTGTGTTATTATGCAATCTTAAATATTCTCGTGATGTCCCCTGGCTTGCTCTGCGTCATCATCATCATCATCATCATCATCATCATCATCATCTTCGTCATCACATTAGATGGTGGTTGCTGGCAGCTGAAAAGCTGTCTTAATAGTTGGAAACAATTCAATCCACTCACGATACTGCCATCTGGTAAGTGGATGTACATAGGAAATTAGCCAGCAAATGAGCTTGAAATAATGTCATGCATTGACGCTTTATTTAATATGGGTGTTGCATATTACAACAGCCATGATATTGTGACATTTAACACGTACCCAAAGAAATGAGATAGGCATTATCTAATGAAAAAAAAAAAAATGCAGAAAATTATGAGTCTATTCTTATCTAATGAAGTTCTTTAGGGTTAGTAATGCCCCTAAATACTGTTCTCCTATTGGATGGCAATGCACATTTAAGGTTACATCTGATTGGTCAAAGTGAGGTAAGCATACAATTCCATTTTGCACTGCATGTGCCACTATCACAATGACAATATTTTTTTCAATATATTGTGCTTTTCTAATTTAAATGATGCCTCTCCAAACAAAGGCATTACTTAAACATGATCCCTCTACTGTAGAAAATACAGCATTAACAAAGTATTTCTGATCTTTTTAATGTCATAATGTAAATAATAAAATAGTAGACTCACTCACAAGGATATTAATTTAACAAAGAAAAAACTTCGGTCTTTCGTTTTCTTCTTCCTAATTGTTTTCTTTTCCATCTTGTGTTTCCAGTCCAACAATTAAGAAAATCAGTCAAATTTGCAGATACTTTCCTCATACATCTTTTTTTCAGTTCTTCTGTGTCCATATGAGCATCGAGAGCTCCGACCAGCACCTTTATTAAACATCGAAACATACATGTGTGAGCTTTGCAAACTGTCCCGCGTACCTTTTACGTGTGTCGTCACTGTCCTCAGCTCCGAACCATCATCGTAACGCACTTCTCGGTCCAGTGGCTTTAACCACAGCCGTAAAAGGGATGTGGTATTGATTGCATATTCAACTGGGGCTTCATTTCATCCCATTTTAGCAGCACACAGTTTTCTACGGAACTCACGCTTGTAACTGAGCGCACGCACACATTTGTCCCAACTGCCGCGGCCTGTGTCCATGCCACATGCACACGCCGGTAAAGGTGCACTCCGCCTCTTCTTAAAAAAAGAAATAAATAAAAAGCACTCCACATTTGTTGCGCAAAACATCAGTCGAATTGAATACTAATTGGTCCCATGAAAAACAATTAAGACAGACATTTTCCTGAAATTATACAAGTCCCCGATGCGCCCGGACGGCATGTAAAAATGTGCACGTCGGGGCAAAAGAAGATGTTTGTTCACCCTAATTTCCTCCAATTTTGAATGTGTCAACCCCACTTTTGAAATGATTGCTAGGCCACCCGTACCAGTACATAACAATCTGGCCGTGCCCTGATTGGTAAGAGACCACCTGCAGTATCAGTGTCACACTTACAGTCCACTGAGGTACACTTTCTGCACTATTCTCTCAAATCACATCAAAGTTGATGAGTATGGGCAGTAGACGAGTGTACTCCTTCGCTCTCGAATGACTCCCTGGTGATCAGAGATGGCAATGAACGACACAAGTTCTGCACTGTCTTTACTGTCTCCTTTGGATGAGTTCACCGCCACAGAAGAGTCCAAGTCATCTCCAGCTGAGCTTCAGCTGAAAGCACCCCAGATCTCTCTCTTTTGTGAATTGCTCTAGGTTTAATCTGAAATTGGTGAGGGGACAGGCCATTTGGAACATTCATTTTGTATTCAACCTAGCTTCAAAAGATGAACCACAACCTTTACATGTTTTAGTCTCCATTACTGAGCATGAAAATTGTATATACATACGGTATGGTACATACTTAGAGAAGAACTGTGTATTCAACAAGCTCTTTTTACTTTTCTTAACTTTTGGACATGGTAGTTTTTGCTCGTACAACTTTTTCAAATTGTTTATTTTGCAAATTACAGTCAATGGTGTTACGAGTGATCTTACATACCTGTTTAGGATATGTATTTAAAGAGGAAGTCAACCCAAACATATTTTTTCAAGAATATGTTCTAGCAGGCCCACTAGTTGACACAAGGCATTCCGTTAAATATTGCGTTTGTGGAATAAGAGTTAATCCACCCCTTTTTAACCATATCTGGAAGCGGCCATTTTGTCACTATGGTCGACGGAAAATGACATCACAACTGCTCAGGGCTCAGGTAACAACCAATCATGGCTGACCAGTTTTCTGAAGCTGAGCCGTGATTGATCGATATCTGAGCCCTGAGCAGTTGTGATGTCATTTTCAGTCGACAGAAGTGACAAAATTGCCGTCCCCAGAGATGGCTAAAAACGGGTGGATTTTCCTGCACAACTCATATTCCACAAACACAATATTAATCAGAATGTCGTCTTTCAACTCGTGGGCCTGCATAGAACATCCATCCATCCATCCATTATCTGTACCGCTTATCCTCACAAGGGTCGCGGGGCGTGCTGGAGCCTATCCCAGCTGTCTTTGGGCAGTAGGCGGGGGACACCCTGAATTGGTTGCCAGCCAATCGCAGGGCACACAAAGACAAACATCCGCACTCACAATCACACCTAGGGGCAATTTTGGAGAGTCCAATCAACTTACCATGCATGTTTTTGGAATGTGGGAGGAAACCGGAGTACCCGGAGAAAACCCACGCAGGCACGGGGAGAACATAAAAACTCCACACAGGGAGGCCGGAGCCGGGATCGAACCCACGACCTCTGAACTGTGAGGCGGACGTGCTAACCAGTCGACCACCGTGCCGCCCGTGCATAGAACATATTCTTGAAAATAATATGTTTATGTTGACTTTCCCTTTAAGAAAATTAAAAGGGAAAATACAAGTTATTTACACATGTGTGTATTATAATTTAGATTAGAAGAAAGATAAGACAAACTATTGTATCGTAGACTGGTCAATAACAACCCACAACCCTGCACCAAAAGGGCTGTGACAGTGGTCTTGAGGTCAGACTTTGCTTCACCTACTACCGTGAGGAACTATGGCCTTGCCTCCTACATGAAGCCGGCCAGTGTACCCTCAAAGAATGCATTCGATGGATGATATTCTGTTGCTTGCGTGTTGGCAACATTAAACAAATAACTTGTATTTTCTTTGACTAGACTGGCACAACGGCTGAAATTGAGCAGACATTTGCAAATGCTACTTCAATAAACGGGTTTTTAAGTGCATATTTTAGAATTAGCACAGCGGCTGGCTACAATGTCCTGTACATAAATTGAAAGCAAATATCTGAACCAGGGGCGGAGCCATGCGTGGGCCTGGGTGTGCACCACCCAGTGAGATTCATGAAGTATATACTTTTTTAAAGTGAACATTTGTAGTAAATTATTATTAATCTCCTAAGGCCCAAGATGTTTTTTTACATGCGTTTTTTATTTCTTTTTGCTATTTGGGCTTATTGGAACCTAATTAGAAGAAAAAATAAGCATCATCTTTTAGTTCTTTGTATTGTACTGTATTTTGTATACTGTATTTCCATACATCGGTATGTAGTGGAACTGTTGCTATGAGCTACTTCCTCTGCCTTTCAAGTTTCAAGGTATATTTCATATAAGTGTATTTCTCTCCATTCTTGGTTATCAACATCCACTCTACATAAAATCCATTTCTTTAGGTGCTTTTCCGGGTGTCAGAGGCATTGATGCCACATAGTGATGAATTACATTTCAACAGCATGCCTCCATTGATAATTGCTGTCATGTATAATTAGTCCCTTTCAGTGGCAATAAGAGCCTGTACTTGACAGTAGTTTTTTTTTTTTTTCCGAGCCCCACAGCTCCTCAAGAGCGTGCCATGAAGCGAAGGGCACATTCAACCTTCTGCAGTACACTGCTCTCCGAGCATTCAGTTATTTGTGTGTTATATCAAGAGGATATTCCTCTTTCATGCTCTGTTGAAGCAACAGTATGAAACCTTATTTTCTTACTTTGGTAATAAGGTCTTTGGAACACAGTACAGTAAACGCCCCTCTATCGTGCTGGTTAAGTTCCAGAAACCTTGCGCGAAGTGAAAATCCATAATAAAGAAATCCCCTATTTTAATTCATGGTACTTTTTAAAAGGTCTTTAAACACACTTTTAAAACAATGCAAACATGTTTCGAAATTGCTCGGACAGGGGCATGGTTACCCCTTTCTTACATCACCTTTCCTTTAAACATCACTCAAAAAAATCATTTGGGAACTGAAGGCACTAATTGTTAAAGCTTTGTGGCTAGAATTGTTTCCTCGCACCAAAAAGGTCTATGATTGCCAACGTGAGCATTGAAGTCCCCCAGCAGAACGAGGGAGACTCCAACGAGAGTACGCTTCAGCACGCTCTCGAAGGACTCCGAAAAGGGTGGATTCACTGATACTGCTGTTTGGTGCAAAAAGCAGTCAGGAAGCAGCCCTTCTGTCTTTGGATGGGGGCTATCCTCTATCCAACTGGGGGGAACACAAACATAAGAAGCACTGAACTATGGGACAATAAGTACGCCCATACCTCAGCACCTCTCACTGGGGGAAACTCCAGAGTGGAGGAGTGTCCAACCTTTCTCAAGAAGATTGATACCAGAGCCCAAGATGAGTGTCGAGGTGAGCCTGCCTGGATTGAGTCGTAACTTTTCGACCTCGCACAACAGCTCAGACTCCATCCCTGTCATAGTCCGCATTTGCCATTTGCGTTTGAATTCTTCATGTTATCTTTCATTGAGGAATGAGTTGAGGTTAATATTTTAGAGGACCCCCTAAAAAACTTGGGTCGAATGATTTTCACCCACACAATTTTTTTAATGTGATATTTTCTATTGGAGAATTAAAGTAGTCAACTTTGACAATTTGGCATACAGTGTTCTACTTCTACATAAATTGATGAAGACTGTGTTATATCCGGGATTTTATATGGCGTTAAATGTACCCAACGTTAGTGATGGTGTTCCTCATTCTAACGTTAGTGTTCTAGGGTTAAGAACATCACTGAGCTTCAGGATGTTTGCAAAATGCACAAAGTCCATTTGAAGGGCGTGTGGTATTTTTTTCTGGTAGGCAGGCGGTGACAGATGAGGCTTTGTGTTTGCATAAAAAAAAATGTTTATTTTCCACAATGCAGAAGAGTGTTCTTATTGCATTACAAATGTCAGACTTTCCCTGGACATTATTGTTTTTGTAGGCACGTTAAGAAAACAAGAACAGTCCCTCTGCTGATGAAATGCCATTTTTCAATTAAATAAAACTCAAAAAGCATTTCACTGTCCCACAGGGATATTTTTGAGACTGTTTTTCATCATCTGTCAAGCCAAGATAACATGTAAATTGTACACATTGGAATGTACTTGATTGTAGACCGGGGGGATGGAATTAATTCAACATCTTTTTAGGTCATTTTTTCAGTGTTTAGCATATTTATTATTCATGACTGTATCACCATCATCCCGATTTGATCGTCTGCCATGCTGCTGTTTTCCCCACCAGGTTTCCTGAAATTCATCCACCACTATAACATTTTACAGATTTTTTTAGACTTGCTAATTGGCACTTAATGTTATGGTTTGCATTTTATTACTATTATCTATGAATGATTTATCAGTTTTTAAATATTCTGACTGCACTGGAAAATCTTCCAGTGAGTCAAACAAATCATTGTCACGGGGTATGGTTTTGAATTTTAATCAATGTCTTGAAAGGTCAGACTGCATGGCACCGAGAGGATGGGGATGGGCAAGATTTCAATGTTTCCTCCTCACCACCACCAAGCTAGCTCTGTTGTATTACCACATCCAGCTTTCCTAAACATGTTACACTAAAATTATGTTCACCCCAGCTTCCTGGCAGTTATTTTCTATTCATTCTTCGCCCAACATCATTAAAGGTTTTCTGGCAAAATTTCTGTACTTCTATAGTAAGGGTTACCACCTATCAGTTCCATGCTCTACATTACTTTAAGAGGTCAAATGTACCCAAAACTGTAGCAATTCATTTTTCATGCACATTTCTGAATTAAATTACTGATAGTATAAGCATAAAAGATATGCGTTGAAAAGCATACGAATGCAATGACATTCTCGTGCTGTTTCGTTGTTATGGTTAGTCATATCATAGTGCTGTGTGGCTGTCAGAGGTGTCAAAAGTATTCATGTTGTTTTCTGAAGTAGAAGAATAAATATTGGGATTTAAAGTGGAAGTTAACCCAAACATATTTTTTTCAAGAATATGTTCTATGGAAGCCCACTAGTTGAACTATTGCGTTTGTGGAATAAAAGTGAATCCACCCATTTTTAGCCATCACAATATTAATCAGAATGCCGTGTTTCAACTAGTGGGGCTGCTGGGAACATATTCTTGAAAAAAATGTGTCAGGGTTGATCTCTTTAAAAAGACTTTGGTAGAAGTTGAAGTATCAACTACAGATTTTTACTGAAGTAATAGTATAAAAGTGATGGATTTAAAGTGGGCTGCACGGTGGTCGACTGGTTAGCATGTCCGCCTCACAATCCAGAGGTCGTGGGTTCAAGTCCAGCCCCTTCCTGTGTGGAGTTTGCATGTTCTCCCCGTGCCTGTGTGAGTTTTCTCCGGGTGCTCTGGTTTCCTCCCACATTCCAAAAACATGCATGGTAGGTTAATTGGACACTCTAAATTGTGAGTGTGAATGTTTGTTTGTCTCTGTGTGCCCTGTGATTGGCTGGTACCCCGTTCAGGGTGTACCCCGCCTACTGCCCGTTGACAGCTGGAATAGGCTCCAGCACTCCCGCGACCCTTGTGAGGATAAGCGGTATGGATAATGGATGGATTGAAAGTGTAAGGGACACGAAAAAATGTACCCTAAAAGGTTTAAGGAGTACAAGTACAAATAATACGATTCTAATGACTACATTGGTAAAAACGTAATGAAAAGGCCTAAAAAAGATGCAGAAAAGTCAATATTGTCGTGAGCTGGGTCCGACCACTGGCCGTTTGATCCAGTGCATGCGTGACGTCACTGGCCCAGCCACGTCGTCTTCAGGCTCTGAAAATGGCTCTGACAGGCTGTCGATAAATATTGGTCGCTTGTTTTTATTGTTCAATTAAAGAAGAAACGAAATGAATCTGAAGAAAAACCAAGACGAGCACACGTCACAGCCGGCAAGTCAGAGACGTGGCTCGATGACGTCATATCCGCCTTCTTCACGATTTCGATTAATGTGTATTAAGTTCCAGAAACTGTTCATCATGACATGGAAACTTTATTGTTAAATACAACATATTATCATTAGTAAGCATGGTGTCCCATACACTTCAAAACTACTTCAAGTATAAAAGTAAAAGTAACGCAATGAGAACAAAATGCATTGAACCACAAATCCAAGTCAAACATTTTCTTTTCAATATGTTCTATGTGGACTGATAGTCGAAACACACTTGTCCGATTAATCTCACATTTATGGACTTATAATGAATCCATAGGATAATAATAATAATAATAATAATAATAATAATAATAATAATAATAATAATAATAATGATAATAATAATAATAATAATAATGAATTCAACCAACCCCCAAATTTTGGACTTTACTTTAGGGCCTCATCATTGGGGCATATTGTGCACTACCCCTACCCCCCAGATTTGATTCACATTCATTTGCCTGTCATTTCCTCTAAATCAGCAAAAAAACAACCAGGGTGTTGTTTGGAACGCAATCCATCTTGACAGGCTTCAAACAAATACAGATCAAGAAAGAAACCGACAAATCTGTCTTTTATTTTTATTTTTTTAAATTTTAGCACGTAAAAGTAACAGCAAAGGGTCCATTGTCGGTTTAGATATCAACTGAGAGCTTGTTAACATAGTGAGCATTTGTAAATTTGCTCAGTGACATTTAACAACCCACCAAAGACAGACACACTTCACCAGAATAGATTTAGCTGGTGCAGCAAAAGCATGGCAGAATAGCAATGTTTGAAGAGTAATTCTGCACAATGCAGCAACACTAGCATTGGGCCAAGAGACTTTGATAACAATACCTGCTCATGACAATGGCCCCTATCTATACTGTACACTGGACCACCGCATACGCACTGTTCGTTTTTCCCCAATATTTTTTTGTAATTTCTTTCAATATGTATTTGTCCATATCTCCATTCTCGACTAAAAAACGAATTGGAGGTTTTCAAGAATTTCTGGGTTAAAACCAATCTCAACACCTTTTTTGATGAACTCAGATTTTGAGCTGAGCCCCATGGTACTTTATTAGTGATCTCTCACGGTGCAAATCCACTGTCAAATCATAATAAATTTTAATATTGTGGCAAACTTCATTGTACCTTACCTTTATTTTATTACGTTCAGCAGTTCACTGAAAAAGGTGAAACTCATATATTGTAATATACTGTAGATTCCCATCATACAGAGTGAAGCATTTCACAATTTTTTTTTACCTGTTTGTCATGTTCTGAGTTTTGTAGATTTTGGTTTTGGTTAGCGGTGCTTTTGTCATATTTTCCTCGTGTCGAGTGTGTCTCTCGTTAGGTGACTGTGTTCACCTGTGCTTGTCAATCTGGTGTCAACCAATAAGATCCCTCAGCCAATGTGTTGTCCAGGTGTTCCTTGTCTCGTTAATTTGTTTGTATTTAGTTCCCTGCTTGCCTTCATTACTTGTTTTTTCATTGTTTTCTGCTCCAGTGCGTCCGGTTTTTCCCAAGTCATGTCTGGTTTCATCTTGTTATCAGTTTATTCCCGGTTATAGTATCGGCTTTTTTTTCTGGGGGGGAAGTAATAGTACCCGTCTATAGTCCGGTCCGCCTCTAATTTTAAACGGCCGTCCGTTGTAAACGTTCACTTTTGAAAACGTTCACTTTTTCTAGCTTTTGAAAGTGTGTTCACATGCTGTAAGACATTCATATTTGCAAGCCACTTCTTATAAACTTTAATTGTTGTTATAAACATTTAAACTTCACTTTCCAATGGTCACGATTAGCAATTTCCAAAAAACACTGTTCAATAGTTTGGTGGTTATTACACGTTAGCACCAAAACAACCTGTCCATCCAATAACAGCCACCAAAGCGTCACCAAGCATTGTGAAGAATGACAGATAAAAGGTCATCGGATACGTGATATTTGCAGAATGATACAAGCTCTGAAGCATAATTTCGAAGCAGTGTGATTCAGGAAGTCCGAAACAAACTTTGACGTATTAGTTTCATTTGATCATCACTATTCATCTTGTTTTGGACAATTTTTTTTTTTAGCACAATTTATACGTCCCGTGTGTCTCTCGTAAGGTTGTGTTCACAAGTGCTTGTCAAACCAGTCTACTGTGTCAACCAATCAGCTCCCTCACCCAGTTGTGTCTTGCCCACGTGTTTCTAGTTGTCTCGTCAATTTGTTTGTACTTAATGCCCTGCTTCCTTTCAGTCCTTGTTCATTGTTCTAGTTACGTCTTGTTTGTTACGTTGTATCTCGTTTTGGACTTTGTTAATTTATTTTTGTTTGGATTATCCTGCAGTTCCTTGATTTCCTTTTTTGTTTTTCTAAAAACAAGGTGGGTCCTCATCCTTACCACCTTGTGACATTTTTAAATTAAATAATTTGGGTGATTATATCTTACAGTCTTACAGCTATAATAATGCCATAATTCACACAAGAAATATTCATATTAAAAAAAGAAACATTTGTTTTTTAACATTGAAATTTGATAAGAATTTGCATAATGAAAAGTGTTTAATGAATCTATACGAATGTCACTTTTTGAATTGAATAGCTTCTACTTTTCAACGATATTCACATTTTTTTCAGATGCACCTGTTGATGCAAGCGGGGAGCAGACAGGGACGAGAAACCCTATTTTAGTTCACATCCTCATCCACATTCAGCGGAACTCCATTTTCAAAATGAATTAATTTGACACAGAATATAAATCCGTGTAGAAGATGGGGTAACTGACCCTTTGACACCAGTGATATGGACGTTTCAAATATTTTCTTGTGAGTGAATGCCTCAGTTATTCAGAAAAATACTAGTATTCATATTCAGAAGTGCTGCAAATTCGAAACAATCACATGATAATGTAATATGATGGTCGTTAGACCGTACAAATATGACATTACACAAAAGATGGATTTTTCAGTCTCTTTGGAGCAGGCTGTCATATGGAGTTGTCATCTTTGGATATTAATGACAGAAGCAGGCTGCTTTTGCGTTTGAAGGTAATCTAATGCTGCTGGCTATGAGTGTGTGTTTACATCACTTGCTTCCTTAATGCTGGCCTGTAGGTACATCTCTAATGATTGGGCCTTTACACTTCCAGGCTTAAAGTTAAGAATGACAGGGAGAGGGAAGGCAGATAGGCAGATACTAAAGCTGTGATAAGACCATAGGCATGGCATGGAGGTAGGTCAGGGAAAAAAAAATAGCTTGTGGCATCTCAGAGAGCGGTTGGTGTTTACGAGACAACAGCCACAGAGACGACCTTGAAACATGGGTAATTTCATTTTCATCCCTTTGTGTTCCTCATTCGGCCAATATGGTCGGTCTGCCTTTTTAATGTCAACCGAATACACAATTCGCACTTTCTCACCTGTCTGATTGTAGCTTCCAGCTTGTACCTTTATTTTGCATTTAGCTGAAGCAGAATCCTGCAGGAGCAAATCATTTCAACAACACATTTGGTCCTGATTCACTGAAATATATTACATTCCTCCTCTAGGTGGGAGAATGCAGCCCTAGAGAGTTCTCTTGGCGAATGAAAGTTTCTGTTTTGTTATTTCTAGCTATGTAGGGTTCAATACTTCAATCATTACACATTATGCTACTCTGCTGTGCTGAGCCTGGACTGCACCCGAAGCAGGAACGCCTAAACCTGCTGTGGGATTAAAAGGAAGCTTTGCATATCTAAACAGTGTAGCTTCCAGACATTTCAGACTACCGAGTTTATAGATCAATACTTACATCAAATGTGACAGCTATAGATTTTACAGCTTTGTCTGGACTTGAATGTTGTTAAGTTACATTTCTCCTGCTTCACACCAGTATGACGTTATTTCCTGTGCTGACCAAAGGGAAGTTAAAATTCAGTTCTTCTCCATTATTTGCCTTATGTTCTTTTATATCAGAAATTCTTCCATTTGCACATGTTTTTTTAGCCACTGATGCTGCAGGTTGGTATTACAACCAAGTCAAGTTATCTGATGGAGATCTTGTTCACACGCTCCATTGCTCTCCTAGCCTTTCCCCATATAGTCATCCAGTAATAAATGTGCGTGCAAAAGACAAAAAAAAAAAAAAAAAAAATCTAGCAGGAGAGTGGAAATAGATTACTAAAGCTTCTACTTTAAAGATCCATTAAATGAAACTGTTAGGAATTAATAAGCACCAGCAGACACTGAAGCTCAACTATACTTTAATGAGGAATTCACCAGAATTACAGTATGTCATTATATTTTCAGATGAAGACATTTCTTTTTTTTCCATAGACTATGGATCTGAATTAAGTAAATCAAGCACATTTCCTGTGCCATGTCAGCACATATTCGATCATAAAATAAGAATTTTACGGTTGCTTGTATAAAATTTTAATTCCCTGTCATTGGCAAATTATATCTAAGTGTGAAACATTTAATCATACACTAATAAACAGTTACTGGCTGACCCACTGTCACATATTTTTCATATAGCAATGGGCCTTTACACCCACTTTCATATATATGTCTGAAAGGACTCTGCTAAAACGACACCAACATCATATATATTCACAAAGTTATGTAGATTTATTTTTTAAAAATATAATAAACAGACAACAAGTGCATTAAAATGAACAGAGAGGTTTATGTACTATATAGTCATTTTTTTATTTAACTATATAACAGCTTGGATATGTATATATGCAAAATAAACAAATAACATCTCGCAATCAATCACAATCTAAATATTTTACTAGTACTGTACTGTATACTGATTTCACAAAGTACAGCCCATCAGAACACTTGCAGAGGTAACAGCATTCTCCATCATGAGAAAACTATAGTAAAAAATAAAAATATAAAGGTAGAGAGCAGTATTTGAACCCGTGACACAAATGGGAAAAAAGACGCAGCACCACCGTAGTGAACACTCCACCCACCACGTCATGATCTGGCACGCAAATACCGGCGCAGAATTTGCATGTATTGTAGACCTAAATAAATTCCCTGGCGAGGGCACAAGTTAATCTGGTGCTCAACGTATCCGACCAAGTCAACTTGACATGGTCGTGATCGGTTTGACTTTGTTAATGAATGAACATACCACCTCCTCTTAGAAAACTGCCAATCACAAATCAATGGTGGAATGACTCACATATACAATCGAAAAATAAATACATTTCTGGTCAATAACAGTCACTTCTTATCTAGTTCATGTGATGAAGGCGCACAGGTTTGGTCATTGTCTTTCCATAGCTCATCTGCCATTATTATTGTCTCAGAATTATTTACTCATTTGATGTCATACTTCACTAGACACCAAAACTGAGAGTTAATGGGCTCACCTACAGCTGCATGCAAATGCTCACATTTGTGTCTTTGTTGTTTTTGTTTGGGCACAGAGGTTGTGTGTGAAGCCCTTCAAACAAATATTCTTTTTTTAAGCACCATGCAGCGTGTGCCTGAAATAGTCTTCACCCTAAAACCATAATCTCACTGAATCCAACTGACCAAGGCTGACATCCTTTCGGACTTGCTTTTTGTCTCCAAACCCATACTCTCTGATCTTTTAAATGGTGTAGTCAACAGGACACCAAAATAAAAAGCATCCCCCAGTGTAAGGCTAGCAAATAATAAACACTTCAGATGCTAATCATGCTGCTTGCCCTTGGACAATTTTAAAATATTCCAAAAGTCTGAGGGTGTTGATGTTTCGTGTAACCTTATTAAATGCACTTTTTGACTAAAGCTTAGCTCTGAGTTGATGGAAATGATAAGCAGTACAGATTACAGAAAATGGAGGGATATTCTGTACCACCTCCAGTTTTAAAATACTTTGAAGTCAGAGTGAGTGAGCATCAGTTGAGAAATCATTAAACCAATGCTGATATCCCACGGTCACTTTATTTCCATTAAATGCATTTTATGATTTGGGCACGAGCTGTTTTTACTTTCAGAGTCAGATGAGCTTCTTAGCTTGTTTGCCACATATGCTGTAACAGCACTACTTAATGTAGAAACTGAAGTACTTGTATTTTGGAAAAGCTTGAATCATGCTTGAGCATCAAGCTTGTTGTTTACCACTACTTCGATCTAAGCAAGAATCAAGTAAAGTTTCAAAATAATGGAGAATAATAGTCTTAAAAAGCGAGATTTTGTGCATAGCATTAGCACATAACTGAATTGTAAATCGAATTTGGGAAAATTACTAAATCCTGTTTTATTTTACTATAAAATGCAACTTTATACATTTACAAATACATATAAACGTCTTATACTAAGGTAAAGCCCCTCCTTTCCCATCAGCACTTAGAAACAGTCATCCATGCCTTTGTTTAGATTACTGCAATGCACTTTATCTTGGAGTCAGCCAGTCCTCCTTCAAACGTCTCCAATTGGTCCAAAATGCTGCTGACCGCCTACTAACTTGAGCTCGGAAGATCGAGCACATAACACCAATTCTGGCCTCCCTTCACTGGCTCCCAGTGCATTTCAGGGTCCAATTTAAGATTCTCCTATTTGTCTTTAAATCATTACATGGCTTCCTGGCGTACCTCTCCGAGCTCCTCCACTCCTACGCACCTTCCCGCAGCCTCAGGTCTGCGGACCAGGCGCTGCTCGAGGTGCCGAGGACCAAGCGGAGCCTTAGAGGGGATCGAGCCTTTTCTGTTGCTGGTCATTCCCTCTGGAATGACCTGCCATTGGTTGTTAGGCAAGCTCCCTCTCTATCCATTTTTGCCAAGAATGGCACCCAAGAATGCAATACAATACAATACAATTTTATTTATATAACGCATTTCAAAACAACTAGAGCTGTAACAAAGCACTTTATAAACAATGCAATAAATAAAAAACAATAAAAGGCAGTGATACACGTATTGATAAATATAGATATAAATAATATAACATATAAATAAAAATAGGTCACTGATAGTGTAGTGGTACACACGCCTGATTTGTGTGCGGGCAGCGTGGGATCGATTCCCGCTCAGTGACGATGTCTGTGTGTGCCCTGCGACTGGCTGGCGACCAGTTCGGGGTGTAGTCTGCCTTTCGCCCATTGTCGGCTAGGATAGGCTCCAGCAATTCCCCGCGACCCTGTACAGGATAAGCGGTTTGGAAGATGACATGACATGACATGACAATAAAAATATAAATAAATAAAGCCAATAAATTAACATAAAACACTAGATACAGTTGACGCCGGTAAAGAGCTGAAAATTTCAGGTCCGATCAAAAGCCAGAGAAAAGAAATGTGTGAATTTCTTGTGTGAAATCTTGTTCGGTTCCCACTATTGTGGACTTCCTACAGTCCCTCCTGGATGGGGGTCACTCTCCATCGACTCTGAAGGTCGATGTGGCGGCCATTTCTGCCCGACACTCATTGGTCGACAATGGCACGGTGGGGAGTCATGGCCCGGTGTCATTCTTCCTAAGGGGGGCGCTTCGGCTTCATCCCCGCGAAGCACCGCGAGTCATTTGGTGCTGGGTAGGCTGTGCCGACCTCCCTTTGAGCTCCTGGCAGAGGCAGATCTTCGGTGGGTGTCCCGTAAGACTGTGTTCTTGCTCCGCAAAGCACGTCTATGAGTTGCATGCACCCTTCAGTCAGCCCTGCATGCCTGCGGTGCTACCCGGATGGTGCTGGTGTCACCCTGTGGCCGAACGCCGCCTTTATTCCCAAGGTGTTGACTAGTTCCCGTTTTAACCACCCTTTGCGGCTCGCACGATACGCCCCCCCATCGGGGGATGGTGGAGTCATGCCAGAGCTCTTGTGCCCTGTGAGGGCTTTGCGATTTTACGTTGACGCTACTGCAGGCGTTCGAACGTCTGCTCAGCTTTTTGTTTGCTATCGGGGCCCTAATAAGGGCTCTCCTACCTGCTGTCGGGCCGCCCCCCACCGGAGGGGTGTGTTGCCACTCTAACAGGAGCGTTGCTGCGTCCTGGGCCGCCCTGAAGGGGGTGCCTCTGGAGGATGTTTGTGCTGCTGCCTCATGGTCGACGCCCAGCACTTTCTCCAGGTTTTACAGCATGGACGTCACCACTCACCATCCACTGAGTGTGGTCTTCTTCTGTGGCTTCTCAGTGAGGTTTGTCTCTGGGACTCCTCGTGACTGTGCTGGTATTAGTCATTCAGTGCTTTAAGCACCGCCCCCTGGCAGTCGGTAGGGATGAAATAGAACGAAAGTTACGTCTGTAACTACGGTTCTATGAATTCTAGTGGTAGAAAAAGATCTGTTGGTCCTAAAATAGTGATGAACTGTAATTTCTTGATAACGGAAGCACGGTCAAAATACGGTAACGATGATAGAATGACGGACTGATGAGACATTTGGTCGACTTGAAATAATGTCTGATTGATGATGACAGACGGGTGGCCTGGCCTCTGGCGGATCAAGAATGGGCCGACAAAATTTACAAATGCACCCAACTCTGGAAAGCACCCTTTAAATCTGAGACGGTTTGCTCATGAAGAGCGGGCCAAAACAAACCACCTGCTGACAAATATCTTGGCACTGTGTTTGACTCAAAGCTTACATTTGGCAAACACTGAGCTAATTGCAAAACGGGGTTAATAAAGACTTCATTTAATGAGGAAGATGCATTCCTTTATTGTCTGTGACAATCTTACAACCATTTTATCACTCTTATGAAAATCCTTTTAACAATTTCCTTTACCTGCTGCCACAAAGGACTATGTGAAAGACAAAAACAGCTTAAAGTGGAAGTCAAAGCAAACATTCTTTTTTCAATATTATGTTCTTTGCAAGCCCACTAGTTGAAACAGAGCATTCTGATCAATATTGCGTTCGTCGAACAAGTGTTAATCCACTCGTTTTTAACCTTCCCTGAGAGCGGCCGTGATTGGTCATTGTGAGCAGTTGCGATGTCATTTTCAGTCGACAGAAGACAAAATGGCCGCCCCCAGAGATGGCTAAAAACTAGTGCATTTTGCTGCTTAACCTATATTCCACAAACTCAAAATTAATCAGAATACCGTGTTTCAACTAGTGGGTCTGCTGGGAACATTCTTGAAAAAAATGTATTTGGGTTGACTTCCCCTTTAAACAGGATAGTCAGTGTGCTCGAAATTTTTGGCGCTCACCTTGGGCACAGCTTAGGAGGAATAAATTGCTTAAAAAAAGTTAAAAGGATAATTAGCAAACAAGATCATGTTCCTATCTAAGGAATTCTCTCTCATGCCTTCGGGCAGACTTTTTAATGTGCCCCAAAGGAAGTCTAACCGAAAGTAAAAGTCCTTCATTCCCTCTGCCATTGCAGATCCTACACACAGACCAAAATCATTTTAAATTATTTGATTTTTACTTATATATAGGTTCTATCGAAGTTTGCTGTCGGAATAGCTGACGGAAGCCCGGTTAAAATGTTAAGAATTAGAGGCGGACTGGCCTGTAGGCGGGTACTATTTTTTTTCACGCCCCGAAAAAAAGGCGAATGACGGACGACGGGAGGGCACCAAATTCTGTCCGAGGAACCAAACTTATGACCAAAACCATTTAGTATTATCTCATTCACTAAATAAAAGTTGGACTGCGTTAAAAAAATAACTAAGTTAAAACAAGTGTTCAAATAAAGTGGTTAACATCAGAAAAATAAAATAGCGAAACCATCACTCCTTTGTGCTTCGTCATGCTAAGTCTAGCTCAAATGCCAGCTGAACCAAAACATTTCTCAGTGTGGTGAATGCATTTTCACCCAATGCCATGGAGACACCAAATGTCAGGCCATCAGCATCACCATTAAATGTTTGTGGTATTTTGACAGGATGTACTGTATGGTCCAGTTAACGTCCATCATTTGTAGTTGCTTTTGCGGGCTGAAAAACTGCCTCGCAACTTCAGTGATCGTGTCAGGTGGTAATGCGCTTCACAGCAGTGACGTCAAGGAATGCGGTGCTCTCTGGATTTAGCGCACAAAGCGTACTAGCCAGCTGTGAGTTGTGCTCGCTGAATCTTTGATCTATTTCCCCCAGCGCCAAATCAATAATGCTGCAGTAGAGTCTCTGAAACACACCTTTGGTGTTATAATCTATCTGTCCTGTGGTTCGCTCCACAACTTACTCATCCAAAGTCACATTCATTTGGTGTCTCTGTTTGGTCAAAGCGAGACCGTGTGATGCGTTGGAGGCTGTGGCTATGTCCCTCACCTTATTAAATCACACCTCAGTACAGCGGTGTTTCCGCACACAGATTGTCGCACTGGGTCTTGAAGGATCCAAATCTATATGAACGTCTTTATGTTAGCCAATATGTTAACTTAACCAAATGCTAATCAAGTAATAATTGTGTTGCACATTAACATCTTGGTCGTGTATTGCTCAGTGGCTGCATATCATTTGTGCTACACGCACGCACACACACCTGCACAAGCCACATTCACGCACACACAGTCACATTCTGTTTATGGTACATGGAAATGTTGGTAGTGGAGGAGGTGTGCAGGAATGGAGCGTTAGGGTCAGCGTGCCCAAGAAATGGTTTTGAGACCAGCTGGGGAGGAGACCAATTGACATTCTGTCCTGAAATGGATGTTAGGATCAGGTTAGAAATGTGAGGGCTGCATTTTAGAGCACGCCCTTTTCTACCCTCACCCGTCTCGGTGAGAGCGTTAGAAAAGTAGCCCAGATCTGATGATTGTATGATTCCTGAACTTCAGAGATAAAGAAAACAGATGAGCAAATTTAATCGACTTGTTTGAGTCTTCATTTGCATTGGATGCCTTCTTGAAAAATAAAACGAACACGCATTGAGTAAGTAGTTGTTTTATAAATTGCTAATTGGGCTTATACCCTGGAGACCTGCCCGACATTCCAACAGTATGATGCTTAACCCTGTATTTATGTCAGTGAATTGTTGTTGTAGAAGCTTATTTAGTGGGTCCAGCAGGGCACGAACAGTGTGGACTAATTTGGTGATGAATAGAAAACTGGGCTGGTCAACTTCTATTAGTATGTATGTCTGTAGTATTAAGAATACAGTATTTGTCTTATTCCTTGTCAGCTGGTCTAAACTCATAAACACATAATCATGAACCTACTCCATTACTGTATGTTTCATGTGTATTCACATGCCTCCCCATGACGCCAACACTGACACTTTAATTATTTTTGCTCTCCCCTGCTCCATCTCTCTTAGTCTTTGTTTGCAGAGTTAGGCATTTTAGTTAAAATTCCTGGTCCGTCGCCTTGCGCCTGCAGCGTGAGTACCCTTCTGCCGTCTGTCTAACCAACTTTTTGTCCGGCCGGACCAAATGGGAATCGCCTATAGGAATTGCCTATAAACGGAAAAAATTAGCTTCTGAATATGCTTAGTCCGTTTATTATTTTAAGGTTCCCATCCTTCGTTTATCGCCTACAAAAAGTATCCTATCCGTCATTGGCGGATAAGTCCTTCACATAGGCGGAATGCCCGGCTCTGTTTGTTCGTGTGGTCTCCTCGCAGTCAATGATTACCGCCTGAAATAAACACTTGATTGGCTGAGTAAGGTCATGTGGGATAGCCTAACTAAAAGCCGATGATGACTGCACGGTTAAAAAAAATAGAAGTGTCCCATATCGGGACTATTGGAACAAATGCTGGATCTGAACACCTACCACGGTCCGCCAGTTAGTGTCCTCCACCTTATACAAAACTTAATTTCGTTTGCTTCATGAGGGCAAGTCTGTATCCTGGCAGGATTTGAATTTAGTTTGTTTATTTTTGTAGTACTACCATTCCCAACCACCTTTTCTGTTTTTCTTTTCATTCTGGGTGGCACAGCTTGCACATCATAAGGCAATCAGGCAATGTTTCTTCAGTGATCAACACTCTAACATCTCCTGTAGGATCAGGATGATGCCAGATTATGTTGTTACTTCTTTGTCTAGTTGTGTGAACTTTTCCTTGCTTACACCAGCCCCCGGTCCTGCTTTGACACCCAACATGTGCACACGCTCACATACACAAAACAAATACTCTGGTGCATACTCGCAGATCCACAACAGACGATAGACAGTGAGATGGACATACACTATAGAGAGAGAGATAGAGAGATAAATTCATGCTCACACTGCACTAGGAATAAACTTAAAAATAGAAAAGGCAGGGGAGAAGGGCAAGAACATGAAAGTTAACAGACCTCAAATCATGATTTATTGTCCATTGTGCTATTATTATTATTTTTTCTAATTTATCCACAATCGGCAAAGCTGCTTCAGAATAGGTACGATTAAAAAAACAAAAAACAATTGAAATGTTGTCATTCTATACCAGGGGTCTTCAATCCTGTTCCTCAAGGGACAGTGTTCTGCCTGTTTTCCATTGCTCCCTGCTGCAACTCACCTGATTCAAATGATCAGGATTGTTATCCAGCTTCTGCAGACCTCGCTGTTTATTGTATCATTTAAATCATGTGTGTTACAGTAGGGAGAGCTGGAAACAGGATTGAAGACCCCTGTTCTATACCTTCACATGAAGGAGAAATTTATTTGGGAGCACAAGACCAATTATGTAGCCTATAAGATACATCATAATTAGGCCAAGGACATTAATGCGTTAATTTAAAATAATAAACTTCAGAAACAAAATAATCATACTTTTTAATATTTGCACTCCAGATGACACAGAATTTTTTTCAATGCCCTAATTCCTGGCATACCGATAACACTGATGCTCAGCACACATTGACTGACGAACAATATGAGGGCAGGACCGGGAATGTATTGCTTATTCCACTTTTTTTTTCATCACCGCAGTACTTCAAGCCTATGGTATCACCTTAGGGCAAAACATGTAGCAGAGAGCATGGAGACCACAGTGAGCATTAGCATCAACAATTCTGGCACAAGCAAGGCTAGTTTGTCTCAGTAACTGGCTGAAAGAGGAGAAGAAATTTGGTGGGTCCTATCTTGCCCAAAGTCAGCTGGGATAGGCTGCAGCACACCTGCAACCCTAACAAGGATAAGTGGTATGGAAAATGGACGGATGGAGTTGTACAGGTTATAAGTCATATTAATGGAGGGAAAAGTTTTCAAATGATTTATTGTGGTCTATTTTTTTTATAAAAACTTGTATTTCGACAGGGGTGTGTAGGCTTTTTATATTCGCTTTATGTGCCTCTGTCTCTTTCTTTGAGTTTATGGCACAGAGTAGTGATGGGCATGACAGTTCTTTTCAGTGAATTGAATCATTAGAATCAGTTAATAAAAAAAAACCGTTCAAAAGATTCGTTCACTGAATCGTTTGCCCGCAAGCCCCCACCCTCCCACACATACACACATAGTCCACCCACACACGAAACACACCACTTCTCCTCCGGCAGGGACGGAGTGAGTTTTAAAAAAAAAAAAAACTATTGTGCTCACCCTGATGTTGCAGTAATTGTTGTAATTGGTGTGTTTGTATTATTATTAAGATTACTATAAAAAATGTTACAGCTATAATGTATGAACGAGAATGGCAGTACAGTCCACTCACTGAATCGTTGGTGAACGGGAAATGGCAGCACGTTCACTCACTGACTCGTTCGTCAAAGGGAAACGCAATACGTTCACTCACTGAATCGTTGGCGGCCGGGAAATGGCAGCACGTTCACTCACTGACTCGTTCATGAAGGGGAAATGCAGTAGGTTCACTCACTGAATTGTTCGTGAACGGGAAGTTATTCCTGATTCCTTGGTGAACGCCAGTAGTGTGGCAGTATGTTCATAAAATCACTCTTCCATCTGACGCCGGCTGTTGATTGGTTGTTTGCGAAGATTGACGACATGCGCGTGGCTGAGCTCAAACGGAGAAAAGAATGAATCACTATGTTCTGTACCCGTTCTTTGCTTGAATAAAAGTATGTTAAAAAAAAGAACGAAACACTTGAGGAATTGATCCATTCACTCACGTTCACTGAAAAGATTCGTTCTTTTTGAACGATTCGTTCGAGAACAACCCAACACTAGCACAGATAAAGACACACAAGCGATTGCTCTGCCTTCCGAGACAACTGAAAACAAGACTACCAGCGTCAAAAGGACTTGTGGATCAGTCAGTGATTGTTGTTTAAGATACTGCATGGTCTCCCAAACCTGTTGGTTTCAGAGACTTTTTATAGGGGGCAACAATCTTTCCAAGACTCCCTCATAATCCCGATCCGCAATTAAACACAGAGGCAACAAAAGTATATATAATTGATGGCAAATTATTTTACAGACCCCACAGGTACAGACACTCAGAGGTTCACAGAGCCCAGTTTGACAAACCCTCAGAAGATGGACTACATAATGTACTGTTGATTTGTTGATGACCAAAATGAATTTAAATTGATGAAACATACCTTGTTGAGAATAGATTCTCAATGGGCTTAGTTGAGAATGATTACGTTTTTTAATGGAGACCGACTACTTCAATAAGCATATTCTTTTTGAGGTTATTTTTAATGCCTCTGTACCCTGCACTCATGGTATTTGCTCCTCTGCAACGGCTTCTTTCCAAGCCATTTCATATTGTCTGTATACACTCTCAAGCTGTCAGCACAGTGCGATGTACTTGAATGTGAATATGAAATGCATGACTACCAAGTTAGTTCAAAGTGTTTCAAGGTTTTTGGCTCTTGGTTTATGAAAAGCAAATAATAGTGAGCCCTTGTCTTCCACATATTCTGCTGCAAACATGTCATTGCGTTTAAGCAGGCCACATAATATTTAATATTTGTACATACATACATACACATATATATATATATGTGTAATATTTTTCAAAACCTTCAACGCCAATATAGTCTTTGCTGTTATGTATCCCAGATGACATTTTATGATTTGCAACATGTTTTTCTGAAGATGATAATTATCCTTCTATCAATTATCTGCGCGCTTAGCAGAGGTCGGCTTGCTGAGGCAGCAGTTTCAGCAGGAAAGCCCAGACTTCCCTCTCCCCTGCCACATCTTCCAGCTCCACCAGGAGGATCCCAAAACCTTCCCAGGACAGCTGGGAGACATAGACTCTCCAGCGTGTCCTGGGTCGTTCTCGGGCCTCCTGCCAGTGGGCGTCCTAATCAGATGCCCGAGCCACCTCATCTGGCTCCTTTCAATGCGGAGGAGCAGCGGCTCAACTCTGAGTCCCTCCCGGATGACTGAGCTTCTCACCCACTCTTTAAGGGAGAGCCCAGACACCCTGCAGAGGAAATCCATTTTGGCCGCTTGTTCTTTCAGTCATTACCCACCGCTCATGACCATAGGTGAGGGTAGGAACGTAGATCGACTGTTAAATTGAGAGCTTCGCCTTTCGACCCAATTCCTTCTTCACCACGACAGACCGATACAGAGTCGGCATCACAGCAGACGCTGCATCGATCCGCCTGTCGATCTCCCGTTCCATACTGCCCTCACTCGTGAACAAGACCCCAAGATATTTGGAATCCTCCGCTTGGGGCAGAATCTCATCCTCGAACTCCACCCTTTTCTGACTGAGGACCATGGTCTCAGATTTGGAGATGTTGATTTTCATCTAAACCATTGCACACTGGGCTACGAACCACTCCAGTGAGAGTTGGAGATCACGGCTTGAAGATGACAACAGTACCACATCATCTGCAAAAAGCAGAGATGCAATACTGAGGCCACCAAACTGGGCCCCCTCAACTGCACCTAGAAATTCTGTCCACAAAAGTTATGAACCGAATCTGTGACAAAGGGCAGCCTTAGTCCAACCCTGACTGGAAAAGAATCTGACTTACTGCCGGCAATGCGGACCAAATTCTGACATTGTTGTACAGGGCCCGAACAGCCCGTATCAGGGGACTCGGTACCCCGTTCTCCCGAAGCACCCCCCACACGGTCGAACGCCTTCATGCCTTCAATGCATTGGTTACACCTAAAACACCTTAGACTCTTGATCTCCCCAACAGCCTCAGGGGGGCAGGGTCACCCCTGTGCCTCTCTTTGAGGCAGAGATGGTCAAGTCAAGATACAATTAACTTCCTCTTCTGCCCCGAGAATGAACTGATTACATATAAAGTAGAGACCCTTAGGCTTGGTTCACACTGCAGGATCATAATGCTCAATTCAGATTTTTTTGAAAAATACCCCTTTTTTTGTGTAAGCGTTCATATTACATTATAAATGAGACCTCGGTCTTGTCTGCTGTATGAACACATGCGTCTCCAAAGTGACCCGCGTGCGCAGAAGAGACGACGTTACTCACAACATATTTTTTTTACGGAAGTAAATGTGGTCCAGCGTGTCAGGACATTTCTACAGTGAAGCGATACGGAAGGGGGTAGAATAAAGTATTTTGGGGGAATTTATGAAGCGAGTCTTTTCTATCTCATTTCATGGAGACATCACTAACAATGTCGTCACGGCATAACCATACGTAAAAAATGAATCGATCTGAACTTTGGCTGAATTACTACTATCACCATAAATATCCACTTTATGGTTCATGTTTCAAGTGGGATTAAATTAAAGTAACATATCAAGTCAAAACTGTTACTCAAAACAACTTTGCAGATTCTATCCCCCTGCTGCGACCACTTCCCCTCTGCCTGCACGGAGCTCATTTTGCGCTCTGGATGTAGGCAATGTCGGATATATGCGACCTGGCCGTTCAGACCATAGTTGGATTGCAAAAAATCTGATTATTATCCAATTTAGGACCACATATGAAAGCGACCCAGGTCGGATTCGAAAAAATCGGAATTGAGCCGTTCGGACTGTCATTAAAAAAAATCAGATACAGGTGGCATACGGGCAAAAAAGTTTGATCTGGGTCACATTTGCTCGCGGTGTGAACCGTGCCGAAGAGTTTTACAGTACTCATTGGAATGTCTGCTATCTGGCAAACCATTATGCGTTCTCTCTCTGAAGAGTCAACACAAAGGCATACTGATACTATAATTTTCCCTCATTCCCTACATTTATAAGTAAAGAGAGCCAATGCAATATTGCTAATATTGATAATAAATTGATAATACCATTATCATATACCTCACAACTCTGAGGATTTAAACTGTTTGTCTTTGACCATTATGCAAGACTTGTATTTCAGCTACCACCACTTGTTTGGATATGCATAAAGCGGAAGTCAACCCCAAAATATTTTTTTAAGAATATGTTCTATGCAGGGCGGCACGGTGGTCGACTGGTTAGTACGTCCGCCTCACAGTTCAGAGGCCGTGGGTCCGATCCCGTTCTCCCCGTGCCTGCGTGGGTTTTCTCCGGGTACTCCGGTTTCCTCCCATGTTCCAAAAACATGCATGGTAAGTTGATTGGACACTCTAAATTGCCCCTAGGTGTGATTGCGAGTGTGATTGTTTGTCTCTGTGTGCCCTGCGATTGGCTGGCAACCAATTCAGGGTGTCCCCCGCCTGCTGCCCGAAGACAGCTGGGATAGGCTCCAGCACGCCCCGCGACCCTTGTGAGGATAAGCGGTATTGATAATGCATGGATGGATGGATGTTCTATGCAGGCCCACTAGTTGAAACTATTGTGTTTGTGGAATATGAGTTAAGCAACAAAATCCACCCATTTTTAGCCATATCTGGGGGCGGCCATTTTGTCAATTCACCAATCATAGCTCAGCTTCAGAAAACAGGTGAGCCGTGATTCGTCGTTATCTGAGCCTTGAGGGCCTGTGATCTCATTTTCAGTCGACAGAAGTGACAAAATGGCCGCCCCCTGAGATGGTTAAAAACAGGTGGATTTGGCTGCCTAACTCATATATTATATTAATCATATTGCCTTGTTTTCAATTCATGGGCCTGCTTTGGGCAATATACACAGTTACCGTACATAGTACAGAGAAACTACCCCTAGCATCAAGAATTATAGGACACGTTTCACCCTTGGATAAAGATGTGGCACATGAAGTGGAGTGGATACAGTGCAGCTGTACACAGTCCAACGACTTCAATATGCATGTAATTTCAGAGATTCAGTTTGATGAGTTCAAGCTTTTTCTTTTTTCTTTTCCTTGAGGTTCTCATGTAATCTGCAGTCTCAGTTAGTCAGGAATAGCAATAAGGCAGATGTCTTGTCTGACAGCAGGGTCATGCGCAACTCATCTTGAAAAGCCATTCAGCCCCTTTGTGTTTGACATCTAATAAACCTTGACTTAAATTAGAAGCCCATTAATGCCACATAATGGAGCCTTGCTGCACTCCTTGCACCAAGCCCCAGCACACATCCTCCATGAGGAATTACACTGTGCTGCACGGCCTTACCTATAGACGACAGTCCATTAAAAAGTTTCAGTACTAGGTGGAAGAGCCACACTGGGAGGGAGGCTAACAACCCTTTGGCAGCACAATTACTTGCTATCTAACAGTATAATTAAAGACGGTCTTATGACATTGACCTCCTTTACACCTGGTGACACTTTCTTCACTGTCATTTTGGTCAAGGAGAAACACATTTTAATTCAAGTTACATTCTTCATTATGCTTATCTATAGCACAGCTGGGAAGATAATCTAACCATTGCAAATCATTTGTAATGTGATGCTTGGACAGATTCTGCCAATAATATAGGACCTTCATGACTGAAAGTCTCATATTTCATTTGTGACAGGTTTTTAATCTCCTGGCATCTTTATCAAATTGGACGATGCAAACAATTGTTGTTACATCAAGTATACAACATGGAATTGGTGCAGCCCCATTTGATTCTCCACTAGACTATATTTTGCAGATGTCAGCAATGAGCATTAACCAGAGCAAATGAAAACAAACATAGTGCAAAGTCCTGTCAAACTGATTTAAGATGTGTGAGACTTCCCTTGTAGCGTAGACTGGTTTCTTGCGACTCTCAAAGGAATTCATACATCTGTGTGCACAAAAATATTGTGTTGTGGCAAGTGCCATTGCTGTGCTGCATGCACTGTCAGGAAAGGCTACAACAGCCTCAGGTTGCTGAACCTCTGTTGAACAACAACAATCGTGAGAATTATCTTTTAGCATGCAACCCTAGTTTTTTCCTTTTTTAATATTCCCAGGCTACTTCAGGAAGTCAGAGAGGAAACTCCAACTAGATAGGGAGGACCGGGGACAATTGTAATAATTTTGACACTTGTGTCTCAAACTTTGAGCTCTTTTGACCAAGGGTGTGTAATACAAAATAGCTTCAAGTGTCTACTTATAAAATGGCATGGAAAATGCCTGTGCAACACAAACAGAAATTGCCTGATGTAATCTCGTATTGCAAGGAGTGAAATGTTACACTTTACTTCACGGTCCAGGTCAGTTGTAACATACTTTGGGGTGAAATGTCACATTCTGAAATAAAGGCAATGATAATGACTATATTGTAAGCTTTTTGTTCAAAACATTTAACCCATTAAGGTCGGGAGCGCATAACTGCATTTCTACCACATGCGCCAGGAGTGCTGTTGCGTCTTTCTACCCTTAAACCGAGAGAGTTTATACGTCTTTTTCTTTTCATTATTTAATTATCAGTCTCGCAACCAATGAAAGGCATCAGCATATACACATGACGGTGTCGTAAGCCCGCGGAGGATGTTTTGGAATTCTTACGGGTCATAATGGCGGATGCGTGTCGTTCGCGGGAGCTCTGAAATGAGTAACAGTATATACAGAGCTACAAAGCAGGCTATGTAATCACAATAATAATGTGGGTAAAAAAATAAATACGTTTTTTTTTAATAGCTTGAAACTATGATTTCCCTCCCAATTTTTTTCTACATTATGACACTACTTTTTCACATGTGGACTAAGGACTAAATTAAGCATGTGCAAGGTGAATTAGGAGATTCCTAACTTGTGTTACAACTGACCCGTGTTAAAATTTTGCTGCTTTGTCTTGTCTTCCATATCTGCATGGGTAACAGTTAGATGTGTCACTCATGTGGGCAAGTTTTATACTTTGCTTCAGTAGGGAGATGGAAATACTGCTAATTATGCTTAAGCAATTAAAGTATCTTAATGGGTACAGGTTGGAAAATTTACTTGTTTAATTGCCCAAATACGAATACTTTGCACCCAGTTGGCTCACTGGAAATAAATAAATGAAATAAATAACCAATTGGTTTTCTGGCTATTGTAATGTGTAAATGTTATGTATTTCGGACCCACTGTTTTCGTTAAATTAGCCAGTAGTGGCCATTCATTTGCTGTATTGGCACAGATGGGTGTAACTCTGTATCAAAAACCAAAAGGTAAGTTGTTGACACATTGTCAGTGGGGGCTAATTGCTGTTTTATGCGTCTGCTGCCACATACACAGATCTGCACAGTAATTGACAAGTGTAATTTGGTGGCTTAGTGCTGCCGAGGGAAAATAGCGCCATCCGTAGCTGTCATGGTAACATAATCCATACACACCATTGGCCCAGCAGTGTGTGGGGCGGGTTCAGAGCTGGGCAGTCCGTCCCGGGGGCGGAATGGTCCGTTCCTCTGTATTGGACGGACGGCCATTTTTGGGGCAGAGAACGGGGGGTGACAGATTTGAAAAAAAGGGACGGACTAAGCAAGGGCAGAGGTGGATTTTATTCCGGCTCACTAATCGGCCCTCATGCAAGCGACGTGGTCGCGAGGTGGCCAAAGTTCATCTTGCCGAAGGGATTATTTTAGTCTTACGTAGGCATGGGCAACAACTGCCGCGTTGCATCACATGATCGACGCGTTGTACTGTGAGACAAGTCGGTGACAGGTCTGCAACACATGCCACGCACACGTCAGAATTTGCTGCTGCGTATACGATGCATTCTCTCTTGTGATCGTTCCATTATGTCACATGTTGCGATGACGTACAATTTCCCCCGGCTCGGCCCGGCAATTTATTTGTTACCATGGAGGAGAGGATCTCCACGCAGGTTGTTGCTGCTGCGAAGCAAACTAATTAAGCAGTGGTGTGGGTTTTATGTCACGTATGTGTGCTTAAAGAAGCTACAGATGCATGTAGCACCTTCGCCACCACCTTCCAGATCGTTTTCACAATACAATTAAATACAATATCCATTGTTGTCACTGTCTTTTTGATCGTTTCTCGACAGTAAAAACACAGACCTGAATTGGCCATAATAGGCAGAAGAAATTCGGCCCTGCGGTGTCCTCGTCAGAGCCGTGGCGACGCCCTCTGAGTTGGAATGGAACTGTAACACGTTGTCAAAACAACGCGTGTGGGTTGTGCGCGAGTATAAAGACAAACTGCGCACAGCACTGCTGCAGTGACGTGCTCGCGGATGTTGTAGAAAAATAATAAATACAAAATAATATATACAATCACAAAATTAATATACAAAAATGAAAATATCAATTGGCAACTATATCATATGTTAGTTGTCAGGAATACTGTGCACTGCGCACGTTCGGTCTGCACGGAGGGGAGAAGAAAAGGAAGGAAAAGAATAATGAGACGAAGAAGCAGCGCTGCCGTTTGACCGCGGGAAATTTGAAACCTGAATGCCGCAACCGCTCCATTCGCACACCTCCGAGAGAGGGGGCTTTTTTTCTTGGTAGAAGATGATGACTGACAAAACAAAACAAAAAAAAGGTTTCGACATTGCAATTAAGTGGCCGACACTCCCCTCCGTGCAGTCTCCGTGTGGAGTGCACGGTGTTCGTTCCCGCCGGGGCTCTCAATGCAAGTAAGTACGCGCAGTTGGATAACTGCTAGTGGTTCGTTTGAAGCGTGTCCACAGCGGGTTTGAGTAGTAAATTAGCCAGATAAATCAACCTCTGCCGTTAGCATCTCTCCGGCGGTGCGTCATGCACGAAGGCTTTTTTTTTTTGTGGGTGGGGGCGGACGTAAGGAAGGAACCGCTTTAAAAGGATGGGATCAGGGGCTGATATTTTTTATGAATAAGGACAGAGGGACGAGGCCGGCAAAAAAGGGTCAAGTGCACAGGTCTGGGCGGGATGCTGACTGGGTAACAGGTAGATGGTCACCCAGTTACCCATGTCTTTAGCATGACATGAAATCGGGTGTGTAAAGTTTACAGTAAATCTTTACCCACTGGGTAATTTTGAGGATAGCATGTCACAAACATGACAAAATGTGACATATCCACAAGGACAAAATGTTTGATGATCAACCAACCACATCTCCTCTGTCCACTCTTTGAAGCATGATTTGAATTAATAAACACAAGATTTTCCGGGATGTATTAATTTTAAAGGCTCAAAGCAACAGACACATCTCCCATGGCACCAACGTGCAAAGCGAGCTTGACTGTGTGGAAACAACTCTATCTGTTTAATTACCCTCCTCTGAGGCGTCAACACATCGCAAGTGCCACCCCTACAACTCATGAATTAATGATGCACATCTTCTTGCCGTTATTAGTTAGCTGCTTTGGGAAGTCAATTTAAGAATCAGCGCTAAAAATCTTCGGTGAGGTTCAAACAGACTATTAAACCTTTGGATATTCTTTCTTAAAATGACTCACTAGATCACACATAATTATTTGGATAAATATTTGTTGCATTAACATTAACTTTTTTTCCACACAACAATGCCACCTAATGAGAAAGAGCTGTTCTTATATTTATATTTCAAGCTCAATAAAGTGGCCAAAATACTTCTGTGCATACAGGTGGGCATTCGTCAGGCCCACTCAGTCAGTGCGAGTCAGCCAAGCGGCGTCAAGAATGGTTTTACCAATCTGCTGAAATGACGTGATGTTACTATCAGAGATGGGCATTCCTTCCCAGGGACGGATGTCAATTTTGTGGACGGACGGAGGATTAGAAGTCTTTTAAAAAGGACAGACTAAACAAGGACAGACGTGGGTTTTCGTCTTCTTTCGTGTAACGTTAGAGGTCCAACTCTGTGTCGTGTGGTCCATCCTTCTAATCGTCCCCCACTGCGTCAAGTATTGCTGTGATTGACAGCAGTAGTAGGAGACCTAAATAATTTCTATACTATGACAACCTATGCAAAATGAAATAACCAAATGCTATGCAAATAAATCACTAACCTGAAAACGATATAAAGAAAACGCTACTATTCGAACTATATCTCACTATGGAGGTGTGAGATGAGATGTGTACGAGACTGAGCCACTTGTATAACCAACCCACGGTGGCAGAGGGAAGTCAACCCCAAAATTTTCTTACCAATAATATTTTCTATACGCATTCACTAGTCTAAACACGGCATTCTGATTAATACTGCATTTGTGGAATATGAGTTAAGCAGCAAAATCCCCCTGTTTTGAGCCATCTCAGGCGGCGGCTTTTTTGTCACTTGCTTTTGACTGAAAATGGCATCACGGTTGGTCAGGACTCAGGTAACAACCAATCACGGCTCACCTGTTTAATGAAGCTGAGCCATGATTGGTTGTTACCACCTGAGTTACTGTGATGTCATTTTCAGTTGACAGCAAGTGACAAAATGGCCGCCCCGGAGTCGGACAGAAATGGGTGAATTTTACTACTTACTCTAACTCATATTCCACAAACAATATCAATCAGAATGCCGTGTTTACATTAGTGGGGCTGTATATAGAACATATTGTAAAGAACATTTTTGTGTTGACTTCCCATTTAAACTTCATCCTTATGGACAGAAGAAGGACAACGTATAAACATTTACTGTTTGAACCTGTAACAAACCCATGTTATAAAGGGAAGCTGGAGACTCTTTGAGTTACTCAAAGCACTTTAAAATTGTCTTCCATTCATCTACTGATGTTGCAGCATCATAAGCAACTGGGGTTTCAGTATCTTGCTCAAAGACACTTCGACAGTCACAATTAAGGGCAGGGGATTGAACCAACAACCTTAGGGTTGTAAGATAACCACTCTACCACCTGAGCCATGAGACCCCACTTTATCTTCTTAGTTTATACATGAAAAATGTATGATTTTGTTCAGCTAACCAGTCAGTATGTGTTCCTTTTTAAAACAATGTTTCTAGGTACAAGCCTTAATTTTAAACATTCATGAAGTGGTTTTGTACAATCTCACTGCCAAAGTCCCTAAGTGCTCTATTTCAGTAATGCATGAGACTGCAGTGGAAGTTGAAACAGCAGAACCTCTACTGACACTTTCATTGTGAACTCAACTGTGTAAAATTTGGAACTGACGAAGCCTTTTTAATGTAATGTAAAAATGTTTTCAACAACCAAGTCCAATTGCCTGTATACGACTTACGTTAGAATTACATGTTCATCATTAGTTGCTATTATCCTCCCAAAGTAGATGTTGCATATTTATCTACATGTGTTGCGCTGTCAATTTGTTCGTACTTCAAGTGAGGTTAATGGTCTGCTTAGTTACTGCCCCTCTGTTTTCTCTGTATGTGGAGCTCATTTTGTAATTTAGTTGTTGGCTGTTGATTGCACGAACAAAGATTCTCTCTCGGCAGCAAGCTGAAGTGCCTATGACCATTTTTGGTTTACAATAGGATCGCCACATTGATTTCAGAAGTGCGATTGTTGGCTAGCAACCACTCAAAGAAATTGAGGCCTTCGATACAGGTTTGGAGATGAAGGAAGAAGAATCTTGCTCAAAGCAAGGCAAGGAGCCGACAAGGATGGATGAGCTTGACGGAAGGAGTGAATCCTGCCTTTGAGAGCAGACTTTTTTTCTGCCTCTTGTTTATGATGCACAACTGCAATTGCAAGAAGCTATATATACACATATATACTGTAAATATACACATATACTGTCAATATATGCATACTGTAAATATATATATATATATATATATATATATATATATATATATTAGGGGTGTAACGGTTCACAAAAGTCACGGTTCGGTACGTACCTCAGTATGGGGGTCATGGTCCGGTACGGGTTTGGTACAGCAATAAGTCTCAACTGCATAAGACTAGGTTGTTGTTTTTTTTAGTTAGTTTTAACAGAGAGCAAGTTACAATTCAATTTGCTAAAAAGCAAAAAACATTGCCTATTATAAAAGCACAAAACAGAATAAAAACGTGTGCGTTAGGGTTGTTCATAAATAATAATAATGATTAAACACAGGAAAACACCCTTTCTTGTATGGCTGGAATGAGGTTGCAGATAAAGTCAGGTAGCACTTGCAAACTAGTATCTTCAACTTATTTATAAGGGCAGCAGAGGATAGCTCATGCTCCACGGCTCTTGTACGATTGTATATGACAGGGACCGCGGTCTTTCTAATAGTCCGGTAAAGTTAGCACCAGATTGGCACATTCGGAGTTGTCGGTCCAATAACGCAATAACGGAGCATTATTAAAACACAAACTGCTTCTCTCTAACCACAGTGATGTAGCCAACGAGCTATGAGTTATGAGCTTCATGAGTGTTAATCATTTGGTCTCAAAAGTCAGGTCACATCGATGGGGACTTTTTGCTTATACTACAACTCATATTATGAATACAATTTTCTGCATTTTTTTTCAGAAACATTTGTTGTTAAATACTGTTTAATAACTTCATGATAGTAGAATTAGACCTCCAAAATTAAATCACATATTGATGGGGACTACCTGCTTATCCTAAAACTCTTATTTTGTGAAAATAGTATTTCATGTAATTTTCAGCTTTTTTATTTTATTTTTGGGTGTTATTACTGCTCAATGACTTCATGGGTGTACATAATTGGACCCCCAAAATCATATCACACATTGATGGAGACTACCTGCTTCTACTACAACTCTCATATTATGAAATTACAATTTCAGGTAATTTTCAGAATTTTTTAAAAAGTTTTCGTTATTACTGCTCAATAACATCATGGGTGTACATAATTAGGCCTCCAAAATCACATCACACCTTGATGGGGACTACTTGCTTCTACTACAACTCTTATTTTGTGAAAATAGTATTTCATGTAATTTTCAGATTTTTTTTAAATTTTGGGGTGTTATTACTGCTCAATAACTTCATGGGTGTACATAATTATGCCACAAAAATCACATCACACATTGATGGGGACTACTTGCTTCTACTACAACTCTTATTTTGTGAAAATAGTATTTCATGTAATGTAATGTAATATAATGTAATCTAACAAAATAACAATTTGTCTGTGAAAAGCATTCAAATGCTTTATAATTTTCCTCAACCATGTGTAATGTGATTTAGATAGTAGAGGCAGGTAGTCCCCACCTTTATGTGAAATGAATTTGGAGACCTAATTATGTACAACCATGAAGTTATTGAGCAGTAATAACACGCAAAAATTCTGAAAAATTCTGAAAATTACATGAAATACTATTTTAACAAAATAAGAGTTGTAGTAGAAGCAAGGAGTCCCCATCAATGTGTGATGTGATTTTGGGGGCCTATTATTATGTACACTCATGAAGTTATTGAGTATTAAAACAAACTCCCTTCTAAAATCTCATTTATTATTATTTTTCCCTAAAATGAGGGATGTACTGTAACCAGCTGGAGATCTTCTGTGTGTAACCATTGAAGAAACACGACAATGAATAATAAAAAACGTTTTGATTTTATTATTAATAGTCCGTCTTCATTTCGCTGCTTGCTACTTGTTGATGGTCCCTGGGAACACGTCTCAGCGGAGCCTGTTGAAAAAGCACAACCGCACAATTTGTGTTCAGACCACAAATTGTGTTGCTGAAATTCGAGTTGTAGCTCTTCGGCTACCTTACAGGGAGTGGACAAAGCTATCCTTTGCGTTACAATGACGTTGCATTTTGGAGTTATTGAACGGACAACTCCGAATGTGCCAATCTGGTGCTAACTTTACCTAACTCTTGCTAATATGCGCCCGGAATGGAACATTGTAACAGGGATCCAGCACGTTTGATAAACTTTTGAATCCGGCTTCTCGACTAAAGCATATGTGCACATAGATGTTGCTAAGTATATGCCGATTGCTTCAGTAATTACTAATATCTTTGGCTCTGTCTGCTTTCACTTGTACAGGCTGCTTAAAAGTAGCGGGGATAAGTTGTTGGTGTTGAGCGGGTTTCTTTTTTCTATCCCTGGTAACTGTATCGGGGTGATGCCGTATTTCACGTGTTAGCATGTTTGAAGTGTTACCTGCAACATACCGCACGGAGGTCGAACAACGTTCAAACGGAGGTCGTTCAGTTCTTGTTCGCTCCACCGCTCGCACTCCATCGACGTCGTACTCAAATCAGAAGCTGAAATGTTCCCAAACTGCTGATACCGAACCCGTACCGAACCATGACCCCCTTACCGAGGTCCGAACCGTGACTTTTGTGAACCGTTACAACCCTAATATATATAGTATTTTACCATCATATCAATGTGGTTCATTCATATGTTTATGGAAATGTTTTAAAAAGTACATTACCACAGAAATGTCTCTTGACTAGTTATTACAAATTAGACTGTAATTATTACAGGTCAAATTCTCAAAAGCACAGGTCTATACCGGTTGCCTTCATAAATCAATGGGTCTCACTGTGGCTTCAACTCATTCCAAAAACCGTGGCAGGTAGTCATCAGTGATCATGCAAATAATTCAGTGGCTAGTGAGCTGTATCCGAACATTAAAGTCAGGTAATTCACATCCCCACCGTGTCGACTTCTGCAGTGGGAACAGGAAGCTTTTGATCGAGAATCTTGTAGAGATTCTCCTCAGCATTTTCACAGCACATTGCACCACATCAGCGCTGCCTCGGGGCATCATAGTGAAAGAGGTAGGCTGATGTAACTCTTAAAGGAGTACAGAGATGAAGCAGATACAGGTCAGGTGAATATAATGACTTGACATGCTAAAGAAACTGGGTCACATTGCTGCTTGGTAAAATCAACATCCAAGTGTGTCAGGCCTGTTTTCATTCTTATTTTACACTTCATATTCTAGTACATATGCTGTAAATATTAGTTCTCTCCAATGCTTGTCATATTACAAGTCACAGGTGCTCTGGAGCCTATCCCAGCTGACTTTAGACAATAGTTGGGGTATAGAATGGACTGGTCGCCATAGGAAGCCGGAGTACACAGAGAAATCCTACCAAGGCAGAAGGAAAGCATGCAAACTCGACACTGGAGAGCCTAAATTGACCTGTGAGACAGACGTACTAACCATTCTTCCACTGTGCTGCCATTGTGCGTGCACTGTATATTCATTTGTAACAAAAAATGGTTTGTTAAATCAGTTTTGATTTAATTGTATTGCATCGTATCAAACGGAATCGCTTACTATTTTATCTAGGAAAATCTATTTTATATCACAAAAACCTGACATTCGAACAAGAGATAAAAACTCGTACTATCCCTGTAAGTTGTGCTGACAAATTCTTTTTTTTTTGTCATTTTTAGTGACTGACTTGGAGGACACATTATACAAATAAAACAACACAATGTAATTGGTCATTGGTCAGGATAATCATTTGACACATTGGATAATAGAACTTTGCTGACTTTAATTGGAAATGGGGACTCAAAATTGGTCCAATAAACAGTATATGTGTACTGGACTTGCCATAAAGGATGCTAAGTGGTTTTCTAATTTTTAATGGACTCCAGTGTGTCAGCTGTCTCGATTTTTTTTCTGTGGCCTTGGGTGTTTCAATAGTCGGAATAGGTCAGTTCACAATTTAATTGAGAAACACAGGAGTTAATTGATACTCTAATGGTTTCACAGCTAATAACCGCCTACAATTAGTACTTCAGGAACACCTGTTACAAAAAGATCAGCGGAAATGACAAAAACCTAGAGAGGGAAGAAATGTAATATGAGTCTGGATAGACGATGTGATTGCTCGTTTGAAAGATGGAGTCCGAAGGCACAGCTGGGTAAAATCATTAACACATCCATTGTGCCAGAATGATGAGCCATCTGCTCTCAAACTGACAATTCTGTGGGATGTTCATTAAAGATGTGAGCGCACACTGTGCACTGATAATGCTTAATGACTGCTATAAAAGGTATGAAACAGCAAATCATCATTGCTTAAGGGGGATGTAAGCTCCTCTTTAAAGTGCTTTGACATGGACCAAGTACATGAAAATGTAACTTCTTTTCGATAAGGAACTTTGCATCAGTACAACTATCCATTTTATATATACATACTGCACATACTGTACTTCTATAATATTGCTCTAAAGGTAGAGTGTATGGTGTAAGAGTGTGTTCACATTGGCCCATGACTAAGCAGAGATGTGTGCATCTTTCCAATAAAAGATGATTCAATATGTATCTTGATACATTGGTTAGGATACATTTCAAGGACGGTACATTTTAAAATGGAATGATTTGATTTGGATCGATGCAGTGGGATTACGATTTGATTCAATTAATTACAGCTCAGTTTGAGAGGGTATGATGCAAATAGTTTGCTGTTGAATGTAGACAAACATTTTACAAAATGAATTGGTCATGGCTGTAAATGAAAAAAATCTGAGATTTATCAAAGGCAAATAAGTGTATTTGTACATTTTGTCATGTTAAGCTCTATTGCTCATATAATTCAAGGTCACTAAATAATAATACAGTAATTTAAAAATAAAAATCATTGGCACCATCAAACACATTCCTAACTTTTTGATCGGTTTTCGACCAGTTCATGCTATATTGTACAAATTCATTAGTTTGTGTACTGATCAAAACCCATTTTGTAATTCAAATCAGTTTTTGTTACACCCCTAAACCTATATGGCCAAACGCATCAAATTTGATACAAGAATTTCAAAGCGTTCTTGCATCACCATTTGGTAAACGTTTTCCTCAAAACCCTCTTACGTACAATCTGATACTTGTCTTCGACGCCCTGGTGGATGCATTTTTTACTCTAACAATTTGGACACGGTACAAGAGACAATCCAAGATGGCCTGCTTCAAGTAGTTCCTAACTTGGTGAATCAAGGTGAAGGAAATTGTGATTTTGAGGCTTTTTCAGTGAGATTTTCTCAGATTTCTTTTTACTAACACGTCCTCATAAGAACATCATCTGTCAAAGCAAGTTAATATTACCTAATTTTTTGCACTTTAGTAAAGAGTAAAACTGTGCAGAAAAATGTATGTTCAAATTTGATACTTCAGCTAAAAACCTGAATTTGGTGCAAAATGCCTAATTGTCAATATAATTTCTTTTTCTTGCAGCATTACACATTATATTCATTGTCGTAAACCATATAATGTTTTAAACAATCATTCATTCATTCATTCATTATCCATACCGCTTATCCTCACAAGGGTCGCGGGCGTGCTGGAGCCTATCCCAGCTGTCTTTGGGCAGTAGGCGGGGGACACCCTGAATTGGTTGCCAGCCAATCGCAGGGCATTTTAAACAATCAATTACACCAATTACTGATTAAATCTGATTAAAAGACACATACAGCTGCCCAGTTTTACAAAAGAGGTGATCAGATGAGCACAGAAGAAGAGGGTCCAACAGTGACACTGTGACACTGAAGACAAAAGAAAAAAGGAATCTGCAAATAAAAAAGTGAAAAGGAAGGAGTATAAGTGGAGAAAAGCAGAATTTTAACCACCAGATGTTCAATTTTTTGAAAGTGCTGATGAAACCATTGAAGAAAGGTCTGAGGTTACACCTTACATGTATTTCAAACGGTTTGTTACTGATGAAATGATACAGTTGGTTGCAGATCAAACAAACTTGTTCAGTGTACAGAAAGGAGGAAACTCAGTTAACACAAATGCCCAAGAAATTGAGCAGGTTCTTGGCATGTACATGTTCATGGGTTTGGTACAGATGCCCAATGTCAGAGCCTATTCGGAAATGGAAACCAAGTAACCCAAAGTTGCTGAGGTGATGTCTTGAGATCGATTTGAGAAATTGCTGACATCGCTGCATTGCCAAGATAACCTCAGTATGTCTGAAGATGCAAGGAAGGATGTGAGAACCATGTGAGACGCCGGGATCGGAAGACAAAAACATGTCATGGTTCCCAGACCATCCATGTTGTCCTCCCTGTACAAATACAGCTTCAAAACCAGAAGGTGGTATTTGTATATTTGTTGGCATAGTGTCACAGTGACACTCATAAATTCTTTGTCCCTGTATCGACGAGACCTGATAGCAATGGACCTAAATAAAAAAACAATATGCCGCTGAGAAGGTTTCCGGCATCAGTTGGCTCTTCCCTGGTAAGTGCAGGAAAACCAAAAGTCGGGGTTGGCGGACCACACTCCCCTCCAACAGTTTCCTCTCAGCCACATTCCACACCATCTCACGCACAACCAAAGAAGAGGTGTCGATCGACCACTGTGCCTCCAGATGTCAGGAGGGATATGGTGGACCACTTCCCATCCTGGGAAAGGTGCCAAAGGTGCAAGCACTGCACAGGACACTTTTCTCATGGGCATTGTGGAAAATGTAGTGTCCGCCTCTGCCTGAACAAGGACAGAAACTGTTTTCATGCTTACCACATGGCATAAAAAATGAAGGTAACAAATTGAAAACATATAAGATGATGTTTTGCAAGAACTGTGGTTTTCATGGTTACTATTGTTGATAATGAAAGGACAATTAAGGTAGCAGTTTGACATAAGAGACCAAAGTTCTTGTTGAATAGTCCAAACTTCTTCCATTCTTACTACATTTACTAATAAAACAAAAGTGTTCCTGTTAAAGGTAGCAGTTTGCAAAAAAAGGCTGATGTTTTTGTTATATCATTTAAACTCCAGAATGGCACGTACTGCGTGTGGTATCATTTACGATACAAATGGAAAAACACACATATATAAGAAATTATTTTGGATTTCTCCAATGAGCTGTCAAACTACATAAAAGTCCGCCTTTGCGGGGTCAGGCATTACAGGGCTAATAATTACCAGAATTCATTTTAACCAAACCAAACATGTCAAATTTTAATCCATCCTTAAAAACAAATAATCAAAAATGTAGGTTTTAGGTCACAGGTAGAAGAAGCTGGGCTAGTTCATGTTAATACTCCAGAAAGTACCCAACCCAGGTATTACTCTTACCACCCTTTTTCCTTTCCTACAAACAGTTCGCTTAAACTTGTTTTATTTAATTATTTGACACAATTGTTCGCCGTGTGGCGACTGGTTAGCACGTCCGGCTCACAGTTCAGAGATCGTGGGTTCGATCCCGGCCCCAACCTCCCTGTGTGGAGTTAACATGTTCTCCCCGTGCCTGCGTGGGTTTTCTCCGGGTACTCCAGTTTCCGCCCACATTCCAAAAACATGCATGGTTTGGTTGATAGACACTCTAAATTGCCCCTAGTTGTGATTGTGAGTGCGGATGTTTGTCTCTGTTTGCCCTGCGATTGGCTGGCAACCAGTTCAGGGTGTACCCGGACTACTGCCCGAAGACAGCTGGGATAGGCTCCAGCACTCCCCGCTACCCTTGTGAGGATAAGCGGATTGGATAATGGATGGATGGATGTTCGCCATGTATTCAGAATTACAAGACATGAATGACTTTAGTGTACGTACATGTGATATTATTCTGTTGTGCATTTGACATGCACCCACTTGTTCTGTTATGACACACTCAAGAGTGTTTTGTGTTGTGCCTCAAGCAAAATTTTAGTTCAAGGAGAAAAGGAAATCATGTGTAGGATTTAGGTTCGCTCTATTTCCTACTATTATGTTTGTGATTCAGTAAAGTGCGTGCAACCCTTCCTTTAGTGTCTGTTACTATTAAAGTTAATCCTCATGCTTGTTCTAGGTGGATTACTGTAAACTTTGAGAGCACACAACACATTTACAGTGTTGGGCCACCACATTTTGTCGTGGTGGTAACACTTCCCCATATCTTGTAATTGAAACACCGCTGGCTGTAAGCCTCCCTTTTCCCCCTAAGACAACTTCACTGCAGACCCTAAGAATATTACCTTACCAATAGACTTTGGAAAGCTTCTTGCTACATTGAATCCCTTACTTTAAATAACCAAATATTACACATTAGATTGTCCATGGCACATTGTTATTTGGCACCCATGAAAATTGCCCTTGTCAAGAAATCGTGGCAGGAAATGTAAATATAAGTATATTCTGCTCTTGTCCCACAGCAGAGACATTCACATTGCCAACACAGTAGTAGATACAATTGGGGGTTTCAATATCTTCCTCAAGGAGAACAATGTTCTAATTTCTTGACAGCCACTCGATTCCCTACGGTCAGGCTGCCCTCCAGATACTAGACTACTACTCTAGACGCTGACGTCCACTCAAATTTATGACTTTGCTCGCGTCAATAAACCTAGACAACTCTTCCACCAACAATAACTTCACTGTTTTTGTACTAGATGTTTGTTTTGCAGTTTCTTTTTACTGTCAGGGGTATTTGTTTTGTGTTTGTATTGTTGGAGTTTTTTGCAGCTACAAACAAGTACAGTATATAAAGTAATGATGTGCTGCCAGATTTGGTATTGAGCCAATTCCAAATAAGTAAGGCGTCAGTATCCCACGTACTGATGCTTTCAGTCCTTCCAATCTGAATGAATTGTAATTTTCTATTATTCATTATTTAAAAGCCAGAACAAATTTGGTAGAAGCATATGGGTAAATCACCTGACCTGTTTTTTGAAGCTGAGCCATGATTGGTCGTTACCTGAGCCCTGAGTAGTTGTGATGTCATTTTCAGTTGACAGAAATGACAAAATGGCCGCCCTCTGGGATGGCTAACAACGGGTGGATTGTGCTGCTTACCTCATACTGCACATTAATCAGAATGCCGTGTTTCAACTAGTGGGCCTGCTGGGAACATATTCTTGAAAAAAATATGTTTTGGGTTGATTTCCACTTTAAATAAAGAACATACTATACTATCTAGTATTCAGGAAATAAAAAAAATAAAATAAAATGTGATTTAAAAGCACTTCTTTTTTGGCCTTGAAATGAACTTTTTTTGCTCACCGCCCACTGTGGCTGGTCATCTCCCAGAGTTACTAGCAGCAAAGCATTTTCACTTGCCACGTTTTTGTTGTTGGATAATAGAGGTTATTACGGAAACATGGAACTGCCAGTGTGGAATAAACATTTTTGGCTGGCAACTATGTTTGACAGTATGCAAGTGCGTTCGAACATATTTGCAAGTGTGATGAACGTATTATTCAAGTACGTTTTAACATATTTGCGAGTCCAAATTGTTTACTGCACATTGACAGTTCCACACTTTGTTGGTTATGCATAACCAAGTTATGCATTCAGTAAAACAGACCAGAGACAATCAAAACACAAGAGAATCAAAACACAATTCAATTAGGAATAATTGTTAATAATTTGGGGCGGCACGGTGGTCGACTGGTTAGCACGTCCGCCTCACAGTTCAGAGGTCGTGGGTTCGATCCCGGCTCCGGCCTCCCTGTGTGGAGTTTGCATGTTCTCCCCGTGCCTGCGTGGGTTTTCTCCGGGCACTCCGATTTCCTCCCACATTCCAAAAACATGCATGGTAAATTGATTGGATACTCTAAATTGCCCCTAGGTGTGATTGTGAGTGCGGATGTTTGTCTCTGTGTGCCCTGCGATTGGCTGGCAACCAGTTCAGGGTGTCCCCCGCCTACTGCCCAAAGACAGCTGGGATAGGCTCCAGCACGCCCCGCGACCCTTGTGAGGAGAAGCGGTACAGATAATGGATGGATGGATGTTAATAATTTGCAATAGTCAATTCACATGCTGGCAAAGTATCTGACCATCAGTGAGCTGACTGGCTGCACACTTAGCCTAGCATTTGGTGCCTCCACAACAATATGCTAGAATTTCTTCTCCACTGTGACAAATTCATTTTTAGACTGCAGGTTCATAATTATCTATAAAATAAAAGAATACTTTGTTCAGCTGGTGTTTGAGAGACATGATATTAGCCAAGCGAATGGATGTACTGTCACTGTCAAAAAATGCTCAGTACATCAACCCTACTCTTGTGTTTAATTTATTTAATACCCGCCATGCAATATTTGTTGGGTCTTAATGTTGGGTGTGTGTGCGTGGGCATTCGTGTGTGTGGCCATCTATCTATCTATTCAAATATGGGAGGGTAAACCCAGCTATCAGTCACAGCACAACAGAATTCCACTCGGCACTCTTCTTCTTTTTGGTCAAATAAGCAGAGACTCGACCCTATTTTGCCAGTCCGTCCTCCGTCTGCGACCTGGGAACCCATCCATCATCATCATCCCTCCATCCTTATTTATAAAATAATCGTTCTCTGTCCCCGTCCGTCCTCATCCTTTTAAAGCGCTTCTGTCCTTAAATTTCATAAGTCCGTGCCCCCACCCCAAAAAAAAGCAACCGGGCATGACGCTGTGGGAGAGATGAGGCTAACAGCAGGGGTTTCATAATTCATAAACATTATTTAAAGCTCATGTGCTGACTAATTTCCTATTCATATCCACTTACCGGCTGGGAGTATTGTGAGTGGAATGAATTTGTTCAAGTGTCAACCAAGATAACATTTAGCTGCCTACATGACCAGCGTCCGTCACCAGACTAAGGAGCCCACAAGGGGACATCACCAGAATATTTAAGATTGCATTATAACGTAAAACTATTGCGTTTTATTGCAAAAAAATTGCGTTACAAAGCAATGGATGAGAACTGATATCTGGCAAATGGCATGACTCTTCAGAACAGCAGAGCAGCACACTTTGGCAGACTTTGGATAGACCACAGATGTGCAGCCTGAGGCCTGCGAGCTCAGAGCAAAGGCTCTGGAAAGCAGACTTGAATGGCCACTTGAGTGCTTGCATTAAAGATGAAGGCTGCAGACTTATGGTAAAATAGCAGAGGGGCTGGAGTCAAAATTAAATTCTAATTCAAAGTGCTTCATCTAACAAGGTAAGGGATCAAGCAATTCAATATTACGAAAACATCCGCACGTCTCATACACAAAGTAACGACATTATTTAACCGAGGGGCTCACATATGGCTGCCCCAACTGGGACAGCTAAACACACAAGAATCCGGGGTGTACCTAATGTTTTGGACGATTCAGCCACCCCATTAAAGATGCCTATGCGCAAGAATTCAGGGTGTACCTAATGTTTTGGCCAATATGGCCGCCCCATTGGGGAAGTTTATTCACAGGAATTCGGGATGCCCAGGACGTACCTTATGTTTCGGCCATTATGGCTGCCCCATTGGGGGCGCTGACCCATAAGAAGCTGAACAGTTTGCAGTTGGAATGGTTTGAATCCATCAAAAAATGTCAAACTTGGAGGAAAAAAAACAAAAAAATCATAATTTTGATTTTTTTGGGAGGGTATTTTAACTGTGAAAATGTTGAATTTTTGGTAAGTGGGCATCCAAACTTGAGAGAAAGCTTAAGGAACTTTGCACACACATCAGGCATGCCAAAAGCAACTATGGTTTTGATTGCTATCATGCCAATACTTAAAAATGTCAGTAACACCCCTACACACCACAGCACCTGACAGGGATCTCTGAAAATTGGGAGGCATATGTAACAGCCCAAAACCAACAGAAAAGTATTTTGGAGCCATATGCTAAACCCAACAGGAAGTCTGCCATTGTGAATTTCCTTTGGAATGGGCACCATTTTTGGCCTTTTTATAGAGGTCATATTTTAATGAACTCATCTTTAGAGAATCTATCCAATTGTACTAGGTATGATTGTGAGTGACCCCGCCTACTACCCGAAGACAGCTGGGATAACCTCATGAGAATAAAGCGGTTTGGATCATGGATGGATGGATGTATTAAAACTTAGGTTGTTTCATCTAAAGATGTTTATTATGAAAAGTTATTTAAAGCTTTTTTTTTCCCAGTTGCATGTTGTCATGGCGATACACTGTTTGAAAAGAAAATGAATGTTCATTTTTGAAACTATGCACACACATCAGGCCTGGCACAAACTTTTATATTTTATAAGGCTATTGTCCTATGTGCCAGTACCCCAACATTGCCAGGCTTCCGAGGGTCCTTTATAGATGCTCGTAGCTCTAGTATTTTAAATGTAGCATGTTGAACCTTCTGTGAATATTTTGGATTTATGTTGTCTCTTTAATACTCATGTTTTGTATTTATTTGTTTATTGTCCCTCAGGTGTTATCCATTATTGGATTTAGGTCTGTAAAACCCAAACATTCTGGCCTGCAGGGTTAAACATTGACATTTATTTAATTTCAATATTGTGTAAAAAATGTCTCAGTGAGCTCAATCTAATGAGTGCTGTGATTATTGCTGCTGACAGCTGTTGGAAGACATCGCAAAACCAATCACAAAAGTAATAGCTGACGGGGAAAAAAAAGATCCGGCTGGGGATATAATGGGTTTGCAACTCACAGGAGACATCAATATGCAGCGAATGCACTTGCAAAGAAATATGGCTTTGGGGGTGACTTACAGGAGCGCAGATAGAATAAATACGGCTGCAAATATGTAGCTAAAGTACCAGCAGGGTTAAAAGGGCAGACTTCTGGGGTCTTTTGAATGAACTTGAAGGTCAGCTTGAAAAAAAAAAAAAAAGAACAATTCATCAGAACTTCAGGAGAAGACCACATACAATGCAGTCAAGTATAACAGCAAATCACAATCTTGTGAAAGAGATGGATTTGGAGAGTTTATGAAAGTCAGTGGTCATAGATGGACTAATGTGGAGAGAAATTGTGGCCTGGGGCAACTGACAAAGGGGACTAGACAGGGCACCTTGTCAAAGGGGACTGGAGGGTGTGTAAAGTAAAGAGCTGTTTACCCGCTGTGGTGGAGTGTTATATAAAGTACTAAAAAGTGTTAAAAACAGAGTCATTAAACCGTTGCAGTGTGACAGAAAAACTGCTAAAAAAGGAAATAGGTCCACAATACAAATCAGAGTGAAATTGTCAATACAGTACTTTGTTTGAGCGAAGTAAGCAATTTTAAAGACCCCCCCCTTCAAAAAAAAAAAAATCTGAGAAGCCTTTAAGCAATTCTGGTACAACAAAGAGAACATAACAGTCCTCTTGACAGAAGCAAAACATGAACATATCCTCCTTAGATCAATGTGAATCCTGCAGTCTAGCATCTTGTATGCGTGCGACTTCTTAACTTGATTGACATGTATTTCATTGTGCTTAAGACACATTTAAGGTTGTTAAAACTACGGAACAGACAGCTGTCTGTATGAGAATAACATCTGTCATAGGGTGAATGTGTATTTGCTTTCTTTTTCAGGCACCTGCAACATTTTCACTTTGATCTTACATGCTATGATTGTGATAACACTCAATGTCTTTGCCAGTTTTTATTTTAGCCATAATTGATAACATATGGCCACTTTGGTGACAGTCCTCAAAATGACATATGGGCCAATTGATAGCATTCACATTTCCACTTCCATCCCACACAAATGTCATTTTTCAAAATTGTCACGGACACAGTAATACTTGGCACCAAATATAAATTGACGTTGGCAAATCTTCAAAATAAATGTAATTGCCTTAGCCTCTGAATTGGAAGAAATGCTAAGCACTGTGATGGTAAGACTCTTTAGTGTGACTCAGTGCATTTAGTAATGACAGCTGGATTAGCAGAGCTGGGCAGTCAGTCCCGGTGGCAGAATGGTGCGTCCCTCCGTCCGGGACGGATGCTCATTTTTGGGGCGAGGATGGGGGGGACACGTTTGAAAAAAAGGGATGCACTAAGCATGGACGCAGTTGGATTTTAGTCCGGAACACTAATCGGCCCTCATGCGTGTGACGTGGTCGCGAGGCGGACAAAGTTCATCTCAACCTACTCGGCAAAATGCTTCTTTAGGCTCTTTATTGTCCCGCGTCGGCGCGGATGACAACTGCCGTATTGCATCATGTGACCGACGCATTGTGTGGTGAGATATTTTGTCGACAGGTCTGCAACATGGTGCATGTTCATGTCAGAAATTGTTGCTGCATATACGACGCCGCTCGCATTCTCTCTCATGAATGGTCTGCTATGTCACATGTTGCGATGACATACAGTTTCCCCCGGCTCAGCCCGGCAATTTATTTGTTGCCACGGAGGAGAGGATCCACCACGCATCTCATTGCTGCTGCGAAGGAAACCCGTTTCGCAGCGGCGTGGGTGTTATGTCACGTATGTGTGTATAAAGAACTACACCTGCACGTACCACCTTCGCCGCCACCTTCCAGATCGGTTTTGCAATACAATTAAATACATCGTCTAGTCATGTAGGCCCTTTGTTGTATCAGGCACAATATCCATTGTTGCCGCTGTCTTTTTGATCCTTGCTCGACAGTAAAAACGCCGACCAGAATTGGCCATAAAAGTCAGAGGAAATTCCGCCCTGCGGTGTCCTTGTCAGTAGCCTTAGCGACGAACCACGATTTGGAATGAAACTGGAACGCATTTTCAAAAGAACGCGTGTGGGTTGTGCACGGGTATAAAGGCAAACTGCGCGCAGCACTGCTGCAGTGACGTGCTCGCGGATGTTGCCCGCGGGAGTAAAATGAAGCCTGAAAGGGGCAAATGACAAGAATTGCCTCCAAAACGCTTCAAACGCGCCACTAGTTACCCAAGTACTTACTTGTTTGTAACCCTCAAAAGTTTTTCTACCTTTTCCGGAGGCCGTGGTATGGCGGGTTACAATTCAAGGTTGAGTTCATGCACTTCTTTTGGCGTCTTCCCTACTAAAACAACCGACGTGGCAGAACAGGAACAATTACTTAAGCAGGATAAATATATACTCACAACACAATATTGCTGCATGTTAGAAAAATAATAAATACAAAATAATATATCCAATCACAAAATTAATATACAAAAATGAAAATATCAATTGGCAACTAAATCATGTTAGTTGTCAGGAATACTGTGCACTGCACACATTTGGTCTGCACGGAGGGGAGAACAAAAGGAAGGAGAAGAAGAATGAGATGAAGAAGAAGAAGGAGCGGGAAATTTTAGACCTGAATGCCGCATTCGCACACATCGGAGAGGGAGAGCTTTAGCTTGGTAGAAGACGACGACTGGCAAAACACCTAAAAAGTTTTTGACATTGCAAGCAAGTGGCCGACACTCCCCTCCTTGCAGACCAAACGTGTGAAGTGTGTTTGAACCGGTGTCCACACGGGTTTTGAATAGTAAATTATCCCTCTAATGAGCTTTGAATAAATCTCTCCCATGGCGTGGGATCATGCACGGACACTTTTTTTTTTTTTCTGTGGACCTAAGGACGGAACCGCTTTAAAAGGACGCAGTCGGGGTGATCATTTTTACGGAGGACGGACCAGCAAAAAAGGGTCAAGTGCCCATTAGTATAACCTCATGGTCCTACTAACACCGACTGCAACTCAGGCAGATCACACATTATTTTCAGATTTTTGGCAAATAGACATCTCAAATCCCACCTGACGGACTACATGATTGAAACTGGAGCAGCACTAGATGTTCTGAAAAACAAATATTCCCTAAACACACCTGTACACTATAATTAGGGCTCCAAAGAAGCATTTCGTATACCAGTTTGCAAGCCAAAATTAACATTTTATTCCTCATTAAAAACAATTAAAGCTCAAAACTGAGAATCACATATTTTTTCAAGGTTTTCCAAACTGCAGCGACTGTCCCAAAAACTTCAATGGGCTGTGTGCGTATGTTAATATTGCCACAACATGCTAACTTCACCTACGCATGGGTGGTCAAGGCAAGCTCAGTGCTACTGAGGGCACAACCAACTAGCTAGCAATCTTGACAAGTTTCTAATGTGGCTAAACATGTTGTGGGCTCGCATGGTGAGAAGTAATTAACAGAGGACAGAGAAGCTATGCTAATTGCTATGCTAACCTAAAATATCTATATACACGTAATGGTGAAACACCAGAATTAAGTGCTTGGGTGATCAAGTACACTTCACAGTTGTCTGGCTGGAACCGAAGCATATCCAAATTGGAACAGAAAAATAGTAGGTAATTTAATAATTGTCTGGAGAGAAAATTAGACAAAGTAATACTACATACATCACTGAACAGGACCGGAAATAAATTAACATGTTACTGCATACGTTAGCCAGAAGGAGTTGTCCAGAAGACTTGGAGCTAGGGTTGCCAACTCCCGGAAAAATAAATAAGGGACACCTCATCGGCAGGGACGGCCGACCTGACTGTCTTTAACTAGGGATGGGCAGATTGATACCAAAATATCAATATTCCGATCCAGAGTGCTCAATTTTAAGTATGGATCCTCAAGCTAAAGTCATCTTCCAAACCGCTTATCCTATACAGGGTCGCGAGGAGGTGTTGGAGCCGATCCCAGCCGTCAACGGGCGAAGGCAGACTACACCCCGAACTGGTCGCCAGCCAGTCGCAGGGCACACACAGACACCGTCACTGAGCGGGAATCGATCACACGCTGCCCCACACACAACTCACACACCTTTTTAGTCTGGCTTTCAACAACTTTTAAATAATTTATCTTTTCTTTTGATTGAAGATAATTCTGTTTTGCTTTGAATGTTTTAAAGCACTTTGAGTTGCATTTTTATGTATAAAAAGTGCTATATAAATAAAATGTGATTGTGAACTCAGGCGTGTGTACCACTACACTATCAGTGACTTTAAGCTAAAGTATTGATATCTGAAATGAATTCATATACACTGTATAATATATTTATCAATCCTTAATTTAGAAGGTTGTATTGTCATCCAATCAACATTTTTGTTATGTGTTGCCAAGGCAAAGAGCTTTCTGCCTTGGCAGAAACAGACTGCTGGCTCTGGTCCCGGCCCACCAGAACTTTGTAAACGCATTTGATTGGATGAAGAACGATCAGGGTGAAGGCCCACGACTCGTACGCACTGCATGGAGTCCATGCCACTGTTGACAAGATGACATGGAAGTGATAACAAACAATAGTTTGGAGTAGTTTGGTTCAACTGATGATGTGTACGCCTCCACTGGTGTTAGCGCAGTGGCAGCACACATGTGGTTTTGTTCGCAGCTTTGTATAAAAAAATGAAAAGTCACTTCCGGTATCAATATAATATAGGTATCGCAATATTTGGTCCAGTATTACTTGGTATCGGATCGAATCCCAAATCACTGGTATCGCCCATACCTACCTTCAAGCCTTGATTTTTTTTTTTTTTTTGCAGCTCTTTTTTGTGGGTGAAACAATTTTTAACTATTCAAACCCCAGTTGAATAAGATGCGTATTTTTGAATGATATGAACACATCCAGAAATGTACTTGAATACAAACTAACAAAATTAACTTATCTAAATAAATATCTCTCAAACAGAAACTTTTCCTGCCTATGAACATTCATCCTGTAACTTATGAACTCACCTTGAATCAGTTAGGGAGAACATTTCTTTCGCACATTTATCCACTTCAATCTATATTTATAATTTAAGTGTAGTATATCGACTGCCTGTACAGTAAAAATTATGCTTATCTGTTTGAACTTGTAATTAATGTAAGGCTGTGTGTGTATTCTTTAGCTATTATTCATCAATGACAATCTATCAATCAATCAATCAATCAATCAATCAATTCCCTTTCTGTTTAACGTACTTATCACATTGGTACTTGTTTATTCCACCCCAAAATTATTGCTTGTTTACACAATGCTGGGGGTCACTGATAGTGTAGTGGTACACACGCCCGAGTTGTGTGTGGGCAGCGTGGGATCGATTCCCGCTCAGTGGCAGTGTCTGTGTGTGCCCTGTGACTGGCTGGCGACCAGTTCGGGGTGTAGTCTGCCTTCGCCCGTTGACGGCTGGGATAGGCTCCAGCACCTCCCCGTGACCCTGTATATGATAAGCGGTTTCGAAGATGATGACACAATGCTGACATTCATAGCACATTCCCATATTAACCTTGATCAGAGGGTTAAAAAAAAAATTCTTTACATACCGTATCTAGCTCTGGCATTACCTGGTGGACAACACATTTGTCTCGGGTTCCCCTAGTTTTGTTGTGCCTTTTGTATGTCTCCACCACTGAAAGCATCTTTGTTTGAGGTCACTCAGTCCACCATGGACTATGGAAAAAGTGCGCCGGCAAACAGTGCAGTGCACTTGACTTGACTTCGACCCATGTGTTTTCTGCTTTAAAGTCCTCTGTATTTTTGCAATCATTTCTGTTGAGGAGTAGTGCTTCTGCCGGTCGCATCGCTGCTCGAAGGTGTGTCACCGTGTCATTCATGCTGCTCTGTTTGTCTTCCGCTATCGAGTTTGGCGACATTACCTCGACCAATAAGATAAGTGGATTAGGTATCGTTATACTCGTGTATGATTATGCTGTCAGCTCATTGGTCATAGAGCAGAGAAGGTCCTAGGATCATTACCATAAATTGTCGTATAAAGGCAAGTGTTGTTCATTAATTCCATTGACATTTTACAGACTATTTTTGACTCACGATATTAGGGGACAAATTGCATCCCTTTACAATTCAATACGGGACGCATACTTATACTTCTAAATACGGGACAATTCCGTTTTTCAAGGGACGGTTGGCAACCCTACTTGGAGCCCTATTTTCATGCCCAGTGCAAATCTAGCTCCACACACGCTGTGCTTGACATTGCAGAAACAGAAATTGAGTCACTGGGGTCCGTCATGTGTGGTTTTGTAAATAACAGAGCAGGGTCTTTTACTTCAAATTTGCGGACCGTTTATCGCCTTCCAAGTGAGCATGGCAAATTCAAGCACAAACGCACACAAAAAATTAACAAAGGGCGACATACACCACAGAAAATACGCACAATATGTGTAACAACAACCCAATACATCATAGAAACAGGGCTACATTTTGTAGTAGTCCCAAAATTCATGAATATTAAATATTTGGCAGAGGTGGTCAAACGCTTCATCTACAAGACATGTTCTTAGTGTTGCATATTAACTGTAAATGGCAGATGGCTTTTGTGTCTCACAGATATGATTTGTTAACTTCTCTATTGGGGCATTGATGGTATGGCTGTTGAAATTGCTGACTTTGATGCAACTTGTTTGGGATGAATTTCCATTCAATCCTCAATTGATGTTCTCAATTTATTCTCTGATTGAGTGGTGACCAGCCCAGGATGTAGTGAGCCATTAAAACTAAGCCTCCTGCTTTTGCTGTGACCTTGAAAAGGTTGAGTGATATAGAAAAGGGGTAGAATGAAACACATGTTCTATCCTCAAGAGGTTTTGACATACAAAGATTAGATACAACATAATAATGGCTCTAAAGCCTTCAAAGGATTTCTGCTGGCTTTATATCAACATGCTTTGAGTTAGATTTTAGATAATTTTTCGCTAGACAGTTTTGGAATCCATTAGATAGAGTGATTGAAAAAATTTGGAGTCAAGACAATCTTTTCTGGAGAGAATATGCCTCAAAAGTCAAACCAAATTTGGAAGTCAGTGATCATCATATGTGGCACACAGTGAGACATTAGGTAATCTTGTGAGACCTCATCTTGGTGGGCACATAATGTCTTTATTTCTAACTTTTTTTTAACTTGAGTATTTCTTTTTTACGTATTTCACAATGAACCATCTTCAGTAGAAATTCTTACATACTATAGAATATATTTATGAACTCAAAGCAAACACATAGTTCAAGATGCTGCCCGCCAGAAGACACATACTTATTAATTCCAGCAATACCTATAAAAAGCCACTAAGTAGGAATATCATTCTGCCAATACCTTTCTATTCTTTGTCTTGCTTCTTTATGTTCTTATTTTTTTTTTTATGTCAGTTAGACGTCTTCAAAAAGTGCTAAGTTTTATTTTAGAATTTCAAATTTATTTATATACTGTAGCCCTTAATCCACTCCTTCTCAAATAGTGGGGCGGGCCCCATGGGGAGGCGTGATGTGATGCCAGGGGCGTTTGTGTGTGATCCCAGAGAACATGCTTTTTTTTTGCCGTACTAGAATAAAGTATATAAGTATCCATTTAAATCGCTGGCAGTGGCGCTCATTGTCAGAGATTGTGCAAGGAGTATTAGCTTTAAAGTGTATGGGGTTTTTTTGTGCTGAGCATTCACACACACATCACAGAGCAGGAAATATGAAATGTAGTGAACAAACCTTTAAAAGACAACATAGGGAAAAAAATAACAAGGATAGAAAGAAAGGTCGTGGGAAACTAAAAAACAATGTTAATAAAGTTTGTCATTGTAAGTTCATCTATGTTGCTTTCTTTTTTGTTTTGTTTAATGTTAACATGGACATAATGTTATGCAGAGGTATACTTATAACAATGTGTTTAAAAGAAGAGAGAAGACAATGACAAAGAAGAAGAAGCCACCACCACCAACAATGAAAACGAAGCAGTAGCAACAAGAATAGAAGTATTGACAGTAACTCTTGCTTCGCACAACAACAACAAGAGTTTAAAAGTGCATTCATCCACTAGTATTATACCTTTGGCTAATATGCACCGCGGGATTCTAGTTCAGGTAAGCTGATTTTAGGATGAAAATTAAAACTTTAATCGATGGGCGATATTTGAAAGGAAAGACTCACAGCCTCACCGCCGCCAGACTAAATGCGTCTCCTTTTAGCACCTTCCAGGCATTGATATCGTACGGGGGCGGGTGGGGAGCCGCATGACGCAAAAATAGACAATCATACAGAGCTGGGCAGTCCGTCCCCTAGTAAATTAGCCAGATAATGATCCTGAAAAAAACTCTTCCATTAGCATCTCTCTCGCGGCGGCGTCAATCACAGACACAGACCCTTTTTTTTTTTTTTGGGGCTGCGGGGCGGAACAGGGCGGGGGGTGATAATTTTTATGAATAAGGGCAGGGGGTCGCGGCCGCAAGGGTACCCAGGTCAAGGGTGGAGGGTCGAGCCCGGACCGGCAAAAAAAGGTCAAGTGCCCAGCTCTGCAATTACATACACGGGAAAAAATTAGCTTCCCACTATGCTTAGTCCCACTATTTTTTTAAGTTTCCTGTCTATCGTTTATCGCCTAAAAAATGGGCCCCCATCATAGGCGGACCGGACCGTCCCATAGGCGGTATGCCCAGCTCTGATATTTTCCCAGCAATGCTGCGGTCAGACTGAATGCAAGCTGAGCGTTTCTTTTCACGTGTTTCAATATATGTAGCCATGAAAAACTAGGCAACACAGATTAAGCATTTGAAGTGAAAATTTGGATTCTTTGCCTATTTCGCTGGGGTTTGCAGATGTGAACTTTTCATGCCGATGCGTCGCCAGCAGCCAGTGTATTTTTCTTCAGACATGTCACATTATCACAGGCACAGCCCAATTCGCCGCGTAACACTAACCCGGAAGTGATGTTCTTAAATGCCACACTGGCGAGCAAAATTACATTTTAAGGATAACGGCTCATTTTTTTGCAGTGAAACAAGCCCAGGGAGAGAGTAAGAAACTTTTAACACCATTCTGTGCTCCCCAGCCCAATTTTTGAAAAAGGCTTCAGGAGCCGCATGAAACCGGCCAAAGATACGTATGCGACTCGCGAGCTGTGGGTTGGCCAGGCCTGGTCCACACAGAAAAAAACTGGTTGAATTTACTAAATTCAATTCATAAATTGGTTACACCAAACAATCATCTGCATTCATTTATTTTTTTAAGTAGATATAAAGACTACTTAAACATACATCTAGATTCAGACGATTGAATTTTGTTGAACCACTTGACAAACTAAAATGGAGAACATTTTCTTTCAGTGTACGCTACATTACCTACATACCTATAGTATATATATCTATTTCATATACATAAAAAAGATTCCTGGCTTGGAATTGAAAAAAAAAAAAATCGGAATTGTACTGTTTACATTGACATGATAAAAAATCTGATACATACTGTATAGTAATCCACGTCTGCTTAAAAAACACAAATATAAATCCATTCACCAGACGAAAGGTCAAGAAAAGAACAGAAACAGTTCAACAAACAGGATGATGACATTCTGTTTATTTTTATATTCATATTTAAACTTTGGCACATATGCAGTGCAAAGGTCAGATTAATTATCCCTTAATGTGTCACTTGACCTTTCAGATAGTACTTGACTGGGACATAAGATGAGCAAATCATGTGATTGTGGCGGAGCATTAACGCGAGTGTGGAAATCAGGTTGACAGTGAAATGCCCCAGATGTTACATTTTGGACAATGAATATGCAAAGGGATTGAATCTCTTTGCAGTTGGCTCGGGTTCACTCTCTGCATTCAAATGGCCCCTTTCCTGTCAGAGCCACAACCACACAATGTCTGTCTGGAGAGTTATAAATAGTGACGGCAACAAGGAACCTTTACAATTGTACTCTCCTGCGGCAGGACTGACCTGAAGTGGATTTGAACAAGTTATTCTGTTAGACACTGCTCTGAAACTCCACTTTGGAAAGAATGGTGTCGTTTCTCTTACAGATATTCTAATGTGAAATGCTCCCTGTCCTAGATCAAAAGCAACAGTCCCCCAAGCTTGAGTGGCTTATAACTGATAAGGGAGTCTCATGTTTGGTGCACGGCAAACCTCTGATCATTAAAATATGATGCAGCATCTCAGTTTTTGATGGCTACTGATTTTGTTTTAAACCAAAGTGATGACCTTGCTGCCAGGGTTTATTCAACTATTTGCCGTATTCCTTTAAAATAAATGCTCATGTCATTAGCCTGCTGACTCCATAATTGTATCCTTCAAAATGCCTGAGCACACTTGAGGCAGGTCAAAGCCTTGTTGCTACATATGCTTTTTTTTTAAACTTTGGTACTGCATATTAAGTCAATTATAGAAGCACATTTGGGGCCCTATTTTGGTAGACTGCCGGCCATGCGCTCGGCATAAAAACGGGCCTAGCTTCATTTTTATGCCAGAGCAAGTCCATTCCGTGACGCCCAATTCTACCTATGAAGAGTCTAGCAAAATGCCAAAAGAAAGAAAACTCCATCACACCCATGCGCACAGTTGCTTTGTGCTAGACTTGCGCCTGTAATGAATATAGGGCCCTTGTTATTCTTGACTGAGGCAGTTTCTTCTCCATATTTTTCTTGCTTTTTGCAGACAGTTTTATCCTTGACTCACCGCTTGAAGAACCGCCTCCAGTCAATGTCAGGTTGCCTCTATCAACATAATACAGCATATAGCGGCGGAGCTGTTATGTTCTTTCCCCTGCCACAACCTGTCCCAATCGAGTATTCTACATTTGATCTTCAATACTACACCCTGTGTTCCTTGCCGCGTTCAACTTTTAGCAAAGATTTCCTAAAGTTTATGCATACACTTCCATGTGTGTGACACATTTGGCATACACACCTCTGTAATATATCCTGGATAATCTTTCTACTTACCGGTAAATTTCATTGTTTGTCAAGTGGAAAAAAATGCTGGTCTTGTTGGGTTAAATTTTAGAATGTTAGACATATACAGAGATGCCTTATTGATGAATGTACAGTGTGAGATTATGTCCTCAATGCTCATGCCAGATCTCTCTGTTGAACTAATGCAAGTGAATGGACTGAACTTTGTAAAGTGTCAAACTACTGTACATGTTGAGTCGTATGCATATTTATTTCATTAACTGTGCTAGGATCTGTAACAGTGATAACAAATCTTTGCATATTAAGAGTCGAGTTAAGTCAATAGTTAGTTTAAGCAAGTCGTATAATCGTGCTCAGTCAACATATACTGGAGTGGAAAAAAAAAGTTTATAGCTCTAAAAATAAAATGAACACAAAAAAGCACATTTACAGCTCTAAAACATTAAACAACTTGCAGTATGAAATAAATGTATTTAAAAAAAACATTGTTTTTTAATATAACGTTCGCATGAGTGTTTACAGCTACCAATGTATCTAAACTGTTACTTTGATGATAAATATTGAAGTTACCGTGTTATCCGGAATATAAATCGCAGGTTTTTTCATAGTTTGGCTGGGGGTGCGATTTATACACTGGAGCGAATTATGTGTGAAATTATTAACACGTTATATTGTATCTCTTTCCTTTTCAACGTTAGCAAACAATACACCAAACAACCACAGGAGGGCGTTCTAAGGCTGCATATAAACCTGCATTACATATTGACTTTACAACGGGCAGAATAACATGTATAGCGTATATCATTTCACATCTTATTGTAACCCACATAAAGAAACATAAAGATAAATCCTAAAAGCTATTAAAATGCATGAATAATTTAAACAGTTAGAATCTAACATTCTGATAAATAAGTAATTCAAATAGTATGATAAATACAATTTGACTGTCTATCAATACACACCTATACAAAATAGTGTACTGTTGCTTTAAGACACTGGCTGGGGTCTTGGATCAGCCACACATACGAAGCTGAGAGCGGGGAAGAGAACAAAGGGCTAATTATGACTGAATACATAAATACTTTTGGAGACTTTTTGGAGTCTTTTAAAATAAAAGACTTATTTAATCGATCTACAACCGTTTTGGTGAGTTTAAAGTTATCTTACCGTAACTTTCTTGTATGCTACATTTGTGAATGTTAGCTAAATGTTACCATCGTAGCTCAGTGGAAATGATGTGTACTAAGAGCACAATTGATTTCCTCCAAAAATGCGACTTATACTCCAGTGCGACTTATATATGTTTTTTTTCTTCTTTATTATGCATTTTATGGCTGGTGCGACTTGTACTCCGGAGTGATTTATAGTCCGGAAAATACAGCATACTGCATATGGGAGTAAATGTGCAATGTGATAACAGTATCAGGTTTAAAAACTACATACACTGTTTTTGCTGCCAATCAGTTTCCCAAATATATTAGTGTGTGTAAATGGGGGAATGACACTCCGTGACACTCGCTCAACTAGGCAGCCTCAGCCCTCGTCTATGACAAACCACAGCGACTGAGAATGACCTTTAATGAGACAAGGAGTGTCAAAATACTGGAGATTGTGGCCAAACTGCTCCCTGCCATTGGAACGCTGAAAAGGAAAATTCTTACATAATGGTATAGTATTTGCTTTACACGTTTTACCTTGAAGATAGAGGTTTGAATTGGATACATGATATTTATATAGGCCTCTTATTCGTGTCACTCTCATGCAGTCCAGTATCTTAATATTTTGGTCAGCTTATTGTTGGTTACTAAAATGAGAACCTTTGTATTTTTATTGCTTTATAATTATGATTTTTATTTTCCAAGCAAGTGAATTCAATAGTTTGGTCTTGCGCACATCAGAAATGTGAAGGTCAAAGGGATGCATTATAATGGTTTTGCTAATAGAGCAAAATCACTTTAAGATAAATTATGATATGGCTTTCCAGTGGATGAGCTGATCTCTATGGTGCTAAACACAATCGACAGTTTAAAAATCTTGGTGGTGAGCAGATCAATAAATGAAATCGTTTTTGCAGTCCCAGAAGAAGTATTATACATCTTTCCATTTAAAAAAACAAACAAAATAAAATGAAAATCAAGGTCCGTCTGTCCGGCCAAATTGTCAGGTTGAACAGTAAAAGCATGTGTATTAAGCCCTTCTCCTTCATTCTGAGGTGCTTTGTGTGAATGGCCACAAGAGCATGATTACAATTTGCTGGGTCGCTCCGCCCCATACCAGTCAATGCTGGATATTTGAGCCTCTTGCAGCATTGTCCCCTTGGAGCAGTTTCTGGGCCTGCCATGCACGGCTGTAGGAGAGCTCCTGTTATAGTCAAGCTTATAGAAGAGGCAACAGAAGGTTCATCATTAGCTGACTTTTACATCATTCCCATTCACTTTGAAGCCAGAGAAACAAAATGTTAATAGAAATTGGACTCCATTGCAGGATTCCTCCGACATTTGTCTAATGTTAATGCAAAAATCAAAAGGGTATGTTCTCAGTCTGTCCATTTCAGCACCTCATAGAACCTCACTACAAGAGCAAGTTTGGGTGTCACTCAGTCCTGTCTCATTGCAAACATAAGTAAAACAGAAACTGGAACATTTTTTGGGGGGCGGGGGATCACAGTAAAGACAAACCCCCTTTGTTAGTTATATTACTTATTTTGCTTGACATGCTTAAGGACAGTGATGATAAAGATCAAATTTCCCCAAGCAAATCTTAGTTTTTATCGGATGCTGATCATCTATTGCTTGCTACCATTTCTACTTTGTCCTTCTTTCCTATTTCCTGGGTGTGGACGAGTGCAGAGAGTATTAAAGACTGCTTTGAACAAAAAGCTCTTATATGAAAAGGAATGGAATATTAGGCACCACGAGGGGCTCATGACACTACCACTCCCTCCCTTGAAGTTGTCATATAATTAGATAGAAAGGTAGACGCTCTGCTGCGAGTCCATTCTATTGAGAATTTCCTGCGACCTGTAGGTCAGCCCATAAATAGAATGGCAGAAGATATGCAGGATGTTTCTTCCGTCATGTCAAGGTGACATCATCTCATCACAATGAAGAAAAGAAAAAAAGTGGTAAAGGAATAGTGAATGAAGGTGGTGAAATGGAAAAGACAGGTATGTTTGTTGTGTCAAGCTTGTTCCTGCGTACCCTCACATCTCGAAAATGAAAATGAGCACCAAAGCACAGAACTGCAGTAATGACAGATTGACCCAAGTGGGTGGTCAAAAAAAAAACGTCTTACTCTAAAATCACAGCATATTGTAATGATTTATTCTACTGGCCTGCAAACACGGCAGAGGTAACGACTTCTGCATTTGTATGGGCGAAAAACATCCAAAAATAAAGTAGAATGTTCTTGTAAAGGCCATATTGTGCAACTAATTCAATGTTCTCTGACTACTCAGCAAATCCTTCCTGTTCCCTCTTCAATATGGGCCATATTCACCAATTCATGCATAAATCCTTTTTTCTGTGACTTGCGCACTTTATCAGAGCTGGGCATTTTACTCAAATTTGCCGGTACAAAACAGTCAGGTTTTACATTTCTCCACCAAGGAATCAGGATTGTCATCTGTAACACCATATGGTCCCCAACAAAATGTTTACCGCATACAGTTAGAAGGTAAAAGTCTTCACCTTGCTGGGGGAGGGTGCGCGAGTGGTAGTTTGTCAAAGTTGGTAGTCGGAAACCCTAACGGAAGCTCGTTTAAAATCATAGGCGGACCTGCCTATAGGCGATTACTATTTTTAAGGGTACCCTGGCTGTAGGCAATAAACGGACTGCAATTTTTTAATAAAAATGCCCAGCTCTGCTTTTATTGCCAGCCATGAACATATTAAAAGCAGAATGGCTTCTCACAGTGAGCATCACAAACAAAAAGAAACAAAGGCAGTCCGCGGGGACGGATTTAATATGACATTAAATAACCCTTGCTGATTTACAGTGCCTCTTTGCTCAAGTGAATAAAATAGGTTTTGTTAATAAGCACCCGAAAGGCATGGGGGTGGTTGGTCTTGCTGGAGAGCTAAGGTACAAAGTCAATATACTGCAGGTGGTAGACTAAATATAAGGAAATCTGAGAATGTACCTGATCCCTCTTCTGCATGTGGGAAAATATGGCTCTATGTGTCTGTGAAGCACAGAAGCAAATGTTGAGCGGTGTAAATTTGTTTTAGTTTGTCTTTATTATACTTGGATGACAAAATACACACTTAAAAAAATGTATACCCATTTATCATGTTTGCAAGATAATTTGGGTTGGAAATGAGCAGGTTGGCCTTTTTACCAATTATTTTCGTTGGTCAGAAATAACGGTGATTTGCTAATTAATATAAAAAAATATGAAAATGAGCTTTTCTCCGACTGGATCTCTGTGCTTAATGTGATATGGAAAACAGGTTTCCTCTGATTGGTTAGTCAAAGATATGTGGGCGTCTTGTGGCCACAATGTCTCCATTGCATTGGCTCCATTGAAATTTAGCGAGCCGACGACGGAATCGTAGCCAGCGACAGCGCGCCCACAGCAGGGCAGCGGCCCAGTACCCCTGGAAGAATACTGGATAATAACTTTTGTCTGAAAACAGAAACTTCAAACCTCCCTCAAATTTTCCATCTCCATGGTGACATCACACGACCTCACAGTCACCAGCGGGGATTGATCATTGTGTGTGTGAACGTGTAGGTGAGTCGCTTAAAATATGGAAATGTATTTCTAGCATGCAGCAAAGCTGTTGCTGAAACAGTCCTCCACAAAATGTGCCCTTATGCAGTACAATTCTGGTTCCAAAATGCGTAGGAGCAGTTCATTTCTCAACTCTTTTGAGATTGGCAGCTGATGCACAGTTTTAGATGCTGTGCGTTGTCGCCTGCAGTCATTTTTCCTAAGTTGAGTGGGCGTGCAGCAACAACGAACTGGACGCGTACTTGAATAATGAGTCAAGATCCTATGTCACTTTTGCCTTTTATCAACAATTGCATCCAATCCATAGGTCATTTTGGCATATGTCATGCATAAAAAAGTAGGAAAATTGATTTTAATGGCAGGTCACCTTTAAGGATGACAACGGTCTGAGCCTGGAACAAAAAAAATCATGGAACAGTTTAAAAAGCACATAATACAATGCGTGTGTTCTAATCACACAGCTGTACATGCATACATACAAACATTCGGTATAATATAATTTGTCCTGTTGTGGGTCAATTTTCCACAAATTCATTTAATACTGACAGAGAACTCGGACTGACAGATTTTTGATATTTCAAACCGGAAATTGCTGAAGGACAGACATTTTCGCATAAACAAAGAAGATAGAGACCGAGAGTAAATCATCACAAATATTCTGCACACATACTACCAATGACTAACAATAGTTTTAGACATATAGCTTTTGAGGGCACGCTTTCTATGGCTTGTGTCAAAGTAAGTATGGCAATCTGCCAAATATTTGCGATGCTGACAGGTGCATTGACTATACTGGTGTCAGCGACCTCTATTAGTGTGCAAATTATCCTGTAGGTTACAGACCGTTCACAGCAGTGACAGGTTGAACTAATAGCATTACCACGCATTAGTAAACATTGCGAGTCAACAGCAGATGCAGCAGAACAGGACACTAATGCTATTACAGCTATACTGTAAAAAAAAAAATCAAAAAAAAAATCAACTAGCACATGCTGAAAGGTTGAAAATAGTAAGAACTTCCCAACTTTGAGATTGTCTTCTTTTAATGATCAAAAGAAAATTGTTAAGCTCTTTTCCAGTGGCAAAGGGTGAGCACTTTGACAATTCGGTCACTAAATTCATTGATCTCCCTACTTTGTTCTTCGCTGTCTGCCTACAATGCCTTGGAACAGAAAGCTGAGATAAAAGTGTATGACACCAGGAATTAGTGACATGTGAGGGCACAGCTCTGCAAGAAACTTCTTTTTGTGAAATAGAGAAAGGAAACTGACAGTAAGTTAGAAGGAAAAAACAAGCTAAACTTGAAAACTCACACTGTCAAAGCAGTCTTCGTCTGACAGTTTTAAAGCATTTTAAAGAAAGGTTGGTTCACTGTCACCATGAAAACTTTTCTCACTTTGTTGGAAAAGTAATGAAATACATTTAGTATGAAATATAGATATAGGAAATATCTGAAATTGGGAACCTATTTTGCCGGTCCGTCCTCCGTACTCCATTCGCGACCTGGGCACTCTTCCGTCAATGTCCCTCCGTCCTTAATCATAAAAATAATTGTCCTATGTCCCCGGCTGTCCTCATCCTTTTAAAGTGGTTCTGTCCTTACATTTCACCAGTCCGTCTCTCCCTGCCCCAAAAAACAAAAACAAAAAAAAACATCCGTGCATGACGCAGTGGGAGAGCTAACGTCAGAGGTTTCATAGTTCATAAACTTTATTTAAAGCTCATTAGCTGGCTAATTTCCTATTTATGTCCTCTTACCGGCTGGGAGTATCTTGTGAGTGGATTGAATTGTTTACAACTGTTTAAGTGTCAACCAAGATAGCATTTAGCTGCCAACACAACCACTGTCGGTCCACAGACCGACTGGCGATGTGTAAACCTTTTTTGATGGAGGACGACTGCTCCTCCTCTTGTCCGCTTGAAGCAAAGTCACTCCCTCCCGCATACAAACACGGTGAACAGGCACAAGACAAGCGGCATGTGGTGATATTTCACATTCGGTCTGAAGTAGTGCATTGGTGGATTACAGACTAGGCGTGTTTCTGTCAGTCGTCAGTGAAATGGGCGTACTGTGGTGTAATCCACGGTATCACGTGTTGACCCACAAGAGGGCAAATTACGTATGTGAGTACAATATTACTGAAAAGAACGCACATGGAAACTAAAAAAGGACCCTACAGTGTTGTTGCAGGCAGTTAATAAAGGCGTCTCCATGGTAATGCAGAAAGGAACAGTGGTCTTTCCTTTTAAAAGAACCCAACACAACACGCCAGTCTGTACTTGACCAGGTTCGGGACGATTACAGGGACAGACGAAAAACCACTTCTGTCCTTGCTTAGTCCATCCTTTTAAAAAAACTTCTACAAAATGACAGTTCGTTCAGGACCCGGAGTGCCCATCTCTGATTTCACAGAGACAGCGGCCCTCAAGGACCGGAGTTCGACACCTCTGAAATAAAGGGTCTTCCGACTATGCTTAGTCCATCTATTTTAAAATTTTATCCGTCATTCGTCAGCCGTCAGCAAAACAGCCATCCATCAGTGACAAATAAACAGACTGGTCCGTCACATAGGGAGAACGTCCAGCTCTGATGATTATGCAATTTTTCATTTTTTATTTTATTTTAATGCAAGTTATGCAATTAAACGCAATAGTATTGTGTTTTAACGCAATCTTAAATGTTTTCTGGCTGGCTCTGTAGTCTGGTGACCAAACTTGGTTGAGTTGGCAGCTAAATGCTATCTTGAGTGACACGTAAACAGTTGCAAACAATTTAATCTACTCACATTGGTCACAGCAATAGACAAAATTGTCTTGTCCTGGTTTTTACTGAACACAACATAGTATGTGAACCATTAGATTTAATAAGTTGGTTGAGCCTCCTTTCCTGTCGTTTCAGTTCAGACCTGGTCCCAATGGTCCCAAGCAATTTTGGACCATCCCTCTTTACAAAACGGTTTCAGTTCAGTAATATTCTTGGGATGTCCAGTGTATTCGAATAGCTCTTGCGAGACCATACCACAGCAACTCAATTGGTTTGAGGCAAGAACACTGATTGGGGCACTCCAGGCAAATTTTCCTCTGTTGAAGCCATTCAACTGTTCATTAATTTCATTCCCTTTCAATTATTGTCAACTGGCAGACAGAAGGGTCTTTGGTTCTCCTGCAAAATTTCCAGCTAAATTGTGGAATTGCTATTCCCTGTTGATGATAGCAATGTGTGCAGGCCCTGTGGGAGAAAAACAGCCCCAAGCCATGATGCTCCCTCTACCATACATCATAATTGGGATGAGGTTGGGAGTAGAAAATTCCAAACCGGTGTGTGTTTTATAGGCCAGGACAGCTTTAACCATCACATCCAATCTTGTCACATGGATAGGATGCAGTTAACTCCAGACTCCAATTTATGCAGAAGTGCAGGTATTTCCGAAGGATTCACATCCCGGTACTTTCTCTTGCAACTCTATTTTGTAATTCTGAACAGCTGTATGGGTTAGGAACGCTTTCTAAGAAGCATTCCATGTCCAAGCACAGTTGTCAGTGTTATCATTAAATCCTTCCACTAAATCCTGAATTGTTTTTCATTTAAGGAGAAACAACAGTAGACATCCTCTCTTCCCTTTGGGGGTATGGGCATATCGTAACTTGTATGCATGATTTTTACATGGGATTTTGGTATAGTTTCAACAGGCTGCCATCATTTAAAATAAATGAAATAAAGTAAGCAGAAGTATTGAGAAGCAACCACCCACCAATTCACCACTTGCTACTTCTCCAGTTCTCATTTACAGGAGAGGAGTCATGTTTGGTAACTTAAGTGGGTGTTTCAAAATGAACCCTCTACACCTCATTACAAGGCACTAGAATCCAGTGATTTCTTCCACCCAAGAAGACAAAACATGTTTATTACATTTAACTGGATTATAACTAATTGGAATTGCATATTTAGTGAACTTACTTTTTTTTTTTTCTGGAATTGAAAATATTATGGACACAGAATGGATGGATGAATTTTAAAATAGTTGTGTCTCTGGAGCGACTGCCAATCCATCAAGTGCGAAATTAAAGGTTTTATCTGAGCATTTCATAATCTCTTTGAGTAAGGCGTTCAAATTGTTCAAAGGTGCATAATACACAAAGGTACACAATACAACTACCATTGCATGATCCGATGGACAGGTGATATTTCGCGGCTTGTGATGCTTTTACTGTTTTTTTATGGAGGTTCACATTTTTACAGACTCTGGGCTGTACCACATTTTTTGGACTATAAGTTACACGTATGTTTTTTTTTTCATAGTTTACCTAGTCCTACGACTTATGGTGCGACTTGTGTATATTAAAATTAGAGCTTGGACTGGCACCCAAAATCCCTGTTTCCTAATAGTGTTGACTTTCTGTGCTTTACTGCCAACTTGTTTCCACTGGCGCCAATCCAACCGGAACTCGTTAGCTGCCATCAACATGGGGTGCACTCAGAAATTCACTCCGACACCACTCGGAGAGTGTCTTTGTTTGGAGAGGCAAAACGCGCTCCCGTTCCATTAATTTACGAACGCAGCCTATGTTATAAAACAATCAGCAGCTCATGATTGAAAAGTTCCCATCTGTACTGCCTGACACAGCGATCTCAAGCACTCCTTTTTTGGGGCACTCTGAATAACCGAATGGCACATTTGGTTAACGCTTGGACTTTCCCAATGGTCGCAGTGAAGCAGTGTGAACTTTCCAAAGGCAAAAACAAGGATTTTGGGTGAAAATCTGAGCTCCACTGCTCTAGGTCTTATTTTTTGTCGGATAAATGTCCCCCCAAAATGCGACTAATACTCTGGAGCAAGTTATATATGTGCCTTAACATTATTATTGTTACTTTTTTTTGTTTAAAAAAACATCAAAACAAAAATATTAGATATCACAGTGCTTTTTTTTTTTTTAATTAAAAACGTTTTGAAACTACAAAGACAATGTAAAATACATTTAAAAAAAAAAGATAATTAACAGAAAAATAGATAATTTGAACAAATCACTCTTATACTTTTAAACATTAAATAAACAATTATTTAATGACATAGAAAAGTTATGTAGAGCAACAATTCTGGAACATGCAGTTGGGTTGCAAAAAGCACTTCTGTGAGGTGAGATGCACATTTTCTATGTCTGTTAGGCTTGTTTGTTTCCCCCCCTGACATTTTAATGATTGATTGCGCTTTACGCGCAACGTGCATCGAGCAGCGACGTTGCAACGTTATCCCTCCATCCCTCTCCAGTCTATATCGGTATAACCACTCAAACCAAACTGATGGTAAATCAGTCATGCCGAGAGTGAAATGCTCAGCTGCTACGCTCGTAGCAACCAATTTCACCCAATGTAAATGATGCCAGCTTGCGCTGCGTGAGTGTATGTTATTAAAACCTCTCTCTTTCGATTTTTGAAAGCCACTGACTTCACGGCCTGTGCTCTCAAGGCGGTGACAGCGCGGCTTTGAAGGCTGATTAAAGGTGAGTCTTGAACAGTGGAGTTGCCACCACCTTTACAAAATACAGATCCCTCACATAAAAATATTCGAGAAATAATTGGGTTATTTAATATGGACATTTTTATATCCCACCTGGTATCATGTTGTAATATGATCACACAGCACAGCATTAGCGCAGGAAGGAATCACAGGTGAGATGGCTCGTCTGATTGTGGTCATGCATCTTAGACGGACAAAAGTAATTTTATTGTTAGTTAGAAACAACCTCAAAGAGGGTAGAAAGTGCAAAATCACTTTCATATAGCCTAGATCAATCGAAAATTAATTTGAGTAATTTCTCCAAAACCGTTAACAGAAACGTTAAGGGTGGAGCGTATCGATACTGCAGATTTGTAAAATTCAGCCCGGGGCTATTTTGTACCGGTGTTCTGAAATTCCTTCCTCCCCGTCAAGACGTCCTACCAATGCCCAGTGCCCTTGCGGGTTGGGGTTAGGGTTAGGTCTTTTGGGTTCGGTACCCATCCCTATTCATGCTGCATTTTTTCCCTGGTGCGATTTATTATAGTATAAATTATAGTAAAAAAAAATCCGGTACTCTTTAGCCAACCCTTCTCTCTTCCCCTGGTTTTCGTCGTAGCGCAAAGCTCAGTTCAGCGCAACCTGCATTAGATGGCTGGGGCGGGGGTTGAGCAGAGTTTCATTTGCATGAAACACAGCCCCCTCCTACTAAACAGGTTGATTGGAAAATGGCTCTACAAATAATGAAAGAGTGAAAAGGGTGCTGTAATTCTTGATACTTGGGGTGTTTTGATGAAAGCGTATCACATACATGGTATCAATTAATAAATTGTGGAAATTTTGCACAATATGAGCTAGAGTCTATCCCAAGTGACTGGTTTCCAACCCAATGCTGAGCAATAATTTTAATGTAGAGTATATGTAATATATTCACATGGACCGATCTTCATTATAATATTGTGGTAAACATATCACATATATCTCATAATACAGTGAATTCATAAAAGTCCACCTTTGAACTACTCCCTTGTGTTACGAGGTTCAGCCTCATTTACCCTGCAGCCTTCTTCACCTTCACTTACAGAATATATTGTATTGTCTCAGAAATTCTTTTCCCTTTTGGGAAATGTGCATGAAAGCAAGTATACACAAGCAGCCAAAAATTAGCAGCAAGTTTCGCGTGCTGGAAAATCCCCTGTGAATGTTTCATGTATGTGCCTATGCCCACCCTCCCACACACGGTGCACTCAGTAAATCAGAAATGGCTGGACAAGGGGTTACAGTATATCAAAGTGCTGTTGTAGTCACAGAAGAAAGTGAGAAAAGCAGATGATGGCTTAGCTGGATGATGCAAGAACATCTAAATAGTTTACTTAGTTGGGTGTTTGGGTGCTGACTTTCAGAACCACAGCTCATACCGAGCTACTTTGCATTGTGGTGTTATTGTGTGCTGCACTAGAGTGGAGTTCAATAAATGTCAGAGGAGCTGTTTCAAAGCAACAGTTGTTCTATTAGTTTCCAGTAAAGCCAGTAGTTACCAAGATCGATGATACATGTGGGAATAATTCTCCTTCGATGCTATAGCGGCAAGGTGTGAACTGAAGCTTTGTTGCAGTGCTGGTGTTGTTGTGTTAGTGTATGTTGAAATTTTTTTTACAGTTTATTTGTGATCTGTCTTCTTACACAGGCAGATTTCCAGCACTTATCATGCCAATCTGAATTTTGCAAGTCACCCATCACCCTTCAATTTAATCTAGCATTATAGTTAATGAACTCCAGCAATCTTAGATAGTGTCAGCCTCTTTAAATAATGGCCTAAGTCATTTTTTTAGATTTTTTTTCAGAAAACACGACAGACTGAACCATATTCTGATTATCTTACTGTATATGTACTCATAATTTCATTTCAGACATAGAATTGAATGATGGGTTAGGGTTAGGATGCATAGCAGAGGTGGGTAGCATCTTGAGGAGATTATTAAGGCAATAAAGAAAAAATGACATTTGTCAAAATAGGACTATTTTAAGAGGCTGACAATGTGGAATGAACAATATGACTGGATTCATCTGACATTTTTACATGATTTCCTGTCTTGATGGGAGTTGGTGTGGTTTAGATGATTGTTGAAATTTAAATAATCTAAAGTCTGAATAAATACACTCTCCACCTTTAAAAATGTCACTGAAATCATGCATTTTGCACTTATCAATTAAGTTTATTGTAAATATTATAAAAATGGACTTGCTTTTAGACTTGGAAGTCTTTAAAAAAAACTCGAAAATCAGGTCCTGGTTTTCATGCATACAGTTCATGAAATTTAATGCAGTTTTTTTAGACTTCAAAAGATTAACCAGACATAGTTTAGTGCTGGAGGATTTTATTCAGTGAATACCAACTGTTCCATGAGGGACACGGGCATATGTTTGGTATTCAAGTTATCAGTGATGTGCAAATGGTTCTATTTATTACTGTATGTGCCTGAAAGATCAATGTGTGAACTGTATGCTAATATATGAATTTAATGTGACAGTGGCGCATTCTAAGAAACGTGTGGCAGGAGATGGTTCAAACTGTTGTAAGGCTGCAGCACTTTGAAAGGAGGCAGGAGGAGTAGATTCCTTGTTTCCATGGAAACGAAGGGAACGTGCAAGTGAGAAGGGGGTGTCGCAATAAAGAAGCTAAAGGGGAGATCACCATGCAAATTATTTGACCACATACTGTAACACTCTTCCCTACAGTAAATAAGTGGGTTCATGCCCACATCTCATACCTTTGTAGCAAATCCCATGGCGATTTTATGCTGGCTTCCATCACAGAATGTGTTTCACATTTCCCACAACACAACAGATTGTACTTGAAATAGAGGCAACATCTGATGTTAAAAGACTGGCATGTCTGGTCTGTTTTTGGGGGATTTTTTCCCCCTCCTTCCCTCCTCATTTCAGATTTGAAGAGAATGCACTTTGATCTGTAAGACAAACCTCGGAAGAGTTAATAAGTGTGAATATGATGTATAATGTCTAAATTACATCATTTTCCAAACCTCCACAGACTGATATATATATATATATATATATATATGCAAATTATTTGACCACATACTTTCTTGGATGAATTAGATGAACATAATGTTATGGAGGTTTTAGACAGTCTAAAGTGACATAGCTCTTGCCCACTTGCTCGCTTGTTCTAATGTTCCCACATAAAATAAAAGCATATTTTACATTTCATTTTGACTTAATAATCACTGTAACAGCCGTTCAGAGACTGTGAGTGTGTCGGATGTAGCAACCTGGCCGTACTTTGTCCAGTTCTGGTCTAGAGTTCACCCAGTGTGTGAATTGAACTGAGATAGTGTGAGAGAGCTATATAAAAACAGCAAAGCGAAAGTAAAAAAAAAAAAAAAAAATGGCTATTGGAAACTGTGATTGGCTGGTAACTTTTGAAAGTCACCAAATCCCAAAGGTTAATTTAGAACCCTGGTAATGAACTGGATTTTATTGTTTTGTGTTGCCGCTGAGTGGTTGTGGCAAACATGTCATGTTCTGTTACTTTGAGTGCTCCAATTTCTGAGTTCATGAAGAGAGAGAGAGAGAGAGAGAGAGAGAGAGAGAGAGAGAGAGAGAGAGAGAGAGAGAGAGAGAGAGAGAGAGAGAGAGAGAGAAGAGCGCATATATGTGTTGTACGTGGTCCGGCGTCACTACGGCCATACAAGTATTGAGGATTACTAACTAACATCTCCTGTGATCTTGGAAGATGTTGCAATGTATTATTTTTAAAACATTGTTTAGTATAGCCAGGCAGCAAGCCTTGATGTAAGATAAAGTTATACCTGCGGCGGCGCCTCATTAAACACAAAATAGCTAAAAATACTACTAACTACATTTCACATCAATCATGACATTTGACAGAGCACCTGAGCATATTAAACCTAGAGCAACTGCAAATAAGTGATAGCTTACCTGACTATGTGTGGTCCGCCTGGGATGGTCACGCTAAAATGTGCTTTATTTTTTTTTTCCTTAATTGGTGGCACGGTAGGATGCAACCATTTTAATATGTATTTGTTTTCCTGAAAGGGGTTTTCCGAGTGGGAGTTAATTCTAAACTGTAGATGAAATTGTACATTTATATACACTATGAAGACAATATTAGGAAACAGAGATGGGCATTCCGACCCAAGGATGGAGTGGTCCGTCCGTCCCGGACGGACGCCCATTCTGTGGAGTTGAGGCGTTTCGTAACTTGAAAATTTCGTATGATGAGACGTTCGTAAGTAGAGGTACCACTGTAAAGGGAAACATTTGGATGACAACCAGTTTCCTTTAAATGAGTTTAACAAAAATATTGCTTTAAATGTGGCCATTCACATTGGCACCTGCCTCATATTAAACAAGATCAAATTGTGTCATTTTGTGTGTGCAGTTTGTGTGTCCATGTGCAATGTTTGGTTTTGTATGTGTGCCCCATGAATGACCAGTCCAGGGTGTAACCGATCTCGTGGCCAAAGTCAGCTGTGATAGGCTCCAGAACACCCATGTGGTAGAAAATGGATGAATGGTTCCAATGTACTAACTGGACAGTTGGCCGATGACTCATTTTGCTTGTTGACTTGGCTATGATGACGCTATGATGGCATTGGCATGTTTAACAGACAACAGAATTTGTTTATTGTTGATGTGCAAATATAAAAGCACACACAAATCAATGTTTAATCTCCAGTAATCTGCTCTGACTAATTTGCTGCAGAGGGTTCCTGACAGTAAAGATGGGTGCAGTCCTGAAAATATTCTGTCACTGTGTAGGAATGTTTGCCTGCCTTATAGAGTATTTATGGAAGACAAAAAGAATCAATACATTTTCCAAACAATTTCTTAATGGCGAGGGTTGTATTTGTCTCGGTGACTTTTAAAATGTGCTCAAATAGACAATAGAATTGTTGAAGCCACATCCAAAATTCAGGTATTGATTCAAGTATCATTAAGTAAACTTTAATCAAAAGTTTGCTTATTACACAAACAGTGCTGTATCAGTGCAAATCAGCGCTGTATGTGTAATTTGGCTCCATGTTTTCAACTTCAAACTTCCCCATCACCTGTGGGGAGCTTTCATTTTACTGCAGAGTGGCACATGCACTGCAACTATATTAGTGCTATAAGGCAAGGCAAGGCAGTTTTATGCATATAGCATATTTCATACACAATGCAACTCAATGTGCTTCACACAAGCAAAGACAACGCCTACAAGCATTTACAAACACAACAGTTAACAACATTCAAAAGCAAAGCAGAGAAAACAAAGTAGCTAACAAAATTACAACATTTAAACACATTAGCGGGAAACTTTAAAAACATTTCAAAGTAAAGAAATAAAAGTGTGTTAATAAAAAATACAAAAGAAAAAATGATGCAAAATTGTTTAGAGGACATTAATCAAAGTTATGAGGAAGAAAAGCGAAGTTTTTAACCTGGATTTAAAAGCTTTTACACTCGGGGCTGACTTCACTTCTGTCGGCAGCTTATTCCATTTGTTAAGTAACTTTGGGAATGGTTTAAAAAACAGATTGATGGCATTGCATTAACTCAGTAATAAAACAGCCTGTGGAGTCTAAAATGTCAGACTGGTGGGGTGTCACCTGGTTTCGACCCAGATTGGTGTCTATTTGAAATAGAAACCAGTCCCTTCCGTAATGACTGAAGGTGACTGGTTAGAGTTGAGACAATCTTCTTCAACATCATTTTCCTCCCCACTTGTAAGATGGAACCAAATTACCCTACAGTTGGCAAAACTACAGAAAATAAATTCCCTACTTTCAGGAATATTGTTAAAATCTTTATTAGGCATTTCTTTTGACCACAAATGTTGTTACTATGGGTTATGATTATTACCTGAATGCATTTAGAATTGAAGAGGATTTGTTCACTCACTGTTATTGCTGATTTTATCATTGGCATCATGATTGGCGGTTTTCACATGAAAATTATGAAAGAACATACACTGTACTGCTGCAGCTTCATATGTCTGAAATGGATTTGATTTAAAAAAAAAAACGGGGTTTGAATTGAAATAGTGTAATGCATTTTATTTAAGGTAGTAAGGCATGAGCTATTTTTCCCCACACTGTATCGTGTTGGCATGAACACTCAATAGTGTTAATCTAAACATTCAATAGTATCATTATTATTGCACCGTCAACACTACATTTTATTGCTGTAACACAATATTTGGTGTTGAAAATGTAAGTTTGACACTTTGCCAGTGTTAAAATGAACACCATAGATGTTTAATCAACACCAGCATATTTGCAGTTTGTGCATGTATAGGTTCTATTCGCTTCCACACTCTCTATGCTTCAAAGGTAATGTAAGATACTGTCAAGCAGGGAAAATTGTGTCTTAATAAGGAGAAAAAACATACAAACACAGGGGTTAAGGAAAATTAACTTTTTGTGTGCGTGTGTTTGCGCGCCCAGGAATGACCAGTAGTATAGGTAGTATAGAGGGGTTGTAATTTCTTTAAGATCAGACCTGCTAGGACTCCAACATCTTTTTCTTTATGACTTTGAATGTCTGGCAGTGAATGAGTTAAGGTGTTAAGATGCAGAGTATGGAACATTTCCCTGACTTCATCCATGCCTTGGGGCTCTGCCAGCCTGAACTGGCGTTTTTCCAACATCATAGAACAATAAAACAACGTGAAAGTTAAGTCTTATTTCCAAGTCACTGCGCCATTCTCTTTTTGTTCCCTCAGGAGCAAAAATAAAAATAAAACATTGTTGCTTTTTCACACCTACTCTCAGTGAAAGATTTGTTTAATGTAGTGTGATGTTAACCATACAGTACTGAAAATGCATGCACTTGTGTTGCTACAGTGAAAATTATATCATTTTGGACCGTTAACTGAGACTATATGAAGCATAAACTTAGACAAGTAGAGTAATCCCTCGCCACTTCACGGTTCGAATTTTGTGGCCTCAGTGCATTGCAGGCTTTCAAAAAGTAGTCATAAAAAAAATGTAAAAATACAACCATATCTGCAGCATTATTGCGGATAGACGCGTTGTTTCAAAGAGATAGTTGACTCGTAGGCTTTCTATATACCCATGGCCAACCATACAAGGTGTGTGATTGGTTCCCAACCAATGAGAGCATGGGTGGATTTTGTCCGGTGAGCTGATTGGCTGCACATCATCACAGCCTCACCAGGAATTTCCCTTGCTGTATCTCCCCAGTCAAGTCCACGCTGATAAATGAACGTCATTTTTCAACGTTCTATTCAAATGTGCCGTTCAGTTAGTCCGAGTCTAGCCGGATAGCGGATAGTAAATAGTTGTGTTCAGAAGTTGTGAGTGGAGTGCTCTCAGCCACCCGACAAGCATGACACACTCAGCATAAGGACAAAGTAACATCGGTGAATAAAATGTTAAAGTGTTTTTTAAAGTTTGTCTTAAAACATCTTACCTTAACTAGAATCCCGTGTTGGATTTTATCCAAAGGTCCTTGTTGATGATGAAATCAAAAGTTAATTTGCCACCATTATTTCTGGTGACAGACCTTTTTCTTCATCGCCTTAAAAGAAGAGGGAAGATGACAACAACAAAGAAGAAGAAGAAGCCACCGCTGCTAACGGAAAAGAAGCAGCAACAAGAGCAGAAGTAATGACATCAACTTTTGCCTTGCGCAACAACAACAAGGGTTTAAAAGTGCATTTATACACTAGAATTGTACCTTAGGCTAAAATCCACTGCGGGATTCTATTTAAGGTAGGATAAAAATGAAAACTTTAACATAGTTATTAGCTTACGCTTCTTCGTAATTGTCCGCTTCTCTGGCTTCTAGCGGGCGTTCCTCTAACAGCCTGCAGCTTGATATTTATTCTTCATTTTGCATTTTAAAGTTAAATTTGTTGTGCCAATATGCTGACGTAAATGAATCATTAAACCTGTCTTTAAATGTGTTAGTTAAAATTTAATCATCAGTCAAATTTGAAATGTGTGCAAAATGATTAACTGAGGTCTCACCCATTGTGTACAAAAGGTTAGTTGTGTACAAAATCACATTTTACTATAATCACACTAAAATGAGTCCGCTGATAGTGTAGTGGTACACACGCCTGAGTTGTGTGCGGGCAGCGTGGGATCGATTCCCGCTCAGTGACAGTGTCTATGTGTGCCCTGTGACTGGCTGGCGACCAGTTCGGGGTGTAGTCTGCCTTCGCCCATTGACGGCTGGGATAGGCTCCGGCAACTCCCCGCGACCCTATATAGGATAAGCGGTTTGGAAGATGACATGACATGACACTAAAATGACTGTAAATGCACTATTACATGTTTTCACATGCTCCTTAAAACATTCACAATTTGTTTTAAAAATATGATATATTGCCCACCTGTAGTTATTTCACAGTACATTCCTGTGATATTGCATTTTATCAAGGCACACAGTTGGGGAAAATAGTCTAAGAATGCTAAAAGTTTTCACTTTCTTGTCAGATATGTGAATCCATCAACATCCCACTGCCTGTTAGTGACCACCCAGCTATGAGAAGATCCCAGAGATAGAAAGTTATCGATGGAGGAGTAATTCAGGCTTATCAGCTTCAAAAAAATATCTAGCAGCAGTCTACCAAAAAGAATAGAGTAGGATATTTATTCGTTTATTGTCCGTCCCCAATGGTGAAAGAAATTCCTCTTTGACAGGTCTCACAAACACATTCACAAATTCCCATCAAGGGCACATTACAACCCACCAAAAAAAAAAAAAACATGCAATAATCTATTTCAAAGTGTTCAGAATGGCTATAGCAGATGGAATGAATGAGTTCTTGTAAATATTTTTTGGGCCAGTGGAATTTTATACCTTCTGTCAGACGGCAGTAGTTGAAGGGGAAGCACTGAGGAGCCACGTTAAGGAAAAGGCTGTTGCCGTCATATTTGATTCAACTTCAGATGCTGAGGGATGTTTGCTAAATATCCTTTTTCAATAAAGAATATACACATTTGTAAACATCTGCTGTTTTTTCAAAACATCTTTTGTAAAAAGCCACTTAAAATTTGGAGAAAAAGTTTGCTTGGTTGTAAACTAATGAGATTTTGAGGGGAAAAAAAGGGCAACTTTTATTGCAACTTTTAGGAAATTGCTCGTGAAATCAGGCATTTTAGACCACAACAATCACAAAAAATGCCCACGAAATTCTGGAGGGTCTGAGGAATTATTAATTCTTGTTTGTACCCTTGGCTGTGATCTCGGAAATGGCTATTAAAGACAATATTTGTTTGGTGGGTTATTGACAATATGAAAAGAATTTGTCTCAGTAGCTATGAATTTCCAACAGTTAATTTTTCTATTTTAAATTAAGATGCTGATTAAGACTGGAAAGGGATATTGTAATTGATGCCTTACACAACCATGTTGACATTTTTTAATAAAGTGACTCTGCATGATACACATATACTGTATTCCTTTTGCATTACCTTTTTTGTTTTGTTTTGTTTTTACACAAAATGTAAAAATATTTACATTTCCTATGAAAGAAATGGAAACAAGGGAACAGTACAAAGTGCAAAACATCCGAAAGTTTACAATAACACAATTGGTTTGAGTTTGTCAAGAAATGAACTCACAGAATTGGCTGAGGAAAAGTAAATGATTTACAGCCGCAAAGAAAATTGCAAAATGATATTTAAGAAAATGTGTGAGGTGTTAAGTATTTGCAGGTAAAGCTATACAGGCAGAGCCAAATGCAAAGCAACCAATATCAGGCGAAAGTTAATGGAAGAACACAAAATCCACAAAGCAGATCATTCAGAATCCAAATCAGGCTTTGTCCTTCTTCGGTATACAGGCTATACAGTAGAATAAAATGTAATTTCATAGAGACCGAGGTGATTAAAAAAAAAAAGCATAAATATTCACAGGATACAAAATCATACCATTAACTTATACAACACATTTATATCCAACCCAGTACTTTAAACTATGAAGTAATAATCTTTAATAATAACAGTCAACAAGTATCTTCATAATTGCGACCACAATACAAGAACAGACTTTTAGCTAAAACAATTCACATTATTTCCACAAGGTCTACAGTATAACTCGGATTTAATGATGTCAGGAAAGTGACACAAGTGCAGTTGTACCAGAATGTGTGAAAAAGGTCTATTGTACGTTTGCTTTGGATTACAGTACAGATTCCCTTTCCCCTAGAGAGACATTTACAGTATAATGTGGATCTCAAGCCATTGTGTTTACGGCTTTGACAGCTTGGGGGAAGGAGTTGTTGCAGAATCTTGCAGTGCAGGTCTTGATGCTGCAAAGCCTACGGCCTGATTGTACGGGGGCCAAGGGAGTGTGTGCCATTTGGGTGGTGTTCCTTACAGTAGAGGAGGCATGCATTGATGTCCTAGGTTGGGGGTAGGAAAACTTGAATTATTTTTTTAAGATGTTCATACTATGTAATGTAAGGACTTGGGATTATCCATCCATCCATTATCTATACCGCTTATCCTCACAAGGGTTGTGGGCATGCTGGAGCCTATCCCAGCTGTCTTCGGGCAGTAGGCGGGGGACACCCTGAATTGGTTGCCAGCCAATGGCAGGGCACACAGAGACAAACAAACATCCACACTCACAATCACACCTAGGGGCTATTTAGAGTGTCCAATCAACTTACCATGCATGTTTTTGGAATGTGGGAGAAAACCGGAGTACCCGGAGAAAACCCACGCAGGCACGGGGAGAACATGCAAACTCCACACAGGGAGGCCGGAGCCAGGATCAAACCCACGACCTCTGAACTATGAGGCGGACGTGCTAACCAGTCGACCAACGTGCCGCCCGACTTGGAATTATGTGCTTTGCAATTTCCAAACCACACAGTAAATAAGGGACACCATACTTGTCATACCCAGGCTGTGCTGAATCTTACGAAAATTGTAATTTGCCCGTACATTTCTGTATATAATCTTACACAGTATCTATATATAATCTTACACAGTATTTATTGCTCAGCGGGAGAGGTGGGGGAAAGGGAACGGACATTTCTATATAGAATATTACACAGTGTTTATCGCTCAAAGGGGGGGCTTTGCTCGTGAAAGTCGGCCGAAGTTTGCAGTCGGAATCGCTAACGGACGCTCCGGATTAGAGCCGAAATGGGCAAGATGAGACCGGTCTGACAAAAAAACGAGTTTTTACATTTTTTTTCTCCGTACAAAAATTGTTATACGGCCTACACAATTTGAAATGATCAAAAAACGTATAAACTACGGGGAAAACGTATAAATTGACAGGTATGGGACACTTCAGATCGATTGGAGATTGTGCTAATAACGGTGTGGGGGAAACTATTTCTCTTTAGTCTCCACAAGAAATTATTCTTTTTTTTTTATCAATATGGAGCTGGTGTTGATGGACCAGATGAGATTGTCACAGATGAACAACAAAATCTTTCAACAAGTGAGCCATCAAGTGAAAGTAGGGCACGCGCATCTGACACCATGAAAAAAAAGTTTAGTTTTCATTTCCCAGCTCTGCAAGCTCATTTGTTGATGATGGTGGGAATCTTCTAAACATTTCATAACCAGAATTGTGCTCTGTGAAACACCGTGACCTTACACATTCTCACACACAATGATCACTCCCCGTTTTCAGCTGCAAGGTTGCGCAGTGTTGGTGGATTTAACAAACAAATACAAAACTGAGTATGCCGTATACATGTGTAATATTGAGACCCACTCATTGCTTCGCGCTGCTCAGTCTCCCTCCTTTAGTGTGCTTACTGTGAGGCTGTGCGGTGCCACCACGGAGGTGGAAAAAAAAAAATCCTCCAAGGACCGTCGCCCTGGCGTGGCCGCCTCAGGGGGCCCGGTTGCCAGTTACAATTCCGCCGAGGGCCTGCTAAATTTCAATGGAGCCAACACAATGAAGAGACACAATGGCAAGAAAACAATGCCCTTTGACAAGAAAACACCAGCCTCATGTTTTATGTTGTTTTAGTGCCACTTTGAATCCACTTTTTCTAAAACTAGATTACAGATTAATTGTGATAAAACCAATTTCCTTTTGCACTTACAGTAGACATGGTCATTTTCGTTAGCTAAGATCTTTTCAAAGGAAAGCACTCACATACAAAACATTAGCTGGCCAATTTAGGGAGGTCTGAAAATGTGATCAGTACAGCTTCCACAACTGCACACACTGGATGAATTAGAGGGAATCAAACATCCAAGTGAAACATATTGCAATTTTGGAAAAGATTTCTGGTCTGTTAAGAAAATGTATTGTGTACTAACACTTTTCTGTCCTGAGGAAGTCAAGTCAAAAATAAATACAGGAGGTCCTCGGAATTTGACTTCCCCTTTAAAACAAAGAATTTACAACAATGCAACGTTTAAGAAACTATAACACCCAATTACATGAGCTTTTTTTTTTTTTTTTTTTTAAACAAAGCTTGTGGTGTGACCAAGGCTGAATTGGTTCAAAATGGGAACAGGATGAGCTGATAAGAGACAGATGGAATCTCATTATTACAGGAACAGAGAAAGCACTTGTCAGAGGGTGCGCACTTAGCTCTCAAGAAGGGATTAAAGATGATAAAGGACCACTCAATAACCTTCTCATTCACACTCCGCAATAGTCAGTCTTGCCACTTTTCACACTTTCTTCCTCCACTGCAATGTGTCAAACATTGAACCTCTCAAATAATACGAATGTCCATTTTATCATTTCTAGGAGTGCATTTCTACTTAAGCAAAATGGAACTAAGCTGCCATTCTTATATTATCTGAGTTGTCTTGTGTTGGGTCATGGGGTTGGGGTTAGGGTTAGGGTTGCCAACTCCCGGAAAAATAAATAAGGGACACCTCATCGGCAGGGACGGCCGACCTGACTGCCTTCAACTAGGGATGGGCAGATTGATACCAAAATATCAATATTCCAATCCAGAGTGCTCAATTTTAAATATGGATCCTCAAGCTAAAGTATTGATATCTGCAATTAATTCATATATACTGTATAATATATTTATAAATCCATAATTTAGAAGGTTGTATTGTCATCCAATCAGAATTTTGGCTATGTGTTGCCAATCGCAAAGAGCTTTCTGCCTTGGCAGAACCAGACTGCTGGCTCTGGTCCCACTCACCAGAACGTTGTAAACAAATTTGATTAGAAGAAGAACGATCATAAAAGAGAAAAATAAAACATTCTTTTTTACTGTTTTTGTATTATATTTGTAATTAAAGTGTAGTATATCGACTGCCTGTACAATAAAAATTTGATTTCAGTCAATCACCATGGGAGTGCGTTTTGCTTAAAAACATCAATATTTAAATGTTTTCAATGTCTCCTTCATCAACAACAAGCCAATAAGACGTTGATTACATCATTCAAAACCATCATTGCATTTCATTTCATCCTTGAAAAGTCAAATATGGTCAGATTAAGTGTTGTGCATTTTAAACACTGACTTATGTGCATTGAGTGCTTTCAAAATTACTGATTGCCAGAGGTGGGCATTCCGTCAGACTGACGGACAACCGTTTTGCTGATGATTGACGAATGACGGGACATCTTTTTAACGTAGACGGATTGATGAATGACGGAAGTCGGTTTTCATCCGTCAGTGTAATTGTCACTAACCGCATCTGTCAGTGACCGTCTATCAGTCTATCAGTGACGGTCTGTCAGCCCATCACTGGCCCATTTTTTGGATGTTTTTTGGGAGGGCGACTAACGGACCAATGGACTAACTGAAGGACGGACTGACAATTCAGTTCGTCACGAAAAATGACGGTTTGACGGATGCCAGCTGGCTACCTTGGCTGTTGAGGGATGACGAATGACGGGCCAGCAAAATTTTGTAAAATACCCATCTCTGTTGACTGCCTCTATAATCCTTGCATGATCAGAGACTTTGAAACATCCATTCAAAAGTTTGAATATCGCATGCAATTTAATTGTATACGCCACGCAATGACAAAATAAAACAATGAATGGAAATAATATGTGGTAGTACAATATCATAAATTAAAAAACAACCAATGCTTCTGAAGGATCTGAATCTATAAGAATGGCTTTATATTAGCCAACAGGTTAACCAAAAACCAAATGGGAATTACACATCGCATAATCAGTTCAAAGTCAGCGTGCCCTGATCTGAGCACAGGACCAGCTGGTGAAGATCAGCCCCATAGGCAGGGCCAGCCAGGGAGGAGACCAACCCACATTATGTTTAGATTTTGATATAAATGTGAGGGCTGCATGGTAGACCACGCCCCTTTTCTGCCCTCACCCGTCTCGGGTGAGAGCATTCGTGAGGATGGAAAAGCTGCCCAGATCTGCTTGTACATTGCTTGTATGATTCCTGAACTTCAGAGATGGTAAAGAAAACTGATGAGAAAATTCAATCGATTTGTGTGAGTCTTTATTTTAATTATTATTTACATATTGGATGCCTTCTTGAAAGATAAAACAAACACCCAGTGAGTTGTTTTTGTGAATTGATAATTGGTCTTGCGCCCTGGTGACCCTATAGCAACCAACATTTCCAACATTTCATTTCCTTTAGTTCTGGGGTGTCAAACTCATTTTTGTCGCGGGCTCAGTTATAGTTAAGGTGTCACTCCGAGGGCCATTACGACTGTGTACCAATATAAATGTATGATCGCCTTATATTATCACATAAACACAACAAATTGAAGGAAAACTAGTTTTGAAATCAGAAGCCAGTAAATAGTTTGTTCAACTATTTTTCAATGTATTTTAAAGGAGGCATTGGTAGCAAATGCTTGCAGTATCTCATATGCTGTCCTGTGAAAAACATGTATGTCCAAGTTTGTCATTTTTAAAAAAAAATCACATTAATAGGATCTCTGTAATGCGGAAACCCCATTAATGTAAAAATAAAAAAATGAAAAAATGTAAAAGTGTTTTTCACAGGACAGCGATGATATGCTGTGTTAACAGTGAAGACAATTTCAAAGAAACATGTCAAGTCAACACACATGATTTGCCTTTGAGGGCCACATAAAATGATGTCGCGGGCCGGCTCTGGCCCCAGGGACCTTAAGTTTGACACCTGTGCTTTAGTTGAATGGTCAAATGTTCATTTATTCATCCATGCCTTTTCTATACCGCTTGTCCTGATTGTACTCATGAAACATTCATTTAACAAGTACATTATGTTCAGTGCTCATAAAGTCTGCTCATAATCTTTGTACGAGAATTTGATTGTGAATACAAGTGGCTGGCGTGTGACTTTTGTTAGCCATAGGTTCTACGTATAAAACAAAGATCCTGCAGTGTCTTACTACCCAACTGCACACTAAAGTGTCATCCACTGAAAGCTCAGCCGTCACCCTGGAGAAATCCAAGATATGATAACACACATATGGATCTTCTCGGTTGTCTGCTTCAATATCCGAGATGTCAGATTTTTTTTAAGGTGAGAGGTCCTCAGCCCTTAGTGACAACACAGTAGAAAAAGTGCTCTGAGACATACTAAAATAGTCTCAATTAATTCAACAAATGTACTTACTCAATGTAAAACCTGGCCATGTTTAATTGAAGACAAAGCCATGACTTATTTTTGTAAGAATTTGGATATAAGAATGGAAATTAAGTTTATAGTACCATTTGCTAGCGAGTCAAAGAGTGTTTAATTGTTCTGTTTGTCACTTTATGTTGACATTGGCATTGATAGGTAAACAATGTATTTGTACCTAATAAATAACCACCATTGAGAGTAATTACAGTTAGTGTGAACTCGAATGATTTCCTGCGGTGCTCCTGATGATCGCTCATGACAGGCTAGTGTGCCACGGCACCCTGATTGGAAATCACCGACTCACATTGTGGCTGGTCAGTGTATATTTAAGAAAGGTAATACAGTCAGTGCTTTACAATTACTGTAAAATAACGACTTCTACATTGACAGTCTCAGACTTAGCATATGCATGTCCATGAAATAAAAGTGTCCTTTATACTGTATATCACACGCCTCATTGGTATTGATTAACGGCCGTATACACTCTAATTGTCTTCTCACAGGCAGTAAAACCTTGAATCAGCTTAGTTGATAAAGCCTGTGCCACAAACCTGTCAATGTTGCAATGGTTAGGTCTCTAAATAAGGTCAGTAATAGAACACTCTCATGTAATGCCCTTTTACTTCATGAGAGACAGCGTTGCCTTCGAGGATAACCATTTCTCAAATCAGAACTCCTTTAATCTTTTATCCTTCTCTAAATTTTCATTTTGACATAAGTTAAGTAACTACTTCAAATACAATAAGCCTAGTGCATCGCTCCGCGTAACTTGCACTGGCTACCATACCATAGCTCGTTACAGACCAGTTGAGCGGTCAGGTAAGATGGGATTTTGCTTCTTTAAAACAGTAATTCTTTGGAAATACAAATGAGGTAATTGTGCTAATGTTCTTTGGTTTTGTCTGAAGCTGTGGTTTGGCCAACTTGCTAACCTGAAGGCAAGGGCAGGAAATGGGAAACTGCTGACATTGCCCCAAAAAAAAAAAAAAAAAAAACAGCTCTTGAGATGGATTGAGAAGACCTCGGGCAAGGTCATAAAAACAGGCTGGTCAGCAAGAGTTACTTGACGGATGGGTTTAAATTTGTATTCATTTATTATTTTTATTTTTAATGAACCCTAAAAGAGGTGCTACAGTACATTTCTTTTCTCTTTCAGTCAAAAATGACCTTTGCATTAACACTAAAAGTATGACGCCAGTCATTTTGACAGTTTTCAAATTTTGTTGTGTTTTTACTCTGCGTATATAGATATAAGATGCTCCTGGCCTCAACTTTTCCTAATCCTGTATATATTTCATTACCATGGTGCAATTTTATGGTATTAAACAATATAAAATCATTACGAGTCATTATTCGCTTAACTACGGCGTCCCAGTCAATTGGACGGTTCTTCTTACTCAAGGCCCTGATACACCAAACCGCCGTCGGAGGTCGTGAAGCGCCGTGGCGTCTTTAAGCGCCATCTGATTGGTTTAGTGACCACCGTCGTAGTGTCGTAACCCGTCTCTAAGCGTCTGGGGGATGTTTACGTATGTTGAATCGGCGTCGTGCCATTTGGTTACTCTGATTGGCTGTTAGCTAGCAAATCAGTACGCGGAGCACCAACGGGAAGTGACAAATGCGGAAAAACAGTGAGCACGCCTCCGCTGCCTTAATCTTCTTACGAGTACAAGAGTGAGGGTTGACGATGTAAGTATTTCACAATACCGTGTCAAGAACGTGATGGGTTACTTCGCGTGGGAGTTCATCATGAGCAAAGAGTATAGCTGAATGCATTGTTTACGTTTTTTATAATCCACCCCCGACCAACAGCTTTCCGGTTGGAGTTTTCTAACCATGAAATATGGTGACTACCGCCGCCGATGGTATGGAAGGGTATTACATCTTATGCATGCACAGATGGTACTTTAATGGTCAGCGTCACTGTCTGTCATTGTGGTGTATTCTTCCAGCGTGACGTGGCCAGCCAAAGATCGTTGGCCAGCGTCTTTTTGGTGTATCAGGGCCTTTACAGACGCTGCAATGGGCCAGCGCCTACGACTTTCTATAGCAACCATCGGTTGCGTTGAGAAATGCTGCTGGTCACCATGATCGATTAAAAAAATGTTTTTTGAAATCTTATAGAGTAGAGTAGGTGTTACATATTGCTTCAAAATATTGACGAGTCTGAGAATGAATTGTTTGACTGACACACAGAGTCAGAGTAAAAAAAAAGTCCCCCTCCGCCAGTCTCTGGGGCCGTGTCTCGTGTAGTATAAAAGGCTGCTAGATGTGTTAGCTCATGTGCTGCTTGTTGACATAATTCTCCTAATTGGAAAAAAAAAAAAAAAAAGAAGAGTTCCAGGGTGCGATCGGGATGGAGTTCTTTTTTGTGCCGCATTTAGGATTTGCGTTCTCTTCTCGGAAGTGAAGTGCATTAAAGCCGTTTGGGACGCGTCTCCTTTTCATTCGGCCCCAAACCAGCTGTATTTTATACCAGCTGACACGCATGCAGCGCGAGAGCCGCACAGCACAATAGGCGCTCCACTAATTGTTTCTCATTCATCCATCCATCCATTACCTATACCGCTCGTCCTCACAAGGCGTGCTGGAGCCTATCCCAGCTGTCATCGGGCAGTAGGAGGGGCATACCCTGAACCGGTTGCCAGCCAATCGCAGGGCACATAGAGACATCCGCACTTACAATCACACCGAGGGGCAATTTAGAGTGTCCAATCAACTTACCATGCATGTTTTTGGACTGTGGGAGGAAACCGGAGGACCCGGAGAAAGCCCACGCAGGCACGGGGAGAACATGCAAACTCCACACAGGGAGGCCGGAGCCGGGATCGAACCCACGACCTCTGAACTGTGAGGCGGACATGCTAACCAGTCGTCCACCGTGCCGCCCCGTTTCTCATTCATTGATATGATATAATTTACATTAAATTATAATCGCAGCAGAATTTTTATGAAACAAAAATACCTTTATTAGTCACTCGAGCAGTGAATAATCATCATTTTAGTTGATGATGTCATTGCTGGAGCGCACCAGAGCGTATTCCGTCAAATTGACTGGTCTCATACTTCTTGTAGCGTCAAAATCCTGGTACTCCTAGTGTCAACTACATTACCAATTAGTAGAATAAGGTGGACATTTCATTGCATGTGAATTTTATTTCAAAATGATAATCTGGGAAAGTAAATTTTGCCAATATTGTGTAAAACATGTATATTATAATACAGTATTCCACTCATTATTCTGACTTCTAGTTTTTAACGTGACAAAACTAAAATAACCACTAAACTAATGAAAGACAATACAAGTCATTTTACAACAAAACTGTTAAAACTAAAAGTGTGGATTTTCAAATGGACTTCTGAAGTGATATGGTTGTATGTGTACATCGCAAAGCACATACCGCAAGTACACATGCTGTATAGTGAGAGTTAAACCACAGCCAGTTTTATTAAAATAACACCCAATAAAAAAAGAGCTCTTGCTGTTATTACATGATAATCATTACTCTTATTATGTTCTCAGCATGCAAATGACTTTGTCTAAATACTATAGTTCAAATTGGATGGAAATAGTATATATAATAGTTTCATTAAGAAATTGTACTGAACACAATAGCCTGTTAGACTTGCTGTGTATGTGGATAATACAAGGGCAAATACTGAGTCATCTCACAGGCGTGCGTTTAAAATGTGCATCCATATTCTAACACTTGCAGCTTTTTATATTGGGAAGACAGTTTAATTACTTTGTTCAGTTTTGTAAATGTGAATAAAAATGCATTCTTGAGGTCTGATAGGGTTTTTCTTCTTCGTTTGTTTCCTATTACGACCTTGTTAGTCAAGTAGGAACACGAAATTTTCTGCAAAATGGCTTTGTGATTCATGTTTGTCGAAATTGACTCACCAAGGATGGGTTCTTCGTCATACGTGTTCATGTACAGTGCTTTACAAATGTATTACACCACCATCCTCTATTTGTCTCAGACCATCCACGAAGATGAAATAGAGAAGCCACTTCTTATTGTGTGAGTTTATCTTAATTAGTAGAATTACCAAATTCGATTTGGTTATGCAGCTGTACAGGGACATGGTTAAATAAATTAACTTAATCTCGTTTTTATCAACAGCCTTTGATCCCCACTAAATTGTAAATCCTTTCTCATTGCTCTGATGCAGAATTTGAATCAGGTGTGTTGGAGTAGGGACATGGATAGGGGCTATTGAGGACTGGACTTGGGCAACCCTGCTCTGATGCATTTGAAAAGGATTTCAGCTTCAAATAAAAACATAGTTGTATATTCCAGGATTTTTGGACAGTGGAAAAATGAAAATGGCATACAAATAACACCTTGTTGCTTTGACAAACGCTTAAAACACTGTGCAATCATCTTTTTTCCTCTCTTATCAAAGGGATATTGTTAAAAGACAGCATATTTTGAATTCTGCTTGGCTCTCCAAATTCTAGTTGGAGGGACTGTTTATGTCACTGCAACATGTTGACCTAACCCAAATAGGCAGGATAGGCCTCTCGAGGAACTGGAGTTCCCTACCCCTGACCTAAACTATGCGAGTCATTCTCTTTTGCACAAAAATGATTATGGCCTTGAAAAATGTGGTACACCTGTCACTTGACATTTTTGAAGCGTCACATTCTTACATCCTGTGGTCACACCAAATGTCACACGGAGGGGTTTCTGGAATGAAATACAGTAGATGGGGTTGAGCTGTCTGTTCCAAAACACACACACATTTCGGAGGAGTTTTCGGTCAAATGTGAGCTTGACAGCAGATGACGGTAAATGATAGTGATATAAAAGCCCCACAATAGTTGGAAAGTGTGGTGAGAATAAATAATGCTTGAATAAAGCATTAGCGAGCATATTGCATCCATACAAATGTGATTGATCCTGCTTTCACCCCACAGAAGTCCTAAACATAAACTGATGCATGTTCCAGTTCCTGCTCCACTCAATAGTCACAATTAACACAAACCTGTCATGATCTGTCTTTTGTTGATTTGGTTTTGAATAGATTTTATTTTTGTCATGTTTTCCTTGTATTCCATTTTGTCTATGTCTGTCTCGTTGGATTATTGTCCACCTGTGCTTGTCATCCCAATATGGATTGTCCTCCAAACGACTCCCTCAGCTACTTGTCTCTTGTTCAATTGTTTCATGTTGTCTTGTCAGTTGCTTGTATTTCAGTTTCATGGTTTCTTTCCGTGGTTGTCATTACATTGTCCTAGTCATGTCTTGTTTCCTGCATGTTAGTGTTAGCATTTGTTTGTTGTGACGGTCCGTGGCAAATCTAGTCTAGTCATTTTCCTTGTGTTTATTTTTGTGCTTTGATGAACCCATGTTATGTTGAACTTTTGTTAATTCTACCAATTTGGTAGTCTGATCACATTGTTTGATTTGGAAAATAAATACATTGTTTTGTTTTTTAACTCCTCCTGCTTTCCTGCATCCGACTGTGTCGCTTATGTCACCCACCGCAAGTAGTTGGTGGTTGAGGCACAACTGTGATACTTACACTGCACCAGCTAGCTAGCAACGAGCTTCGGCTGGCTAAGGCTGCGGCTAAACACGCTGTGCAGTCGCTCTAAAGTCAGGAATCATTGCCTCTGTGGTGGCAAATAAACTATAATTCTGATTACGAGGGAAGCCATTCTAATTTCTAAACTAATCTAAAATTGACAACTTGTACATTTAAAGGGAAAGTCAATGCCCACATTTTTCTGAACAATAATATGTTGTATACGCCCCCACTAGTCTAAACATGGCATTTGGATTACAATTGCATTTGTGGAATATGCGTTAAGAAGCAAAATCCACACGTTTTTAACAATCTCATTTGGTCACTTACTGTCGACTGAAAATGACAGCTGCTCAGGGCTCAGGTAAAAAACAATCACAGCTAATTAAGTGCTTGGGTGATCAAGTCCACTTGTCACAGATGTCTGGCTGGAACCGCATAGAAGTGCAGAACATCCAACTTTGAACAACATAATAGCAGGGAAATTAATGAGGGTCAGGACTCTAGAGAGAACATCTACCCGCAAAACAGAACCAGAACAGGAACTGAATTATGGTATGCTACACCGTACATCAGCCAGGAGGAGTGGCCTATGAAGGTATACACACTTGTATAAATACATTTACTGTACAAAATACTCATAAATCCTGAGTTTTGATTGACTTTTGAGGTCACATCAAATGCCCTCAAAATCGCAATATAGTAAATCAGTTTTCTTTTTTAATTTAGCTTTGCTTCTAGAGTTAGGGTTGGGGTTAGGGTTAGTTTTCTGCTATACACAATGTGAATTTAAGAAACAAAAATTATTCATTATATGAAAAAATAATACCAACTGATCATTTGTTATTGTCATATTTTTATCATTTCATAAAACCTTTGCTTCAGGTCCCTGGAATTAACCTGAACAAATATATACTTAAAAAAGGGCTCCAAAAACTTACAAAGTTGTTCCTCAAATTAAGTAATTGATTTGCAAAACTGCTCCACAGAGAAAAAAATATATATATTTCAAGCGTTAAACTCTGCTAGGTGGCATACTATAATGTCTTGATTTGAATGGTGATACCTCTTGATGCCACCAGGAGCTTCTACATTGTATATAAAATAACACAAGGCGTTCCTCCATTGCACACGCAGATACAGCCATTTCTCACAGACACCGTAGCTCTGGCACCTTTATCTTAAGAAAGAAAAGCATGAAAGTGATTGATGACTCCTATTGTTTAATTAAATTATTCAGAAAGCCCTTGACAACTTAAACTGTGAGGAGAATATTTACGACTTTGGAAAGTACAAATCATCATCTCTAATCTAAACCTCGATTGAAATGTGCAAAACTAATTAAACATTCATAGGGCACAATTTGCACTATGAGCAACCTTTTGATCTGTTGATCACAAATATACTGGCTCATGTTTTTTTCCCCACAAATAACCATTTATTCTTCACAAATGTACTGAAAATTACAGTTTATTGAAAGTACACATCAAGGTCAGAGAACACAGATACATGTAGCTAGGAGATACTACTCAGTGCATGGCACATTCTCAGGGAGACGACCCATTGTGAGTCTTTGGCTCGTTGCCTCTGGAGTGGTAAAGGCAGAAAGAGTGCAGAAAGATTCAATGTTGAACAGTTGGCCAGCCAACTTGAGCCTTAATATTCCAAAATGTAGAGGAGTAAATTAACCTGCTACTATGAGTAACAAACAATAGTCTAAGTTTGGTAGTAGTTGTAGAAGTAGAGTATTTTTTTTCTGTATAAAGCCCAGAATGCACTGTACAATTTTAAACCATGTCTGATGGAAAAAGCAGTCTTGCAACAAAATGTGGACTGCGACGAACATCAAACAGTGTGCCAAATTTCGAGAAAATCATTTCACAGCTTCTCTGACGCTACGGTCGCAGATAGAAAACCAAACAAGAGAAACACACCATAAATGACATGAATATCATTGTCAACACCACTATCATCAGCAGCAACTGCATATGTAAACTCGCGTTAAAGTAGAAGTCAACCCAAACATATATTTTTCCAGAATATGTTCTATGCGGGCCCACTAGTTGAGACAAGGCATTCTGATTAATATTGCGTTTGAGGAACGTGAGTTAAGCAGCAAAATGCACCTACTTTTAGCCATCTCAGGGAGTGGCCGTTTTGTCACTTCTGTCGACTGGCCGCCCCCAGAGACGGCTAAAACGGGTGGATTAACTCTTATTCCACAAATGCAATATTCATCAGTATGCCCTGTTTCAACTAATGGGCCTGAATAGAACATATTCTTAAAAAAAATAAATAAAAAAAAACATGTTTGGGATGACTACTCCTTTAATAATGTGACTCACTCCGAGTTACGTTTGTAACATTGGCCACACTTTCGGATATCTTCTTTTATTCATTTATTTTCAACATAAACACCACTATGTGAGCACAACATTTTGGCTCAAGGTCACAGACACAACCTGTGGTGGACCCATACTAATGATGCAAAGACACTGCGTTAAGACCCTGAAAATCACTCAGTCGTAGCCAAGAATCAATTTATGTTCCATCACGCAGTGTGAACGTTCTGCAAATGAGTGACTGAAGACTGCAAAAATCGTACAGTGTAGAACAGGCATCAGTAAATTCATATACGTACCACACTATGCAGTGTCCAGACCTTACCAGTGCAAAGGGATTTTTCTAGAAAGATCACACATTAGTAAGCAGTACCCTCACTAAGAATAAATCAGATAAGTAAACATCAAATGAACAATCATGAAACAAGTTACCAGTGCCATTGCTACCTTCAAAATAAAACTGTATAATGCATGCCATGTTGTTGTGTTGACATTTCCAGTGTCTTAGCTTTTGCAAGCAACGCTGATACTGTATGAATGCGTTTGTTTGTGTGTGCGTAAGAGTGTGTGTGTGTGCACGCACGTTTTTCTGAGAGTGCGTCAGATGTGTGTGCTCTTTGAAATATCGTTGCAGGAATGCAGGAGATTTGTATTTTTCATGATACGCTGTCCGCTCAGTTGTATTTTTGAGGCTTTATCTTTCTGCTGCTGCTGCTGCTTTGCCCTTCGTCCTCGCTGTCGTCTGGGCGCTTTCCAGTGCTTTTCAAGCTCCCAGGCTGCCCTTGGCTTCTTTGCTGTGAGGTTCAAAAGATAAACATGAATAATAAATGATAGCCATGGTCATATTTCATTGCGGGCATACAGTAGTCCATAGTTTGACTGATAGGCATGGGTAACGCTCATTAATACCTCAGAATGTCAAGAAATGATGCATTCAAAGAATAGATTACCTAGGCGCCATTACGAAGACTGGTCAATTATTATTAGTTGTCAGGGGCCTGACACTGATTACTGTACAATCGTGCACCCTGTGCCGATATAAGGGGGGGGTAACTAATATGCGCTATATCACTCTCACACATTCACTGATGTATTCAATGTTTAGAACTAGTCTTACCAGATTGATTACGCCCAACGCGATGTTAGGTGATCTGATTTTCTTGTTTTGGCTGGCTAAGGCCTAACAACACCGGAATCCATCCATCCATCCGCTTATCCTCACAACGGTCCATCATTTTTTATTTATTTGTTTTTTAAAATTCCAGACAAAGAGTGAATGAGGAATGCATAATGAATGCCGTTAACCATCATGTGGGATGAAAATTTCATCCAATCTTTGATGAACAGTAGTGACAGTCACAGCAGTTTGCTCACTGTTGAGCACAATGTAGTGTGTGCAACTGTGAATTAAAAAGGACTGCTGTGCCTGTTTTTTTTTAATTTAACATTGTAATAGATTACTCCCCAAATTCCATTTTCATTGGTATTCTGATTATTTACTACATTTTTGGGCATTTTGGCGTCACATGTTTTAGCATAACAGTACACATTTCTCAAAAGTCCCTATTCCCACTGAGTGGCGAACAATTGCGAGTGTTTTCGAAGGAAGCAAAAATGCGCGTTCATGTCAGGGTTCGTCAGGGCTTGTTCTTGGTTGTAAATGTTCGCCAATCGGTCAGCAGACGTTCGCCTGTACTTGTCGCAAAGAAAAAAAACAAAACACTAAAACTGTTCACGAACATCTGCTGACCGTTTGGCGAACATTTGCGACCTTGAATGAACTCTGACGTGAACGCATCTGCTGCCTTCGAAAACAATCGCAATTGCTTGCTGCTCAGTAGGATAGGGGCTTATGCAAAGTCCCTGTGGTATGCTTGCCAATGTCACTCTTGGGAATGCCTTGAAACTCGTAGCTGCAAATGATTTATTTACACACCACTCACCATAGAAAAGCATGACTTAAAGCAAAATATCCTACAACAGTGAGTTGGGGCTTTCCCAGTTGACTTAGAGGCAGGCGATGGGATACACCTAAAACTGAACACTAGCCCATCACAGGGCACATATCGACAAATAAGCACCCATGCTCACATTCACAAATGCGGACGATTTTAGGGTCTTCAATTAACCCAAGAAACATGTTTTTTGCACTGTGGGAAGACAACAGTTTACCCAGAGAAAATCCAAGAAAGCCCATGGTTAGATTGGAACCACCAATCAGAACGGTGAGGCTAATGTGCAAATCGCTTATCTACCGTGCGGCCTGCAAGCGTCCGTCCAGTGTTTTCTGAACTATACTTTAAGCCTAAAACGTGCAAGGCCAAACTAAACAGTTTACCAACCCAGAATGTCTTGTTTTTCTTCACTTTTGCTGGCATTTCACAGAATCTTAGTGAAATCTCTTCAGTGAGTGTCTTGAGCTGTCAAACAATTGATGTTAAAGCCACAATGCGTGAGAACCAGCTTATGTGATCAGCCTGCTCAAAGGCATGTGTGAATAGAAGAGGTCATATTATATCAAACAGGCCAGATGTTGCTCTATTTTTGTGGCTTCCAGCATACTATGTTGCTTGGTACATCAGAGGAGGCAACACTGAAGTTCCGACTGAACATGAGAATGCATAATGAGAGTAGCTCTGTGACAGGAATATTGGACAATGTCATGCAGACTCACCCAGAGATACCTGAGTGCAAATCACTACTAATCAAACTGTTTACCACAAAATGAATGTTGGTGTGATTCTGCGCACAAGGAACAAATAGCAGAAGGGAAAGGGAGTTGGCAAAGGATTCACTGTTGCAAACAAACTTCGATCTAAAACGTTATGATGATATGCAAACATTTTTTTTTTTTTTAAAAAAGAACCTTTTATAACATAATGTACCATATGCATGGGAAGACACTTAAAGTGGAAAGTCAACCCAAACATATTTTTTTCAAGAATATGTTCCCAGCAGGCCCACTAATTGAAACACACACATTCTGATTAATTTTACATTTGTGAAATATAAGTTAAGCAGCAAAATGCACTCGTTTTTAGCCATCTCTGGGAGCGGCCATTTTGTCTTCTGTCGACTGAAAATGTCATCACAACTGCTCACAACGACCAATCACGGCTGACCTGTTTTCTGAATCTGAGCCGTGATTAACACGAGTGGATTAACACTTATTCCACAAACGCAATATTTATTCAATGTTCAACTAATGGGCTTGCATAGAACATATTCTTGAAAAAAATATTTGCGTTGACTTCCTCTTTAAGCATTTCTTGTGGAAAGGTCAGATGGAATAACAGTCTCTGTTGGTAATATATTACAAGCTACTGCGACACTATCCAACTGAAAATAACCTCTCTCATTAAATGTGTGATAACCTGGGGTTGTGTAATAGGTATTGTCAATAGTTCGTGCTAATACATTTCAAGGTCAAAATGGCACCAATCATTTTTATTGATCAAAGATGAGGAGATGGCTCCTCCCGCCAACACTGTAGTGTGCCGCTATGATCAGGGTCAACCGTTAACAGGTTTGCCTTGTTGTCAATATGCATTTTCATGTTTAAGTAAACATGCCACCTTACACTGAATGTGGTAGTGCTGTGGGGAAAGAGTCCATCAATCATGTCTAAAGTAGTTGTTTGTGCGTTATTTTTTTTTAATCATTATACACATATAATATCAAATGCAACAGAATTTTAATTGTTGATGAGGCAACAATACAACTGACTATGAATTAATGACTATCTAACGTGTGGTATTGACAAAAAAATCAATAGTCAGGCAGTCACTGAATAGTTTCTGGTATGTAGAAATTCCCTCTGAAGATGTTGTCATATTCCTGCCCAAATAGAATGTGTCCAAAAGTGAAATGGATTCATTTGGAATGCATGACAAGTTCTCAGTTTGACATGATTGTACTGAATTCAAATGGGATGTGTTGTTTTATTGCACCATCTGCCAACTCCAGGCAGGTGTGACTCAATTCAGTAATATGATGCTACCAAATGGGTTATGCTTTAGCATAGCAGCCAGGATTAGATATTGCATTTTATTTTTCCGTATAGTATTTGAACTCTAATCTTCTCTTCTGTTTTTTTTCTCACATATTGCTTATGACTATCCTATCATCCTATCCCATTACTCTGACTGACCTTTGGTCATTAGTCAGTTTCTCAAATAACATTTATCAGCTAGAAAGCTGTTACAGATGGAACACAGTCATAGATTTGATTGTGGACGAATCTCAAAATAAATGCTTATTTTAGACAATCAAAATGCTATTGATTGTCTCAGTTCTTTTAAGATTAAAATCCATCAATCTATCCATGTTCTATACCTCCTGCCCTCATTAGGGTCACACTTTAGCTGCATCGTATCCCAACCAACTTAAGGAGAGACGCATGATCCACCCTGCACCGGTTGTAGTCAACAAACATTCATACTCACATTCACATCTTAAGGACAATTCAGTCCAGCCATTCAATTCCAAGAATTTATCTACATATTTTTTTTCTTTTTTTTTTAATGTTAGGATATAGAGGGTCTGAAAATGTCTAGTACTGAATGAGTTAAAATTGTCGGAAGTTTCTCATAATAACATGCTTGACTTTGAGTGTTTTGGCGTGACCTTCACCTGATGTGGTTCTGGTTGTTGATTTGCTTCTGGAGCTAATTCCTTTGTCTGATTCTGGAAGCAGTCATTCCCAGTCTATTGGAGGAGAAAGAAAACATGAAAGTACATGCTTGGAATTTGGGTAACAAGATTATTAAATACAGTATTTCAAAATGTGTTTCATTTTAATGAAAATCATCCATCATGAATTTTTCCCTGAATGATAAATACGTGCTTGTGCAACACGATGGTTTAGCTCTCACCTTGTGGTACTCTGACTTTAAGGAAAGACTCCAAATTGTGAATGGTAGTGATGTTCATGACCAAAAAATCATTTCCAATCCGATACTGAGTAGAAATTCAAGCTGGTATTGACAATACCGATCCAATACTTTGTGCAAATACACCTTATGTGTCTGGTAAGGCTAACAAAATGACTGAATTTCAAATCATAGCTTTATGAATAATACAAGACATTGGAGTAATTATATTTATTTATTTATTGTAGACTCTGAATTATAATATATTGCAGGTAGAAGGCATGCACACTTGCGGTTAAAATCAGATGGCATAGGCTCCAGTTGATCTGTAAACCGAATAATGCAGCATTGATTATAGATAGATGCAAGAACTTTTGAGCTCTAAATCTGAAAAAAATCTAATATTTCATGGCGCAAAGCAAATCATGCATATCGTTATTTCCCATCACCCAGGATGAGATATCCCACTAAACAGGTGGGCTTGGCGCTGGCACATGACACTATAACCAACAGCATCATTAAACTGTCTACAGAACAGCCACCACATTATGACTGCGTGCACAATATAATTGAGTCCAATAAAATAGCTTTATCAAATATTCTGTATACCACTTCACACACTATATATATACATATATATATATATATTTTTTTTTTTTTTAATTTACACTTACAAAAGCGATCTTTTTTTTTCTCAGAGCACTTGTCCCCCAAAATGTTTGTGCACGCCACTGGATAGCATACAACTTGGCAGTGATTGAGTTTATATCATGCGATTGACTGGCACCCACTTCGCAAGCTACTTGTAGCTCACGATTGATGCAATGATGCAAAGTCTGTGGTTTTGTATAGTATAAATGCAATATATATTTTTGACGCGATAGTGGTGGTGCAAGCTGGCACAAAATAATTGCAACCCATATAAGTGACTGCCATTTGAACAGCTGATGATGGAAATCCTTAATCTGTTCCAATAATTAATTTGATTTGTCCTGAAAATTTGAGCTCTTGAGCTCTTTGAGCTACTCAGTCTAGATATGATCAATCTTCCAAAATGTGCTCCAAATGTCCACCTCAGCGCATGAGACACAGCAGAACGTCTTCTGTTGGTGCTGTCCCTCTACAGGGGACTGTTGAAAATAATGCCAATCCGGAAATCGACAAAGTCCCTGTTGACATCTTCTGTTTAATATGGATTTCGTAAGGGTACAACTTTAGGTCAATGATCAATGATCTCAGTGATTCCCGGGAAATGTCTAGCTCATGGTTATGCCTCCAAATTGACTTCCTCGGGGTGTGAGTGACTAGATTCCC